>NC_083101.1:108639373-108959050 GCF_949774975.1 Lagenorhynchus albirostris
TGGGTTGGATGTTTTACTTTGGGGTTTTTACTTGTTCATTATGTTCAACTTTTGTGAATAATGACGTTTATTGTATAAATGTAAAATTATGCACTTTGAGCTTTTAAGTTTGATGCTAAATGGGAAGAAAGCTGGAATTTTTGTTAGTCTATAGATGCTGGTTTTATTTTTATCATTGTCCATCTGACATAATAAAATATTAATAGACCTAGAGGATGAGCACCCTGAGTAGTTTAAAATTTTTACAGGAAAAGTTCAAGGACAGTAAATGTAACACAGTATAATATATGAGGTAATTGGATCTTATGTTTATATAAAAGTAACAGTAATATATCAAATACGTATCTTTAAACATGCTTAGAGAATGCATACATGTGAAAACACAAACTTAACACTCCCTTTGTGCTGAAGACCAAGGTGCCTTTTAAATGTAATGAGTTGGAAGCAGGAAAAGTTCTAGTTTTTTATGTTTTCTGGGTGAAAATGATAGGAGTGTGAGTGAAAGTTTCTAGTTGCAATGTATCTGCAAGTTCACTTAGGTTCCACTATAAATTAAGCAGATCTCTAGAGATAAGGGCTGATGGAAGGAAACATGTAGTTAAAGCTATCTGAAATTATCGTAATCATTACTAGTTTGGTTTTTTGTTTTTCGTTTTTGTTTTTTAAAGAAAAGCAACCCTTCAGGAAAAGTCTCTATCTAATCGCAAAATTTAAGTGGTTTTTTTCTTTTGTGCTCTTTTGTTTGTGATCAAGGAGAGTGTGTGGGAAAATAACCAAAATGTTCCCAAGGAGCAGATCATTGACCACAGAAAAAAGTCTTCTCAACCAACCTTCAGTTGCTTATACTCTCTTGTTTCCTTTACGGTGATTTTAAAGACACAAGTCTCACATATTCATTAAGAAAAACAAGTTGAACATTTTACTTTGCACTTTGTCAATAATTTTCATGTTTCCCTATAAAAGACATTTGAAGTTTGGCCTCAATTGTAGTTCATTATTTGGTCATTAAAGCAACTAAGTAAACTGTTTTCCTGTCTTTGTTCATCTTATTGAATTATCTACTATAAATGTATTTCCTGAAAAATTATAAATTTATAAAGAAATCAAACCAGGAATGGCAGAAAGTGTAAACTTACCTACGGGTACGCCAGCAAGGGTAACTTTCTAAAACCATTTCTCACACCCCTGGCCCAGAGTTTCTATGATCACATGATGTGAAAAGGTGGTACACAATCAACCAGTCTTGGGAGTAGTTCTTCTGATCTCATTGTGGACAGATGCATGGACACTGAGACACACACACAAATCATTTTTTAACTAATTGCCTACTACATATAATAGATAACACATTCGATTTAAAAATTCGTTCTTAAATTCAATAATGTTTCACCTAATCAATTGTAGTATGACACACATCATTGTCGTTGCTGAATTTTTTTTTACTATACTCTTCTTTGTAATAATTGACAACTGTCTTTATCATTAGAAAATGTCTGAGAAAAGAAAAATAATGAAAATTTGCATTCACTTTCATTGCCAATGTCTATATATCTCTAGTGTGTCAATATTTATGCCATTAGAAGCCTGAAATCAACAAAGTTGACTCCAGTCTGTCCTTTCTAGAAATCCAACAATGTGTACTTATTTTGATAGAAGAATTCTTGGTTTGAACAGTTTGTAACTTTTCCAAATTTAGATTTTCCTCAACCAACAAATTTATTTTGAAATATCTTAACTATTTGTTGAATATCATCACAAAGAACAACAACAAAATAAATTCTTACCCAAGTAAGACTTTGTTGAAGCCATGTGCTCTGAAAATGCTGAAGCCCAGTTAGACTTGGAGCAGAAGAAATTTCAAGTGATAACTTTGTCAAATCATATAATCCAGGAAGTTTATTCTCATTATTGTACACAACCATAATTTCTTTTGCTTCTAAACATCCTGCTTCTAAGACGTTCGTAGAAACTTATGACTGAAGAGGACCAGAGTGTTCATATAATCCAGTTATCACTTATTGAACAAGTAGTTATACAATCTTGTCTTCTACACTCCCAGTAATAGAGAACCCACTATTTATTATTAGCTCCAACTTTTAGAAACTTCTTTCTTATACTCATTTTTGTATTCTTATATTTATTAAGGTCAGTCTCATTGTAATCTCCTACCTTTGATCTCCTCCTGCCATCTGAAAATATTAGCCAGAATAATCATTACCATTTATTGAGGTCTTATTATGGGCCAGGCACTTCACATAGATTTCATCATTTAATATTCACAACTAAACTGAGAAGTAATATTGCATCAACCCCATATTTTCTAGATGATATAAAGGGCTAACCTGCTTGATAGAATGTTACTAAATAGCAAAACAGTATTTCAAACGCAGATTTGAAGAGACTAAGATTTTCATCATATTGCTGTATTCAGATAAATTTTACATACTTAAAAGTAATGATCATTTCTCTGCAAGTCTACCCTTTTCCCAGCTAAACACACCCAGTACCTCCCACCATGTCACTTGTATTAGTGATTCTGTGGTTATACTGTCCTCTCCGCTCTGCTCTGGGCATACCCAGTTTGTCAATATCCCAGCAGAGAAAACTACCCAGAAGGGTACACAGCACTCCAAATCTTCTCTAGGGAGAATACAGAAGCATGCGATAACCTCCCTTTCTCCAGATATTAATGTTTCTAGTAATACAGACTAAAATGGCATAATTTTTTGAAGCCTCATTATAGAATGAAACACACATCAACAAAAATTCTGAAATATCTTTTATAGGTTCTGCTGTTTAGTCATATTGCTCCAGCTTGTACCTGTACAACTGACCCTTTAGGCATAAATATATGTCTACATTTTTTTCATGTAGACTTATATTAAATTTTATCTTGCCTGTATTACTCTATTAATTCCAACTTGTGGAAATTATTTTAAATAATGAAAATAACATCTATTGTATTTGCTATCTGTCATAGCTTGCAGTTTTTCTAAAATTTGACAATTGGCTATTTATGTCTTTATTCAAGAAATACTTGAAAGTGAACAAGGCAACTGTTTAACAGAATACAATAAAGGAGAATCCTTGTAGAGACTAATTCCAGTTCTAAGCCACACGCACACGCACACACACGCACACATTCTTTTTAAAGAGGAATAATAGAGTAAGTCACTGAGGCATTCAAAGAGTTGACCAGATAGTAAATCATCAAATGGATGGATGGATGGAGAAATGGCTCTGAAAAAGTGATATTTTGTTAAGTAAGGCGATGAGATACTAAAGACAAAATTCCATCGTTAATCTAAACACGACTCCTGGGGAAGGCCCACTGCATGAGAGCCCCCTTCTGTCTGACAAATACTGATGGAGAAAGACTTTATGAAAAGAAAAGTCAGAGATATAACGAAAATCAGCTTGCCTTCGATTGGTCCAGTTTTCTAAATGATAAAATATAATACCTTACGCACTAAAGTTTTAACCATGAATTATAGACCTTCCCTTTCCAAAAAACTAGTCAGCAGCATTGATTACCAAAATTCCTTGTTTCCTTCCCCAATCCAAGGAAAATAGGCATATAAAAAAGCCTCGTGCTTTATTTCATGCCCAGAAAGTAGGTGTGTGTGTGTGTCTGTGTGTGTGTGTGTGTGTGTGTGTGTGTGTGTGTCTGTGTGTGTGTGTGTGTGTGTGTGTGTGTGTGTGTGTGTGTGTGTGTGCGCGTGTGATTTCCTCTGGCACACTTTGTGCCTCAACACTCATTAAGACACAGGGTTAAATCTGTGCTGTCCTTTGCCAGCTGCAAAAAACCAAATATTGTGCAGAGCTGCAATTTAAGGTGTATGAAATCGTACAGCTTCCCAAGGTACAGAATTGGAATCTATGAATGAAAATTCAAGAGAATTAAATTTGACACAGCTGAAAGAAAAGTTTTTAAAGATCAGAAAGTGTAACCGACATTATTGAACACCCAGTGTGCACCGAGAAGTTTAAATATATGACAAGTTGGTTCTTGTGTCACTCAATGGTTCTGAACAGTTGATGGAAGAGAAGTGGAAAACTCAATTATAAGTTTCAAGCTGCATTCTCTGTTGTGAGAAACAGACATTATTTTAAATAAAAAGATGAAATGGTTCCCTTTTTCTAGGTAAACCAACCCATATAAATAAATTTTATATGCACAAAAGCAAAGTAAAAATTGTCTTCTGGAAAAAAAAAAAGATCTGGGACAATGCATTACCTTAGAAGCTAAACTAGTCTATATATATAACAGGGAAAAGTTGACAATTTACTTAGTGCTAGCTAATTCCTCTGTAAGCAGCAGAAAAAAAAGAGAAAAAAACAAAACATGATCATAGTATGGTTGTCCCCTTAAACTCAGATTACTACTATTATTTTAAAGAAATATTTCTCTAAAGTATCCTGTCTGACAAATACTGGTGGAGAAAGATGTATACTGATTCATATGTGTCTTGATATCTATGTCTGTATTTGTATATGTGTGTCTATACATTCTGTCTTAGTCTCTTCAGGCTGCTATAATGGAATACTATAGACTGTGTGGTTTGTAAACAAAACAAATTTCTTTCTCACAGTTCTGGAGGCTGAAAGTCCAAGATCAAGGCACCAGTAAACTCGGTGTTTGGTGAGAGCCCGCTTCCTGGTTCATACACGGCTGTCTTCTCTCTCTGTCCTCAGATGGAGGAAGGGGCGAGTTTGCTCTCTGGGGTCTCTTTTACAAGGGCACTAATCTCTGCTCTCATGACTCAATCACCACTCAGAGGCCCACCTCCAACACTTTGAGGGTTAGGTTTCAACGTAAGAATTTTCGGGGAATATAAACGTTCAATCGATAGCAGTGTGTGTGTGTGTGTGTGTGTGTGTGTGTGTGTGTGTGTGTGTGTGTGTGTGTGTGTGTGTGTGTGTGTGTGTGTGTGTGTGTGTGTGTGTGTGTGTGTGTGTAAAATTAGCAGGAAAAAATATAGGCCTGGTGTTTACCTTGAGTTGGAGGAAAGACTGGCAACTTTGGGGAAAACACTGATGTTAGATTGTTATATTCTGCTAGAAATCTTATGGTTGAACATACCCTATATTGTGGGGTGGTACGAAAGAAAATTTTCCTCAGATGTCGTAGAAGTTGCCATGGCCCGTCTTCCTGGGTACAGTTAAATTCTGGAGCAGAGCTGAGGATTTGGAGGTGGTGGTAGAAAGAAAATGTTTTTCCATCTCGAGGTCACAAAGAGTTAAGGGACTGAATTTGAAGTAGGTGAAATCACACCAGGGCTGCCCTGCTGGGAGGGTGAGGTGGCCTCTGTGACATGGCAATAGGCTGGGGACAGAGGCGGAAGCTTGGGGTCTGCCCCAGTGAGGCAAGCCAGGAACTCAGTAAAAACACTGCAGTAGGGGAGCCCTGTAATGGGACTCAGTCTCATTCCCGTATCTGAGAACATCCACCTTTAGTCAGTTTCAGATTTTTTATTGCTGGAATTTCCTTGCATTTCCCCAAGCCTCTAATAACATCTTGTTGCAAGTTGTAGCTGCATCCTGCCTTTGTCATGTCTGCGTGTATCCTGTGTGGGTGGTGATGCTACATGTGAGACAGAACAGCAGCCAGAGGGAAGCCAGTGTGATTCCTTGAAATAGCAGGAAAGGCTCAAGGGAGAAGCAGAGCAGAACCCTGGAAAACAAATCTTAGAGTGGGCCTGTGAAACACCCAGACCTACTGGATTCCCCAAAATATTCATGATAAGAACATGAGATAACATGGTAAAAGACAAACCGCTTGCTATGAAGGAGAAGTTCAACTCAAACTATTGCAATTTGTACATAAAAGAGAAATGTGACCTCTGTCTAGTGACTTCTAGACTGAAATCGCACATCATATACACTATTTTCCAGTAGTTAAGTATCATAACAGTCCTTTGAAGTAGATATGTAAATTTTACTTCATAGAGGGGAAACTGAGGTTTGGGGAGCTAAGTTCCTACCCCAGAACAATATGGTTCCTAAATATCAACTCTAACTTGTAGGTTGAGTTATACAGATCAAAAGCTTCTGTTTGGTCTTTGAGCCAAGCTTCTTTCCCAAAGATGAAATCGACTATATGAAAAGAATTGAT
Source organism: Lagenorhynchus albirostris (assembly GCF_949774975.1). NCBI lineage: Eukaryota > Metazoa > Chordata > Mammalia > Artiodactyla > Delphinidae > Lagenorhynchus > Lagenorhynchus albirostris. Next base: position 108,645,489 of record NC_083101.1, read on the forward strand.
GCAGATTTTGAATGGCAAGATGTACAGGGATGTTATAAAGACGATCATGTGTACATGTGGGGGCTGAACCATACAATTAAACATGCTGTGATTCTCATCCTTCGATCCTGTGTTAATTACAAACCACAAATCTGATTTCTTCGGGTAATTAAGAAGGCAGAAATCATGGTACATTAGCCTAAGATTTTTCTCTTCCCAAATCAATTGGATCAACTGAAACAAGGAACTCTGATAATTATTTCAGAACAGGAAGTAAAAACAGGACCTTGGATAGCACTTTTTAAAGGAAACAAATGACACCTAAATGAGGCATCCCTGTTCCCAGGTCTGTCTTGACATCGGCAGTTAGCAGCAGGGTGGAATGTGATGGTTTTTCATGCCTTTAGAGGGGAGCTGGCATAGAGATAAGTGTGGTCCCAGAGGCTAGCACAGCACACTGAGGAAAAAACCCACGTTCTGCCAAGGTAATGAAAACGCTGAAGGTCTGCCAGGGTTAATTAGTAACACAGTGAGGAGACCCTGTTCACCAATGGTCACTTGGAGGCGAACCAAGAACTGCTTGAGCAGAGCTGGGCTCCCTGCCATCCTGGTCGTCCATAAGCTGCAGTTACTGGGTGCAGAGAGGCAACAGAAATATTTTGTCTTGACCTCCTTTTACCAAAAGCTCCCTCTCTTTCTTTTAAATATATGACTCAGGCTTCCCTGGCGGCTCAGTGGTTAAGAATCCACCCACCAATGCGAGGGACACAGGTTCAAGCCCTGGTCCGGGAAGATCCCACATGCCGCAGAGCAACTAGGCCCACGAGCCACAACTACTGAGCCAGCGTGCCGCAACTACCAAAGCCCGTGTGCCTACAGCCTGTGCTCCCCAACAAGAGAAGCCACCGCAATGAGAAGCCTGAGCACCGCAACAAAGAGCAGCCCCCACTCGATGCAACTAGAGAAAGCCCATGTGCAGCAATGAAGACCCAGTGCAGTCAAAAATAAATAAATAAAATTTAAGGAAATAATAATATATATATATATATATATATATATATATATATGACTCAACATAGAAAATAGTGTCCCCAAATCTCCTACCCTTGGACCTCAGACTGGCCTTCAGCTCTATCTACATTCTTCCTGCTCTGCCTGTCTCTTAGATCTGATGCCCCAATTCCTCCAAAAGCTTAATTACACTATTTTCATAAGAATTTTTTCTTCAAATCCAGAAGAATATATGTAAATATTCACAATTTTTAAATGACAGACCCAATGGTCTGCCCCCTCCAAAACTATTCACAACTGCTCTCCTCTCTTGCCCCCATTGATACTAAATAACTCAATATTTTCAGACGTCCACAACTCTTCTCTAACAAAAGCTATCATTTGCTCATTTACATAAAATAGGAGAGCCTTTTTCTGGGAAGGATAATTTATGAAAACATAAAAATGACTATGTGTTTTGTTATTTGAGGATTTACCAATAGATTCTGCACCAACTTATTTGATTTCTTTCAGAGCTATGTGGTCTCCCAAATTCCAGAAACTCTCTCAAATAAACTGCAACAGACTTAAACCATGAGCAGAAATTTGTCTTGTCGGTCAACAAGCATATTGCTAGTGTGCTTGACACATGGGCAAATAAATCAAGAAATGGACTGCATTCCAACTGTTATCTAAGATGAATTGAAAATGATCTGAAGATAATAAAAAAAAACTGGCAAGCTATCTTAGCTCTATGAGGGAAGAATGGGAAGAAAATTAATTACATCTATCGGAAAAGCGTTGCTAAACACTTTGCTATGACTTTGCTTTCTCTTGGGATTTCCCAATAGCTAGTTCTGACAAATGGGCAGGGCCAGAACCAGGATTAAGTAAGTGAGGCTTTTGCCTTGGCCGCAAAGTTGAAGAGGGTGCCAAAAAGACTCAATAAATAAGAGTAATAATCTTTACAAGTAATATTTTTAGAAACCAAAATGAGTGCAAAAAACTTCACAATGAACAAAGTATCAAAATTTTAAACATGAACAAGATCAGCTAATGGGTATTAGCTAAAAAGCAAAAGAGAAAATGAAATTATTTGACATAATTTACAGTGATCCATCAAAACTCAATGATAATTTTAATTTTTTTCATAAAATTTTTTTTTCCTGTACTCGGGCCTCTCACTGTTGTGGCCTCTCCCATTGCAGAGCACAGGCTCCGGACGCGCAGGCTCAGCGGCCATGGCTCACGGGCCCAGCCGCTCCGCAGCATGTGGGATCTTCCCAGACCGGGGCACGAACCCGTGTCCCCTGCATCGGCAGGTAGACTCTCAACCACTGCACCACCAGGGAAACCCTTTTTCATAAAATTTAAAGTAGAACTATGTACAGTCCAGCAATCCCACTGCTGGGTATGTATTCAAAGGAAACTAAGTATCTCAAAGAGATATCTGCATTGTGGTGTTCATTGCAGCATATTCACAACAGCCAAGACTCAGAAACAACCTAAATGTCCATCAACAGATGAATGGATAAAGAAAATGTGGGAGATAGAGATGATAAACACAGTGGAATATTATTCAGCCTTTAAAAAGGAGGAGATCCTGCTGTTTGCAAAAACGTGGATGAACCTGGAGGACATTATGCTAAGTAAAATAGGTTAAATAGAGAAAGACAAATACTGTATGATCTCACTGATATGTGGAATCTTAAAAAAAAAAAGTTAAGCTCATAGAAACAAAGTAGAAAAGTGGTTGCCAGGGACTGAGGGGTGAGGGAAATGGGGAGAGGTTGGCCAAAGTGTAAAACTTTCAGTTATAAGATAGATAAGCACTGGAGATCTAATGTACAGCATGGTGAATATAGTTAATAATACTCCATTATACACTAGAAATTTGGCAAGAGAGTAGATCTTAAGCATTCTCATGACACACACAAAAAAAGGGTAACTATGTGAGGTAATGGATGTGTTAATTAACTTGATTGTGGTGATCATTTCACATTGTATGCATAGATTAAATCATTACATTGTACACTTTAAATATATATAATTTTATTTTCAAATATACCTCAGTAAAGCTAAGGGGAAGAAAACTCAACTATGGAACAAAAAATGTGCAATGAGAAGAAGAAAAAGAAAAGGTAACTTAACAACTGATGTCAGAATCCCTGTTAGAAAAGAAAATGCCCTCCATTGACAAAGCAGCACCTTGATCAGAATTTCTGGTTGTAGGATGACCTCAGAGCATGAACATTATGGGTTGGAACTGAGAAAAAAGAACCACATACTTAACCAATACAGAGGGAATAATTGTCAAGGTCTCTGACCAGGCTGAAGGAGAAAAGAAAGAACAAGAAGACAAGAAAGGTGATAGCTAGGTCCCTGTGAAGAGGGGTGTGAAATATCTTAATGGCTAAAGAATTTTTAAGGGTGGAACTACCAATGGTTCAATTGTAATTTACTGACTCTGCTGCCCTTGGTTGTAACTTCTACCTTCAATGGCATTACACAGTCAGGAAAGTCTGCCATATATACATTCTTGAGTCAGAGAAGGAGGGAAAATCCAGGCACTGACTTTTGATCCAGGTAAGGAATGGTGCTAGAAAGCAAGACTGCTTAGTCTCAGTGCTGGCTGTCCAGTTTATTTTCTTAATCTGCCTATTCTACTTTCCATGTGAAGAAGCAGGGGGACGAAAACATTACTAAACTTGTCTAAGTTAAAGTAACTCGGTAGGACTTCCCTGGTGGCACAGTGGTTAAGAATCTGCCTGTCAATGCAGGAGACCCAGTTTGGGCCCTGGTCCGGGAAGATCCCACGTGCCGTGGAGCAACTAAGCCCGTGCACCATAACTACTGAGCCTGTGCTCTAAAGCCCATGAGCCACAACTACTGAGCCCACGTGCCACAACTACTGAAGCCCGCCCCCCTAGAGCCCATGCTCCACAACAAGAGAAGCCACTGCAGTGAGAAGCCCCCACACTGCAATGAAGAGTAGCCCCTGCTCGCCACAGCTAGAGAAAGCCCGCGCGCAGCAACGAAGACCCAATGCAGCCAAAAATAAATAAATAAATAAATTTATAACCAAAAAAAAAGAGGAACTTTCAAAACAAATAACTTGGTGTATGATAATTAATAGATTATCCTGCTTATCTCATGTAACGTTTTCATCTGATTTCACTCCAGTCTTTAGTGAGGATAACAACCCTTTCACTTTTTGTTTGCATTTTCTTTTTTTTATTGAAGTATACTTGAATTACAATGTTGTGTTAGTTTCAGGTGTACAGCACAGTGATTCAGTTATATATATACTTTATATATATATGTATATATATATAAAGTTATATTCAGTTTTATATTCAGTTATATATCTATATGTATATTCTTTTTCAGATTCTTTTCCCTTATAGGCTATTACAAAATACTGAGTAGAGTTCCCAGTACTATACTGTAAGTCCCTGTTGGTTATCTATTTTATATATAGTAGTGTGTATATGCTGTGTCTTTTCCTATGCTTTTAGTTTCAACATTACTAAATTATTTTTTAAAGACATATCGCATGTAGCAATTACTAGTTGTGTTTTGCTTTGTGATTCAATCAGCATCTTTTCTTTTTATGGGTTCACTTAGCCCATTCATATTTATCAATAAATTTTTTGGTCTTGTCCCTGCCATCACATGTTCTGTTATGCTTCAAATTTCACTGCTTTCTTTATTTACTATATGGTCTGCTTTATTTGTTTTATTTTGTTTTGAATATGTGTCTTCAAATAATTTAGACAATTCATATTTTTGTTCTAATGGTTGGGAAAGTTAATTAATACGTCTGTCCCCTGCTTCTTCATGTGGAAAGTAGAATAGGTAGATTAATAAAATAGAATATATATGCATACATGTATATATAATATATTTTGGTTGGGAAAGTTAATTGATGGATGGGAAAGTTAATTAATACGTCTGTCCCCTGCTTCTTCATATGGAAAGTAAAATAGGTAGATTAATAAAATAGAATATATATGCATATATGTATATATAATATATTTTGCATGCCATTGAATGTGGCATATCAGACTGATGAATAAATTAAAGATAAATTAATAAAAGATGCTAAGACAATAATTTACACTAATAGAGAAAAACATCAAATCAATTTAGACCATTTTAACAATATCTGTCAGGGATCTCTAAAGTATAACTTCTTTTAGTTCAGTGCTTCTACTTACAGGGAAAAACAAACAAGCCCAAAACTTCACATAAGGATTACTTTCACAATATTTAGTGTGTACATACAGATACTTAGTATGTCATGGAAGATTTAAAGTTTGCCGTAATGAAAACCTCACAGTGACAGGGATCTTTGTCCTTTTTTATTCATTGTCTCTAGAAGAGCACCAGAGCCATCAAAGGCACACAATAAATATTTGTAAAATGAATGAATGAAATCTTGTATTTTTTACTTGTGATGGTCTCATCAATTTTTATAGTTTTAATTGCTTTCATTTGATCATTTTTTTCTTTCTGATTCTCATAATTTTAATTTTTTCGTAATTCTACAACAATGCTAAATAATAAAGGTAATAGGAGAAAACTTAATACTAAAGATAATAACAGAAAACGTTTTATGCTACATTTCATAGTAATTCCTCTATTGATTAACTGTAGAAAATAATGTCGTAACATCTCTCTCTTGAAGAGTCAGAAATACATATCACTATATAAAGATTCTAGTAAGTCCAGAAGAATAGAAACATGTTTATCTTTGTTAGTACTTTTTAAAATGTACAACGTATTGAGCTTTGTGAATTTCTATCGACAGGAGTGGTGAAATTCCAGGCCTGGTGTGTACATATCATGTCACAAATATGAACCAGTGCTTAGGCAAGTTCTGTTTATTCCTTTCATTAGAAATACTTCATTATGTCCCAATTCTGTGATGTAATTTTGGTGGAATTAAACTGGAAGAGTTCAAAATTTTAAAAAAATAAATAAAATGCCTGACGTTGTACCCCAATGAAAGGTTTTTGGAAGTAAACATAATAAAATATTTTGATACACTAGGTTACTTGGGAGCAGCTTGTGAAATGCTGACACAAACCAATCCTCAACTTTCTGCTTGTTTCAGCTTATAAAAATATCTTGGGTAAAAAATACAAAATTAAATTTTTCTCTTTCTAAATTGTATGGAAGTACAATTTTTTCCACCTAATCTATGTTTTTATGCAGAAAAGTCCGCTCTGAGCTGTAATTAGTCTATTGCTTAATGCAAAATATTCTTATCCAAATACCTGTGTTTTTAAAAAAATTTTACTTTCAAATGTAAAAATCTGTTTAAATCACAGTGTGATAAGTAATATGTATTAATTTCAAAACACATAAAAGAGTATGAAGAAGAAAATTAACATCGTTCATAATCCCACCTCTCAGAGATAACAAGGCTGATATAATGTCTATCCATTTATCCGTCCATCTTCTTATCTAAATACATTTAAAATGCCCCTGTATTTGTATGTCTTGCTTACTTCTTCCAACATATCATGTGCATTTTCTTATATTATTATATATTCTTCAAAACCATGAATTTTGCAGCTGTGACAATTTATCATAAAGACATAAAAACTTTTTAACCTACTATTAATATTTAGGTTATTTCTAGTTATTAGTTGTATAAATAACACTGTGCAGAAAAACTTGGATGTAAATCTTCTTGTGAGAATCATGTATTATTCCTCCCACGGGGGGAAAACCTGAGAGGCAAACTATGAGGTTGAAGCATTATCCTACAAGGTTATGGGATTTTTCTTTCTTCTTTCTTGCTTGCTTGCTTGCTTGCTTTCTTGCTTTCTTTCTTTCTTTCTTTCTTTTTCCATCTGCATTGAAATGAAGAGCTCTGAGATCCTACCTCTTTCAGTTTGTGCAAATTATAAAAATAGACATACTCTGGTTTTCATTATCAAAAGTCACCAGAAAGAATTTCTGCCTTGTCATGGTACTAGAGAAAAGCTAGCCTTGACCAATTTCATTTCCAAGAGTAGCATGGTCCAAACACTCATTAACACTGAGGAACCATGAGGAACACAATACAGCGCGTCCTCCTAACATAACAGATGGCAGGCGTGTTCAGGGAAAGAGATTGCCGTGCAGGGAGGGTTCGTTCATATGAATTACATGCTGCCTACACTTTCCATCTTGCAATCCCTCTACTATTGGACCATTATGTCCCTTAAGAAATGATATAATGTCAAGGACAATGTGTGGAAGTCAGAGGAGGAAGAGGTGTGGGACATGTCTCTCTTACTTGGAGAAAATTATCAGTGAGATGAGACAGACTCCGTTCCTGGGGAGTTTCCAGATTTACTGTTTACCAATTGATTCATCCTCAAAATTGAGCTGTAAAACATCAAGACAAAGGATGGTCTTGCTTACCAAGTCTGTCCCCCCACAGGGCGGCATGGTGTGCTTCCAACACTTCATAGGCCTCCTCCAGATGACTCAGGGGATGGGAATTTCACCACCCCTTGTGGGAGACTCTTTTATGGCCTCTTAAGTCTCACCCATTAGGAAAGTCCTCCTGATGAAGCCATTTTTTTCCCCCTTTTCTTCAGTTCATTCATTGCCCTTAGATAATCCCCTAAAGACCACCTCCACAATCCCTCTCCCTCTGTGGAGCTTATACTTTCAATTATCTGCAAACAGCTATCAGGGTCCACCCCACCACACAGGCACATACCCCTTAGCTCTACGGCCAACTTACACACATGTAATGCTTTTAATCTTTCCTCATACATCAAAACCTCCAGCTGCTTAATCATTTTAGCTCCTCTAATAAGCAGTGAATTTGAAGGGGGATTATGGTCTCCTTCTCCAGCTTTTCTCATGTCAGCTGTATCCCTTCTCCTCAACCGCATGCCAGATTTCTGTATGCCAATAGCCATTCATCAACGGAAATGAGGTTTTTCTGGAATGCTGTGTTCTATAGCACAAAACAGGAGAAAAATCCCTCCTACCCATAACTCATTGCTAGGGTGAATCAATATTTATACAAACTAATAAGGAGGGGAAATCTGAGAGAAATTTAGGACTACCCAAGTTTCCAAACCACTGAGAAACTTTTTAACCATAAGTAAAAATTTCAAAATACTGTTTCATTTAAACGTGGACGGCAGACTAATAGAGGAAATTCAATCACTTTTAGGTAAAGGAAGTGTTGAAGGGTTGGCTACTCACTTCTTTATTGATGAAAAATTAGCTTAGGTGAGAGCCCAGAACGCAGAGACTTTCCCCTCTTGTTCTTCAACCACGGTCTGAATCGCTGGTGGTTTCCATGGTCCCTCAAGGGACTCATACACAAAGCCTGACTATAATAGGAAGCCTCACTCTCACTACACAACCTCAGACGCTCCAGTCTTCAGAATTGTTTTCCAGCTGCATCAAGAGCTGCCCCAAGAATGCTGCATGCTCTTCGGGTCTCCAAAACCCCACGTTTATCTCCTCTACCTCAAAGGCATCTCCTTTGCCCATCTCCCTTTCCAACCCTCATCCATCCATCAAAACCTAACTTCAGTCCCATTTCCTCCAGGGAACCTGCCCTTTCCCCTAGGCCTCATTATGTTTAATGTCGATACCATTAAAATAAGCTATCTTGCATGACTCCTTCCTCTGTTTGCTTTGAGAGTTTGAGAGTTTTCTCTCTCCACTGCTTTACAAACCCCCCCTACAGCAGGGATTATGTCATATTTTTTCATTATCTCCCAAAAGAACCAACACACTGCTCTCCACCAAGTGGGAACTTAATAAATATTTCTTGATTCCAAATGCAGTGAGAACCTCATAAGAAAGCTCCCAAGCATTGAAAGGGCTTTAAGGATTTATAAAATAGTACATATGTTTTGTGTTCAAAAGAGTAATGTTCAAAAACTGCTATCTTTTGCCTTCATGTCTATTACTGAAGAATGAAAAAAAAGTAACAAAGCCAACAGCTACATATTCCATTTGAGATACCCAAAGTTTCTTCTCATCTTTTCTGGAATTAGGTCTATACGTGGCTAGACTTCTTTTGTGTGTGTGGAGAAACCACCAGAACACCGACACCAATTTAAATGCTGCTTCCTATATTTTGAATATATGTTTTAAAAATCCAAAGTGATGAAAGTACATTTAATCCAAAAAGTGAAAACTTCATTCATCACTCACTCAAAGGAATGACAAACTATTCCTTTCAAAAAGATCTGACTTAGAAGTAGATACGAGACCTAACAAAATCTTCTTTATAAGTAAAAATCCTCTACGTGCTTAAGTAGAGGGATACACATGGGTATCACCTTACATGTGGATTCTTATGTCGCTGAAAAATTGCATCTTATTTTTTTCAACCATCTTCAAGGCGTCACCTTCAATTTAAGAGTATTTTTGGATTCCAGGATCCATACGTGTTTCCTCCAGAACAATCTGCTTAGTCTCCCTGCCTACCATCCATTTCTACAACATAGAACCCTACTGGGCATTACTGTTCCCCGAATTTAATCCTCTTACTTCATGGTGACACTGACTCACTTCCTTAGTGTAAACCATTATTCCACAATTCTCAACAAAACTGGATTTCAAAAATAAACACAGGAAAAGGTAGAGATTACGGACCTAAAGATTAGTCTTTCAAATGAACTGATTCCCTCATTTAACTCAATGTGAAAACTCCAAACAAGTTTGCCCTCAGGGTTCCTCATCTGAGTACACAAGGGCATTCAGGATTAATTCTAAAATGTGTAAGACGCTTGCACCGCACTGAATATACATAAATATTTGTGATGTTGTCTCCACCAATTCTTTTTAAGCACAGAAGAAATAAATGCTAAAACAACCAAACAGCAAATATTTTGGTGCAGAATTAACCAAATGGTGTGTTTTCTTCCTTAGCGATGTGATTTGTATCTGTAGGCTAAGATTGAGATAAGAATAATCATGTCATCAGTATTTTAATTTTCATGTAAAGAACACTCAGTAACGTCCAACCAGTAGAATAAACCATTATTTTATTTTAGTTGTTCATCTCATATTACATTAAAATCAGGAAAAATTCATTCAGTTGGTCACTCAGCCAGTCAGCGAGAACTGAAATTAGTAGGATATTAGCCATGGTGTTACTATAAACATGCTCTTAACAGAAGTTTTGTGTTTACACAGTAGATAAAGAATGAAACTGTGGCAGTAATATTTCAGATTTTCTCTCCTCCTGATAACACGACTGTTAGCTCGCTCTACAGCAGCACTGGCCAATAGCACTGTCTGCGTTGAAGGAAACGTTCTCCATGTGAATTATACAAATATTAACCTCCAGCCAGACATGGCTTTTGAGCACTTGAAATGTGTCTAATGCAATTAAAGAATTAAATTTATAATTTTATTTAATGTTAGTGCCTTGGGTGATAATAGAAGATAAAGCCTATAATAAATGCAGGAGCATGGGCTTCCCTGGTGGCGCAGTGGTTGAGAGTCCGCCTGCCGATGCAGGGGACGCGGGTTCGTGCCCCGGTCCGGGAAGATCCCACATGCTGCAGAGCGGCTGGGCCCGTGAGCCATGGCCTCTGGGCCTGCGTGTCCGGAGCCTGTGCTCCGCAACCATAGAGGCCACAACAGTGAGAGGCCCGCGTACCGAAAAAAAAAAAATAAAGGCAGGAGGCCCTCTATTTTTGGTGATCCAACCATTTTCAAAAATTCTTATTTTATAAATGAAAATTATTATTGTGAAATCTATTACAAGTAATTTACCTGCCATATATTTGCAATTTGCAGAATTCCTTCAAAATTGATATCTACACTGATAGAAGTATTATTTCTCCAAGAGAAAATGAATGAAAAATCCTTTAAATTCAATAAGCGTAAACAGAATCCATTGACAGCCTCATGTCCCCTTTTCCTCATTTTCAAACTCCACCACAATCCAAAGATTAAAGGTCTAGCGAGTTCTTCCAAGAAAAGATAAAATCTAGGCAGCTGGAAGAAACGCTCTCCGTGCTGGGATTCCAGTTTGCTTGTGACTCTCTTTGGAAACAGAGCCCATGGTTTCTTTTACCTTAACATGGCTTCTCAGCCATCGGCCAACCCTGAATGGCCCCTTGTTGAATGAACCTAACCTGGGCCTTCTCCTGAGATTTCTGTTACTTCATGCGTCATTGGAGCTGCTTGGGTCATGTTCAAACAAAAAATCCACATCGCTTCTGGTCAGGGTTCTGCAAAGACGTTTTCTCTTTGCCAAGGCCAGTCATGATGGGCAAACTCTGTAGGCTTTATAGTTTGTTTAAAATAAGGATAAAATCTTAATATAATAATTAACCTCGTGAAAGTAGAATTTTCTTTTCTTCTATGTTTTCAACCTCAAATGAAGATGCCTATTATGATCTAATGGGCTCTAAAAGGTTGAAAAATACACATCAACAGTTGTCATCTGTGTGGAGCAGACCCAGTATCGATGCGCCAGTTGGTGGGGGAAGAGGAAACAGAACATTCACTCTATTCTCACACCCATTTGCATTTCTAGATCTGTTTGCGTTTTTTTTTGGGGGGGGGATGAGTATTTTTTCTTTGTTTTGCCAGTTCCACAGTTTTAGAAACACTAATGATATGTAGATGGTGTCCATTACAGTCTACAAATTGACAGTTGATCTGCAGTAGAACATTCTGAAAGTTTTCCATTCCGTAACTCAGCACTGTTTAGATTTTGCTTCCCCACTCTACCTTGGTGGCATAACCCAAATCTCAATTAATTGGGACAATCACCCATTGTTGTTAGGGTCAAGGTCTAGGTGAGTCCATGGTGCCAACCAAGACCTAGGAAGGGGGGGCCATGGGTGCTTTGCTCTCAGGTATCCACTGCAGCATGTCCCAGCTGGTCTTCATCCATCAGTCACTCAGGCACTCAGGTGGCCGCCATCCCTTTCCACACATTTCTGTCCCTGAGGTCCGTCACCATGTGCTGCCATGTTGGTCAGCCTGCCCCTCGGGAATCTCTGGGAGGCTGTCTGTACGTGTCTCCCAGACCCACTGGGCAGCCTGTCCTGCTCTGGGGTCCTGCTGCCTTCAGGAGCTCTGCGTCCCCTTTGCTCACAAAACCCACAAATCTATCTGGCGTGTTTACAGATCCTTACGGATCTAACTAGATCTGGTCCCGGCTCCTCTCCCAGGACTCACCAAGCTCTCAGCACTTCTCTTCCTCCTCTCCTCCCACACTCCATCCAGGGAAATGTTTTCTGGTGTTGACAATAAAATCCCTCATTCCCAAATCTTTAAGTTTTTGACTACCCCTCACACCTTCTCTCTTCTCCCTCTGGCTTTGACTTTTGTAAACTAGAAGCAAAAAGATATTTGCTCTGTCACATCCCCGGGGCTGTGAGCACTAAACAATCTAGCTATTTAAATGTGGGTCTAAGGTGGTACTGATGGAAACAGGCAGATATGGAAAGAATCTTCTAAACTACTAGGAGACAGGAAAAACAATGAGTTAAAACAATTTTTAAAAGTCTACTACAGATAGTTCCATTTGTAGGGGGTTGGGAGGGTGACAATAATGTTCTACTTAGACACAGAGAACTGATGAGGCCATATAAGTACATATGATCGCAGTGGTGAGTGGTTTCCTCAAGGGACTCTCATCCCAGATCCTGGGCATCTTCTTCCAAGATGTTTATCTTCCCTTGTGAGATAATAAAACAAGACCTTACAACTGAACTTTCTTCTACAGTAACAAGTGAGTTTCTCCTTAGATCTGTGGCTGGGAGGCTGCAGAAGAAACTCCTATATCAACCAGGAAGTGAGCTAAATAAAAACGACATCTCTTCCCAGGTTGATTGTAAGAGGTGGTCCTGCTTTCTGTACCACAAAGGGATGCTAGTGCAGAGTCTTTGATGTTTCAAAACAGTGATGCGTTCTGAAGTTTGGATTTGTGAAAATGTGCTATTTGTCTGCCTTGCCTTGGGGTAAAGCCCAAGAGGACATGTAGAATTCAAAGGTGTCCCTCCTTCACCAGCCCCTTTGCTTCTCCCTGCCACCTTCACCTTTCCATGGCCTGGGGGGAACAGCTACCTTCTTGTGCCATGAGTCTCGCTCCCCCCAAATCTGTTGTTGGAATCCTTTTATTCATTAAGACAACACACATTTATTGATCTCCTACCTGTACAATGTCAGGCTCTAATCGGTATTAAGAAATGAAAATGGCAGTCATCCTCAGGAAGAATTTACAATCCAACGCTGGGAACCTTCTCTCTTTATCTCCTTTTTCCTTTACGGGAATCCTGCAGACACTGTTGTATATTTCTAGGAGATATTTTATAAAATTCTTCATAATTCCATCTCATGAGCCCCTCTAAACTGGAGGATGTTTCCTGCCTCTTCTATCTTTCCAACACAGCACCCATATCATTAAATGTTTTTACTGACTATACATTATCCATACTTCTCTTGGATGATAGATACATATTGTTGCCAGAAAAGTGCAGTTTCAAAATCCAACATGGAATAGTGAATGGTTAATATTCCCATCAAAAAACTAATGAGGGCTTCCCTGATGGCGCAGTGGTTGAGAGTCCGCCTGCCGATGCAGGGGACACGGGTTTGTGCCCCGGTCCGGGATGATCCCACATGCCGCAGAGCGGCTGGGCCCGTGAGCCATGGCCGCTGCGCCTGCGCGTCCGGAGCCTGCGCATTCGGAGCCTGTGCTCTGCAACGGGAGAGGCCACAGCAGTGAGAGGCCCGCGTAATGGGAAAAAAAAAAAAAAAAAAAAAACACCAATGAATATTCCCATCGAAAACTGAAATTAAAAAGCCATCAGGGAAGAGAAAATAGCAACATTATAATTATGCTTATAAATGCTGTCCTCTGTGATAGCTAAATTGGAAAAAAATGGTTTCTAGGCCAAGAGCTAAAGTTTCCAATATTGTTCTTCAGTATTTCACTCAGTATTTTCGCTACTCCATGCTCGCCCATAAACATAACATTTATCATGTCCGGATTTAAATCCCAGATTATTATCATAAACATAAGGCAGGTAATTTTATTAGAACATTATTTGGTGCACATTGACGTGAATGGGGTATTTACATAACTATAGGATATTCACATTATTACTTCAAATGTCAGAAGAATTGCACTTCTTAACACAGGTACAAAAACATTAGTGTTTGTTCTTATTTCATTTTTTTAACTAAGTAGGCCATCAAGACTATTTTTCACACACTTTACAGCAAAATCCTGACCTCAAAATATGTCATGATTCATCTGGCAGCTCTTCTGTAATTCATTCCTACACTATGAGAGATGAGAGGGGTAGACAAAGATTAAATACATATAGAAACAAGAGTTTATATTTATTATTCCTATTTCAGGAACATACCCATGTTTCTGAAATATTTCTAGCGAACTGCTGACATTTTGCCGCATGACAATTTAATTTTTATTTTGGCTTGAAGTCTTTCTTCGGCTGATCTTTGGGAAAATGCACACTGTGGTTTATTCACTTTGGAAATGATTCCAGAGTGAAGAGTGCCCTCCAAAACGAAGCTGGCTCTAGCTGCACATAATATTTTCCCCAGAAGTGCCTATAAAGTCGACTAAAATAAGAAAGTGCTCATTATTTCTAATACACAGTAGAGACTGGAAATTCATATTTCATTTTCGTACCAGAGGTGTGGAGTTGAGATACAGTAGTGCTCTTTTTCTGTGCAGTATAATGGCCTATTATTTTACAAATTCCTATTTACTTTGTGTCGGTAGCTTAACTCTGAGTAAATTCTACCTTTTTTCTCTTGCTAGCTAAGTGGGGGAAAAAATTACCTCAAACCCTACCAAGTGTCAAAGCTGCCTTAAAATACTGGTATTTAAAGGAGGTATAATACCAATAAGTCTGGGGCGATTAAGAGTTCTGAGTGAGGACATTCAAGGCTGTGTTATGTAGTTTGTGACAGAAATCTTAAATTAGTGGGGCAACGCAGATGGCATGACTTTCCCGCAGACTAGAAAAAAAGTGTTGTCAAACCCTTAGCTTGCGGTAATGGCACTTAGTAAGTATTGCTCTAATAATGGGGCAAAGAATATATGAGTCCCTCCGATTCTGATTTTTTTTTTTTTTTTTTTTTTTTTGGTCAGAACTTTGAAGTTTTTAAAGCTCTGTTCTCTTCCTCTCTGCCAGGCTAATAAAAAGAATTATTATTACTACCACATTTGTGTCTTTTGGATTTTATTTTTGGCTAATGCAAGCACTTTTACAACATGATCTTGGTTGAAGGAGCAATTAGAATTAAGGAGCCTTATCCAACAATTACAGCACTTACAGCAATTATAATAGTAACTGAGGACGTTGACGACTTAACTGAGTTACCCGGACGCTGCATTTTTAGTTTGCTTTTAAAGTTATCGAGAGCTGAGCAGTGGAGTTCCGTAATGACTTGGTGGCCAGATTGGAAGTCTGAAGCCCTGTCTGCCACACTGCGAAGCCATCAAAGGAGGTCTGTCCCACCAAGCTCTCCATTTTCACAACAGGATATCTGGTTTCTTTTATGAGGATACAGCTACTTTAATTTGGTTTAGTGGTTTGTTGTAGGTAAGCGGGCTCTTCACAGCACAAACACCAAAATCCTCTTAAAGCAGTTTCTTGTTAATAGCTGGGGATTGGCAGATTTGCATTGTAAAGTGTGATTCGGTTGGATAAATATGTTTAGTCTAGTAAGCACTTTAGTGATTGAGTGTCTGTTAATGGATACAGGTGGATTACGGTGAAACCTCTACGGGGCCGTCCCTGGGCACTTAGCATCCTGAGTCTCGGAGGGGATGGGAAACCAGCTGGCACTACAGAACCACTGAAGTACCATACAATGTTCCCGATGTTCGGTGCTAATGCGGGGCTTTCAATTTTCAAATATTAATTTCAACAGAGGAGAAAAAAAAACCCCAGCAAATTAGAAGGCAGGGCTTTGGTAACTTCCAGCAATGACAAAATAGGGATGTCCCATATGCACGCTTAAAAGCTGACAGCTTTCCCTGGATTTAAAAGCAGAGAACGTACAGAGAGGAAGTTCAGGGTAGTTCATTGACATCCGAGGATGAATCCAACTCCTGCCGAAATCTTTGCCTTCAGATACCCTGCAGGCAGAACAAGAATCAAAAATTTTTTTAAAAAGACTTTCAAGTTACTGTTAAAGAATGTTACCATGCCTGTTCCTCTGTACCTACGTGTACACATAGTGTTTTACAACTTTTCTGAAAACAGCAGACTGTTGTAAGAATTGCAGATACTAATTTGTTCCGTCCCATCTCCAAGCAGCTGGGAATGAAGACTTTTCCATTTCTTCCTTTTGAAAATGAGTACCGGGATTCTTCAAGAAAGTCACCAGAAAATGTCACTTTTTTTTTTCTTCTCAGGTGAACATGCATAGGTATTTTTATGAGGTGAAAATATCAGCTTATTTCAAGGATCTAAATGGTATTTTAACATCCCAGGCTCTGGGACAGGGATGTTGGAACGAACATCTGCTCCCAGCCGGTCATGAAATGCTTAAGACTTCAGGAACTAGTATATTTTTGCAGATTGGCTTTTCTACTGAAGTTAAACATATTTCAACCATCTTTCTCCAAGATTCTTCCGATCCCTGCCCGGGGTTTACCAATTTTTATACGCATCACGTCGTGGGCATTTATTTTCAGGACACTACCCCCTCAAATCTTTGCGATACCAACTGTTTATCCATTACTCTTCAGCCACAGGTTTCCCTAGAGTAAGTGGCATCGAGAGACATATAAACCAGGAATGACATCCCGCAAACCTGAGAGAAAAGTGGGGCTGAGGCTTTAGTTTTCTAGATATCAGAGGAAAGTGTTATTCCAACACAACAAAGACCAGGTGAAAGTCTAGAGTCTAGTGAGGTGCTCGCCACTAATTTATTATATGACCTTGGACAGATCACAGCCTCGGTGGGTTCCAGTTTCCAATACACACGGTGTTGGCGATTAATATGACGTTGCTGACACCAATTCATTGTTATTAATGAAATGGGAGAGTTACACATATATAGGTCCCAAACCTAGGTTTTCAGGAAGTAGAATTTTCCTTATTGTTGTTTCACAAGACATAATTTCTATTTTGAGCTCCAGTCCCACTGGATGGAGGAAAACATATAGTTACATATAACCCTAAAATATACTTATTATTATAAAGCTATATTATATATGGTATTTTATATATTATAGTTTTATATAAATATAAATAGCACATATATAATTATAATTATATATATAGTAATTTCAGGGTGACTCACTCCCTTTCACCCAATTCCTAGAATTGTACCTAAGCTCCAGGGCCCTCCCAAGTGCCAGAGGTGTGTCATTTGTGGGGGAGAGGGGCAGAAGGTCTGGTGTCTGGACCTCATCTGCTCATGCTGATACCTGCAAAGGCACCTTACTCTCATCTGGTTTCCAATTCCTGATTCACATAAACCATGGCCCAGTCTCCATATATCACCTGAGATCTGTCTCAGGGAAGTATGTGTTTCTCTTGGGAATGTAAAATCATAGGCTTTTCTCACATCTCACGGGGGCATATGGAAATCTTCATCTGACTACTATGTCTGATCACCCTGATGCAGCCATGCCTGCTCTCGTGACCCTCTGCCACATGGACCAGAGAACTTGTCTTCCTACCACTGGTTAGGCAAAGTGCAAGTCCCCGATGCCCTCGGAGCCCTGAACCCCACACTGGATTTTATCTCATGACCCCAGACAACTGAGTCCTGGTGCAGCACTTCAGAACGTCAGCTGTCTTGCTTGTATTTCAATTCGTTCTCTCTTACTGAATTTTTATTTGGTCTGGTAGGGATAAAATTAGGTCTGACTAATCCCATATTTTATAAAGAAACACAGGGTGACATGTTCAATGACAAACCAAAGCTGGTACCATCAGCTATGTTCGCACATGATTCTACGAAGGCAGTAACTTTAGCATAAGGTGTTAAGACTGCTATTAGCATCATTCAGTTGACACCAAGGATGGGGATATCCACAAATTCTCCAGTCCTGCTTTTCCTCATCACATCAGCCTGCACCGGGAACTCGAAGCCCAGCAAACTGTCTTTGCATGGTACTTTTGCCTACCTTTAATCTGGAACCCAGAGTCAAGGATGATTTAGAACAAGAACTATGCAGAGAATGAGCGTGCAGTGCAGTACAATAATACGTGTCCATGTGAAGAACCGCTGAGAGGCTCTGGTGTTGGACAGACTAGAGTGAGAATCTTGGCTTTGCCAGTCTATAGCTTTATTCGTTTTCTCTGGTGCGCAGTAAATCACACAAACTAGGCAGCCTGAAATGGTCACCTTTTATCTCAGCGTTCTGTAGGTCAGCAGTCTGGGCATGGGTGGTATGGCTGGCCCCTCTGCTCAGGGTCTCAGCCACTTCTGCGTTCTCATGTGGAGCTCAGAGTCCTCCCCCAGTCAGTATTCTGATCCTTGTGGCTATTGCACTGAGGTCTTGGTTTCCTGCTAGCTCTTGGCTGGGAATGATCTCAGCATCTAGAGGCTTCGTCCAGTCCTTGCTATGTAGCCTCCTCTGTAGGCCCTCTGTCCATCGCCTGCCTTCAGGGGGGCACCACCCCTTCTAGGCTCATCTGAGGTCAGGTGCACACAAGACAACCTCCTGTCTGACTTACTGAAGTCAGCTGATCAGGGACCTCAGTACACCTGCAGAATCCCTTCTGCCATACACCTTACCTTCACTTAAAAAAATTCCACATTTCAAGTAACAGTGAATGAAAGTATTCTCCAAATCTTCTGGTTTTACATTCTATGTGATTAGAATTTATAAAAATAAGAGTTATAAATATAACTTCAAATAGATATCTTTGGTTGTTTCTGATACTGTCTTTTATTAGCTTTCTTTTCAAATGTATTCTTTGTCAAACTCTTCTGGTTAAGATAAATTAAGGTGACAGCTCCTTTGACTTGAAAACCAATCTTATGTTCCATTATTTGCAGGAATTTTTTTAAGTGGGCAGTCTTAAAATTTAACTTTTTAACATATAAATTTATATCAAAAAATAATTGATATAAAACTACTCTTATCTGTGGCTGCAATGTGACCTGGGTCAGTGTATATTAAATCTTCAAATATCAATTTACAAATTTATAAAATGAGGACACGAAGAATTTTATAGGGCCAAATTGTATGAGAAGTTACACTTGGAGATCTTTGCATATAAGATCAGTACGTCTACAATTAAACTTTTTGCTCAAACTACCATAAAACAAACGCTTGTAACATCAATCCTGTTTTTTCTTCCAGTTTTATTGAGATATAATTGCCCTACAGCACTGTATAAGTTTGTGTACAGTGTCTATACTATATTTTTAACTAGTCCTTAACACAAACTAAAGGGCCTTGTCTTTCACCTACAATTTGAGACTATGCTTTGCAAATCTAGCAAAAGAGGCATATCTCATGATGGCTTTGAAAAAGAGAGTGCTTTGGGTGCGGAATTAGCACTTTAAGTATTATATAATCAACATTTATGTTTCTCAAAAGATATAAAAATAAGCAATCCTGGGCTTCCCTGGTGGCGCAGTGGTTGACAGTCCGCCTGCCGATGCAGGGGACACGGGTTCGTGCCCCGGTCCGGGAAGATCCCACATGCCGCGGAGCGGCTGGGTCCGTGAGCCATGGCCGCTGAGCCTGCGCGTCCGGAGCCTGTGCTCAGCAACAGGAGAGGCCACAACAGTGAGAGGCCCGCGTACAGAAAAAAAAAAAAAAAAAAAAAGGCAATCCTGTGACATAACACAAATATATGTAATTTTACCGTTTAAAATTACAAAGTTATATGAAATTATATATAACTTAGTTATACAAAATTAGTTATGTATCAAAGGTAGCCCCTAAGGTTGCTACAACGCTGTCATGCTTAAAAATAACTGAAATTGAGACTCATTTAGAAATAGTTTTTTTTTTTTTTTTTTTTGCAGTACGCGGGCCTCTCACTGTTGTGGCCTCTCCCGTTGCGGAGCACAGGCTCCGGACGCGCAGGCTCAGCGGCCATGGCTCACGGGCCCAGCCACTCCGCGGCATGTGGGATCTTCCCAAACCGGGGCACGAACCCGTGTCCCCTGCAACAGCAGGCAGACTCTCAACCACTGCGCCACCAGGGAAGCCCTAGAAATAGTTTTAACATGTACCTGCTCATATGTAAATAAGACGTGTGGGAATAAATTACCTTAAGTTCACAAGGAGACATAAGTTCCCCATCTTTCACTTAGTAAGCATCCAACTATCTTGACGCATGTAGTTGCAGATTTTAAATGCAATCAGTATTTCTTCATTAAAGAAATAAAGATCTGCATAAGTGTAAAGGAAATCTGCAGCTAATTATGCTTGTTTCTCCATCTTTTCATTATATATTTGCCACCAAATCATAAAAAGCACTGTGAACCTGAAAACCAGTGATTAGTTACCATATAATTAAAACTTGAGATATTATACAACAGTTCACATAACACGGTTTTGTAGACTTCTGTGTGGAACATATATACAGTTTCATGAGTTTGATTCCTTAGACATAGACCATTATACTTAAGAAATATTTTTCTGCCTAAATTGTGTTTAGAAATCTTCTTTATTTCTCTCAATTATTCTTGCAAAAAAGAAAAAAAACGACGTGCTATTTTCCTGCTGTAAATATTTTATGTTCAAAAGATTTGGCCAAATGGAAAAACACATGGTTATAGTCACATCTGTAGAAAACAAAACAGAAAAAACACTGGAATTAGATTTTTGTGAATAAAAAACAAACAAAAAACCCCCCAGAAAAACAGGTTGCAGCCAGATAGGTAGATGCTTTGTTCCTTGCCCAAGCCCTGTCTGAGAGAACATGAAACACAAAGGGCATCCACATATCTGGAGGAAGCAGCTGCAAGAGTGATACAGGGCCTATTCTTATAAGGGAAGAGCACCAGCAAATCTGCTTGAGCATGAATATTAGATTTGCTGAGTTCTGCTGACATCACCATGGGAGATAAACATATTAGGAAAACCGGGCCTCCTGTGGCTGGAGAAATTTCCAGATGAGAGGAGCGATGCCCATCCTGACAACCTCGGGTCCGGCTGGAGGCTGCAACCCCGCCAAGTGTCATCTTAAATACCACTAGTCCAGAACAAGTGGATCAAAATGAACTCTGAACCTTTGTTTCCTTCCCGGAAGGACTAACAGCTGCCTGCATCTGGAAACTGTGTGAAAGTTCTTTACAGCTGTAACATAATAAACAAACTAAAAAAAAGAAAAAAGAAAAAATCCACACGATCTACTGTTCCATTTACATTCTTGCCCCTTCTCTGGCCTCATTAAATTGTAATCTCACATTTAATTACATTTTATCAATGTATTATTTCTTCAACTTGAGAATTAAATTGAAAACATATTGAAGCAAAAAAGTAAATATCTCACAGTTGTTCTTTCTTGTTTTGTGTAAGTGCCTGATGACCAGGACCTAAGTTGTACGGGGCAGTCAGCGTGGAAGATGTGCTTTTGGCAGTAAATGGGGCGGGTAGGGGGGAAACCAACATGTTCAAGATGCAGAATATGATTTACCATCTCTGTAGCTCTGGGGTCTACATTTTCATAAATATAAGTGACAAATTATCAATAAATCACTCTTTGGTTCACCATAATGCATAATGTTTATTGAAACCCAGTTCCAATAAATATGACTCGCCCTTTTTAGCCAAAGCATAAGAAACAAAGATGACAGGAATTACAAACAGAAATTAAAAATGGGGAATAAGCGCCTGGCCGGCAATGAACCTTCTTTCTTTCTAATCCAGTCTTAGACCACTGAATTCTGGAAGATACTCTCCTATGTATACACTTGTTTCAAAATGCCATTTAATTTTCATTTTGACTTGAAGAATTTACAGAATGAGGCAGTAAGAGTAAGGTCTGACCACTGAACGGTTCTACTATTTTTTTTTCTCATTCATATGCAGAAGATTCAAAGAGATTCCACTGAAATGGCAAGAGCATGAATTAAACTGTCACGACATGTCTTGGTTTGAAATACAATTTCCCCATTCTTTTTCCAAGAAAATGACCTGTAGAAAAAAATAAGCAGTCAACACGTCCTGAATATATGCAAAATTGTCCACTGAAAAAATGGAAAGGGGTAAGAGAAGATTAACATTGGAAGTAACTGGTAATTTGCCTCTGAAAGTTTACACATACATTGTAGCCTTTGTTCCACGCATATTCCTGCAAGAAGACGTCGGGGGGCACTAGGGACTTATTACTTATAATTGTTATTCTTTATTTATCACATATTATGATTGTGGTACACTTCTACGCACTTTGTGATTTACCTTCTACGTTTTAAACGTGAGATTAAGGCGCGTTGCAAGCCGCTGTTGTAACGCGAGATTAAGGCGCGTTGCAGGCCGTGCTGTTGAAACGCCCTATAACTTTACAAACTCATTCGGCAGCTGGAAGCAATTGACATGGGGTAGCATTTGACTTGAATAACACTTTAAAAAGTCAACTTGAATCTTAATTGAAATGCCCTATATTTCACATTGGAGATATGACCCAGTTCTAGCCTTTCGTTTCCTTTTACAAAGCAGAGGCGGCGAAGTATTGTGCTAATTATGAGACTGTTTATTATGCGATTGTTTATTATTATCAAAGCAGCAGCATTCACCCTAACAAAGACTTTTCAAACTGACTCTCTGAAACCTATGTCTGCGCTATGTATATTTATCTTTTTCTGGAAAACTGATATAATAAGTAAAATTTTTCAATGAGCAAAAAAATTGCCATAACCTGAACTTGTAAAAATAACGTTTTCTCTTTGGCCTATTATAAATCTTCAGCCTTTTTCCTCTGTCTACTTATTTACATAATTGCTTCTACCTCTTTTAATGCTTAAGTGGTTGATGTATTTGTTTACATATGTGTGATGCTGCATGTTCTTATCTAAATTGCCTAGTAATGACTTCTGCGGGGGAAAGAATCTAAAAAGGAGTGGACGTATGTGTATGTATAACTGATTCACTTTGCTGTATAGCAGAAACACAACCTTGTAAATCAACTACACTCCAATAAAAATATTTTTACAAAAGATTTTAAAAACTGCCTAAAAACTATTATATTAATTGTAAAAGTGATAGAAAAAGGGATGAATTAACAACCCTTTATTTCTTATCAATAAGAGCCAACTCTCATTCAAGTGCCAGACCACTGTTCTATCTGCTTCACCATCTACACACAATTTCTATAAGAGTTAGTTACTATTATTATCTACATTTCTTGGATGGCGCAAATGAGTCACAGAGAGGTTAAGTAACTTGCCCAAGGCAACATGCTAAACAATAGAGTCAGAAAGAGCTCTACCCAACTTCCTTCACCTTAAGCATTATGTGTGTTCCTGAAAGTATACATGCCCATCAAACATTTTAAAATTGAATTATACATTAAATGCAAACTGAGTATTTAATGAAGTGAACCACTTTATGGCCATAGTACTCCAAATTTATCTGTTTATAAATTTAAATTTCGTTGTATCATGTTGAGTTATTCAGTATTCTTTAGGTACCTAGTGACACAAACACAACTCTAACCCTTTGGAGCAAAAGAGAGAGTATTATCACACCTGTAACTGCAAGGTCATTTCAGGTGTGACCAGACCCTGAGGTTCCAACCAGGTGAGAAGACTGCAGTCCCTTTCTGTGCCCTGCAACTCTGCCTATTTCTTTGCTGGTTTCATTCTCAAGTGAGACGTGTATCCACTGGTGAGTCTTGAGTTTAAGTTGTCCCTGCAGCCTAACACAGATCACAAACAGACAAACATCTTAGGAGCTCAAGCCAAATTTCCCGAGATAATTCTCAATAGCGGAGCTGGGTCACACACCAATGCCTGGACCGTCACTGTGCCTGGAGAAAGAAGGCAGAGGGTGTGGTTGTGAGAATCAAGTCAGCTTGAGCTGGTTTAAGCTGAGAGGGGTCTAACACACATATTCATTTAAGACACATGTATTTCTCAAGGCAAACAGTTTCTTTGAAGGTCATAGGAAATACACTAAGAGAAGGTTAATCTTTTCAGTGTAAAAGGATTGGTTGTTTTTGGTTTTGTTTTTGTTTTGCTGTACGTGGGCCTCTCACTGTTGTGGCCTCTCCCGTTGCAGAGCACAGGCTCCGGACGCGCAGGCTCAGCAGCCATGGCTCACGGGCCCAGCCGCTCCGCGGCATGTGGGATCTTCCCGGACCAGGGCACGAACCCGTGTCCCCTGCATCGGCAGGCGTATTCTCAACCACTGCGCCACCAGGGAAGCCCAAAGCATTGGTTTTTAATGTAAATATTCCACGCTGATTGTGGAATACTGCATTTCCTCTCTCTGTCGTCGCTCCTAGCTCCCAGGGTGACCAACTGCTCCCGGTTTGCCTGGGACTTTCTTGGTTTGAAAGGTGAAAATCTCACAGTCCAG
Organism: Lagenorhynchus albirostris; assembly: GCF_949774975.1. Taxonomy (NCBI): domain Eukaryota; kingdom Metazoa; phylum Chordata; class Mammalia; order Artiodactyla; family Delphinidae; genus Lagenorhynchus; species Lagenorhynchus albirostris. The sequence continues at coordinate 108,669,943 of NC_083101.1, forward strand.
GAGCTCATCAGGGCAGGACAATCAGGGTCAGTTGGTCACCTACCTAACCCCTGTCCCTCCTGGCAGTGATATCAAACAAAACCGACCAGAACCAAAACTTGAAGTCAGCCAAGTAAATCCCATAGGATCCAGGAAGGACAAGTGAGGGAACAAAAAGATTTCAAGAGCCTAAATCTCTGTAACGAAGAAGATGATGAAGAGAGGGAGGGTCCAAAGCAAACAGGTTCCCCTACAGAGCACGTCAGAGATTATGACATGGGGTCTGGAGAAGCCTCAGGTCTGTTGAGAAGTCCGAATCCAGTAAAAAAGGAACTAAGGGGCTTCCCTGGTGGCGCAGTGGTTGAGAATCTGCCTGCCAATGCAGGGGACACGGGTTCGAGCCCTGGTCTGGGAAGATCCCACATGCCACGGAGCAACTGTGCCCGTGAGCCGCAACTACTGAGCCTGCGCGTCTGGAGCCTGTGCTCCGCAACAAGAGAGGCCGCAATAGTGAGAGGCCCGCGCACCGCGATGAAGAGTGGCCCCCGCTTGCCACAACTAGAGAAAGCCCTCGCACAGAAACGAAGACCCAACACAGCCAGAAAAATAAATAAATAAACAAATGTGGGGTTTAAAAAAAAAAAAAGGAACTAAGCCCAAAGGCCCGAGACCCACTGGGCCTTGGGTGATTGGAAGGCTCAGCTGGAACCCAAAGGTGTGCTTTGCTTTCATTCTAGACTCCGAGTGTGTGCTCGCAGGCTGACAGGAAAAGTGTCTGATGATTGGCTTACATGCATCTCCTTTCGGTTTTAAGGGGGGAAGCACTGAAGTCTGTCAGACAAAGACAAATATTGTATGATATTACTTATATGCAGAATCTGAAAAATAGTACAAATGAACTTATTTACAAAACAGAGACAGACTCACAGACATAGAGAACAAACTTATGGTTACCAAAGTGGGGGGGGCATAAATTAAGAGTACGGGATTGACAGATACACACTACCATATATAAAATGGATAGGGCTTCCCTGGTGGCGCAGTGGTTAAGAGTCTGCCTGCCAGTGCAGGAAACAGGGGTTCGAGCCCTGGTCCGGGAGGATCCCACATGTCACGGAGCAACTAAGCCCATGCGCCACAACTACTGAGCCTGCGCTCTCAACCTGAGGGAGCCCGTGCACAGCGGCAAAGACCCAATGCAGCCAAAGATAAGTAATTAATTTTAAAATATAAATAAATAAATAAATGGATAGACAATAAGGATTTGTTGTATAGCACAGAGAACTATGTTCTATATCTTATAATAATCTATAATGCAAAAGAATAAAAAATAATATACATGTGTGTATATATATATATATATATATATATCCAAATCACTTAGCTGTACACCTGACACTAGCACGATATTGTGGATCAGCTACACTTCAATAAATAAATAAATAAATTTAAAAAAATAAAATAAAGTGGGGGAACACTAGAAATACATACTTGCACCTTGCACGCTTAGAATCATTTCTGAAATTGACTACCAAACCCTCCCACCCGTAGTATATAATTGAAGTCCTTATTAAATCCCTCCCTCTCCCCCAGCCGCTAGACCTATCCTATTGGGTCCCAGACAGGGGAAATCCAACTCCATTTTCCACCCCTGGAATTTGGGGGGGTTTCTCTCACCATGGGGCCCATTCGTACTTGAACTGAAAGGCAGGACTGTGAGATTATTCCGTGCCTGCATCTAATTTTACTGAACTCCTAAAATACCTCCTCCCCAAGGGAAGAAGCTGATTGATTTCATCAGAATAATTCAGCAAGTAAGAAGTAACCAAAAGTACTTCGCATTCTGCCTGTTGGAGACAGGAGGTAAATATCAGTGTTCTTATTTCCCCAGAGTCCAGCTCTCTACCTGCTCCTCAAATCTCCCCCATGATTTACTACAACCTGTACGCTGGGGAACCCCGCATCATCTCCCATCCACATGTCTCTGCCCTGGAATTATCGGGAGCTCCCCAGGTTGCCAAACCCTTGAGCCTGGTCAGATTCTACCCCCATGCTCCCCAATCCCACATGTGGTCCTTTCTTTCCTCAACAGCCCCTATATTAGACAGTGATGAGATGGAAAAGACGGGTATTATTACGCCTTTATTTAACAGGAAGGGAACTCAAATCCAGCACGTTGAAGTGGCTCATTCAAGGCCACATATCTAGCTAACAGAAAAGCCAAGCAATGCCTACCCAATCTTGAAGCTTTGGTCACGAGGTACTGTTTTAGGAAAAAGAAAATGAAGTACACTCATCAAATGCCACCCAGTAGGTGACAACCAGCCTAACCCACTGCTGCTGCATTCACTGATGGATGAAACGACCTGCATCCAAAGAGCAGAATATCTTAACCAGGCGCTCTTCCTTCAATTTTAAAAAAATGTTTCTCAGATCAGATTGTAAGCTTGGGAAATAGAACAATTGACAATTCACTTGCATTTAGGGCTTTGTAATGTACAAAATGCCTTTATATCTTCATTCATTTATTTGTTTCACCAGTGTGTGCCAGAGTTTTTATTTGATTCTCATAATTCAGGGAGTCAGGGCACAAGTCAGCATTCCTACCTCACACACAAGGAAACTAAGGCTCAGGAAGGTGACTATTTCCTCCAAGTCACATGGTTACTGGCAGCACTGGGACTTGAACCGAATGCTCCTGGCTTCCAGTACCGGGCGTGCTGAGAGTTTTAGCATTCATTACTATGCTTTCCATGCCAGGAAAATTGTCCTGATTTGGTCAATGACAAAGCACAAGCAGCTTTTTTGCCAGGTTATATATTGTTAACTCAGAAGATGAAAAGGTACAGGTGTAAGTTTTCTGCATCAGAGTCACTACACTTTTTACCTTAAAGCTTTATTTCCTATTATGGAAAAGATTATACTGAACTACATTTTTTCCCCCTTGAGTGAAGCAAAATAAATTTTTAAAATGCCTATAACACTCACCTTTAGCTCTATGCATTCTGTGCATTTCATATGTTCATTTCAGAATAGCTTATGTTAACCTCTAGGTTACATATTTTTTAAGTTACTTGCTATATTTTGTTTAACTTTTGACTCTAATTTTATCCTGAGTGTACGACGTTTAGATCAGAACATTTAAGTGTTTATATTAATAGTATGTCTTTATCTTGCTGACATTGCCCTCGAATGATCTATGTGTTTTTACAGAAGATGTCTCACAAAAAATTCTCAGCTATTGTAATATAAGTTCTCTCTCTTACTCAAAGTATGCTTTTGCTTAAATTTCAGCTAGTTATGTTTTGACACTAAGTCTTTTTTAAGTGTAATCAAAGCAATACAAAATTTACCAAAGTCCTAAAATTACATTACTAAATATTTCCATAAATAACCTTAAAGACTTTTGACAAGGTATTTGAAAAAGTTTCCGACTTTAATATCTGGTTGTTGACTTAGAATCGTTAAAAATACATGAAGTTATTTGGCTTGAAAAATTATACTAAACAAAATCAGAATCTAAATGGGATTTTAAGTCCAGCTCTTAATATCCTTATTTGATTAAAGTACTAACCTCATTCATAAATGTCAGCGAAAATCACTTGATGCTGGTTTATATAATATTCTCATGTTGAACACCACATTAAAACAATCCTTAAAGTAATAATAAACACTGACTAAGTTAATGCTGGATTTTGGTATCTCATTTTAAGAGCATAACTTTAAGAGAAAAATAATAAGGCAAATGGAAATGGAAATAACTACTTACTAACCAGTCATTCCACTAAATAATAAAGGTCAAATTAATGATTTCATTCCTACACTATTACTCCTTTGGATAACAAAGCTGTAAGTCTAATAGCCTAATGATGTTGGAAACCTCCACCGCACTTATTTTGGAGGGCATTTGATGGGCCAAGGGTGAGGGGATTCAGGGTAGAACCAATGAATAGTAGAGGCATAAGCCCATTGCTATAATTCATTTGCCAAAAAAAAAGGAGTTCTTGCAGAAACTAACACACCATTGTAAAGCAATTATACCCCAATAAAGATGTAAAAAAAAAAAAAAGGAGTTCTTTACTCATAAAGAATGTTGTCCAGGATACTTGATGGCTGTTAAGACAAAGTCTGTGGATGGTAGGGTTGCAGAAGAGGTATGGGCAAGGAAGCCAAGTCAACACACAGAGTAAGCAACGATTCTAGTGATAATAAATCACAGCTCCTTCATGATGGAAGGGTGTCAAAATCACCTCCTTCCCTGGGGTAGCTGGCTAGTCCCTGTGGGAAAAGGGACTTTGCTGAGGGCTCAGCGGACGCCTGGTTGCCCCCCCAGAGTTCCACCAGTCGCTGTCTGTCTCTCAGGATCTTCACTAGATATTCAGAGGACGACTAGGTTGAACGCCTAAATTGGCAGCAAACAGATCAGCTTGGGTGACGGGGAGCCCATGTTACTGGAATCATTTCATCGCTGTCACTTCGTTCACAAGCCCAGGGAGCAGCTCTGAGCTGGTGAGGAGAGGCTGGCTGAGACTGAAGCGGTCCCGTCTGCAGATCACGGAGCCTACGGACACATCCTGTCCCAGATCCTCATTTCACCAGTCTCTCATATTCCTCCTAAACTTCCAGCCAACCTGTTAGCCACTCACGAATTCCTCCCAGTTTATGTCTCTGGCCCTTTCTCTTTCCAAGCAAAGCAAATAATCAGACGTGCTGTTTGCGATTTTTTTCCTACTGGGAAGACTTTCCCTCCCCGAGGTCCTGGGCCACCTGGGAGGAAGGCTGCACTAGTCCAATTCTAGCTGGAACCAGCATGTCATGCAAAACCACCTCTGGGCCACACCTGAATTTTTGCCTTTTCAGTCAACTGATCAAAGGAAACTCCTCAAGGAACCCGGGGTGGGTTGAGGGTAAGAGATTAGAGCAGCAGAAGCAGATGCCAAGATAAGCCGAGGCACAAAGTAGGCACAATGTGTGTACATGCACCTTCGGTAACTTCCTGAATCCCATCTTTTAGGTAGCACTGTTGCTTGATGATGGACTGCTTCTGAGCAAACCCAGCTTTACGACGTTTTGGATTAAAAAGGCAGTTCAGGGCTTCCCTAGCGGCGCAGTGGTTGAGAGTCCGCCTGCCGATGCAGGGGACGCGGGTTCGTGCCCCGGTCCGGGAAGATTCCACATGCCACGGAGCGGCTGGGCCCATGAGCCGTGGCCGCTGAGCCTGCGCGTCCGGAGCCTGTGCTCCGCAACGGAAGAGGCCACAACAGTGAGAGGCCCGCGTACCGCAAAAAAAGAAAAAAAGGCAGTTCAGGTCAAATGTTCATTTGGGGCATCTTAGCCAGGTTCTGTGTCTACCAGGGACTAGTAGCAAGTTGTGAGCAGTAGCTATTTCTCAAAGAGGGAAAGGATTTGTTTCCCAAACCCTAAGAGTCTTCTCTTGGGGGTGGCCAGGGGCTGCATACAGCATCTCTATTTTTCCATAGACGTTCTGTGTGCCACTGGATCTTCCCAGTCATGAAGCCCAAGTAGCAGAATTTCTTCTGCTTCATCTTGGGCCATCTTCAGAGCCTTTTCCTGCTCTGGGACCCCCTCAAACCTGACAGCTTCATGGTAAATGGGCAACTTAGCACATTCAGATGTAGCTTATGTCGCTACCAGAAGCCCCTTCTTTTTAATGAAAAAAAATCGTGCTTCAGAGGAGTTAATCAGTTTCACTGGTAAATAACGCATGTGTACATACACATATGTAAATGCTGTTTCCTAATCAAATAAGTATAAAGCAATTTGTATATGGTATTTAATAGTTTCTTCTGACTCAACAGTCTAGTTAAAGGCAAAATTCCACAACATGCTAAATTCTAATTTTTTTTTTTTTTTTTGCGGTACGCAGGCCTCTCACTGTTGTGGCCTCTCCCGTTGTGGAGCACAGGCTCCGGACGCGCAGGCTCAGCAGCCATGGCTCACGGGCCCAGCCGCTCCACGGCATGTGGGATCTTCCCGGACCGGGGCACGAACCCGCGTCCCCTGCATCGGCAGGCGGACTCTCAACCACTGTGCCATCAGGGAAGCCCAAGTTCTATTTTTAAATTTTACTACATCAACATGTTATTGAACACTTTGATTATTTTTATTTATCTTTTCTCTTGTTTTTATCATTAGGCATTTTTTTGAAGAATGTAGCATTGCATGGAACTAGCAAATGATTAATAAGACTTCAATTTGGGGAAATTAAAGAAATTAGTCAACATGCAAGCTCTCGCTGCCTCATCTGCTCTCTGTCATGCATGCCTAAATTATCTATGCATCATTTTATCTGGATTTATATCCCTCACTACGGAAAAAATTAAAAGGTGAAAAAATTTTAAAATATTCAGAAAGACTGTGTATGTTAAGAAATATCCTGAAAAAGAACTCTCCGTTGATTATTAATATCACAGATTGATGCATTTATTCTTTAGGGCTGAAGAATTAGTCTTCTGTTCATGAAAAGGAAATAGGCAGCTGGCTTGTACTCAAAGCTGGAAGAGCTGAAAATATACTGATTAAAGATGACTTTGAAAGAGGAAAAGGCCAGAATCCTGTTACAACTAATCATTTTATGTATTGCTCTCTCGATCTTTGCCCATGCGCATGCACGTTTTCTACATTATTCATTAATACACTCCACAATCATTTACTGAGTCTCCTGTGTGCTGGCATTGTTATAAACAAAGCACATGCACAGTTTTGTATTTACTTTTTCAACTGAATATGATAATATACATTTTTGTCATATTCTTACTGGTCAACGTCAACTTCTCAAGCATCATTTTACTAAAACACGAATGTCATGGAGCTGTAGGTTTTTCAGTTTTCACCTTCATAGACAACTCCTCATTACGAGGCAGTAGAACATAGTGACTAAGGTTTGGGTTCTGGGGCTAGATGGATCCAAGTCCAAATTCTGGATCCCCACATACCATGAGACCCACTAACCTCTCTAAGCTTCCTCATTTGGGAATAGTGATCACAGGAGCACCATTCCTGTGGTTGTTTGAGGATTAAATGACACGGTAACATATGAAATGCTTAAGACAGTGCCTAGCACAAAATCAACACTGCTTGTGTTTTTTTCACATATCTCTGTTATCAACCAGTGGAAGTTCTTTTTATTCTTCATGGTTCAGCTCACATATTCTCTCCTTCATTAAGCTTTTTCTCATCTTTCCAACTGGAGATCCTCTTTCCTTCCACCAACCTTCCACACATTGTGTTTGTATCGTTCTTACAGCATTTGACACTTTACCCTTTGCTTTCAAAATGTGTACACCTTTCTCTTACTCACATTGCCAGATTACAAACTCCTTAACAGTATTTTTCTACCTTTCGCCCCTACTGGGATGCCTAACGAACTTGCACATTAAATAGATGCTCAATAAATATTTACTAAGTTGGAAAAATTGTGGATTGTGACTATATTCTACAGGTAGAAAAACATTGATACAGACACGCAATGAGTTTTTGATTAAAATTATTTTAACGTTCAACTGATTTTAGTTTCCAATTAAAAATGATACATTCCTTTGCAAATCAGTAACACCTGAATTAGAGACTGTTGTCCTATACCAAGGCCTACCTTGTTCTTGGATGATTTCAGTACTTTTTTAATTCTCTTGACCACTTGCAACTTTTTATTCCGCGTAAGTTTATGTTTCTCTTAGAAACTAATAAGTCATCTGGCCCAGTTACAACTATTTAGGTTCTCCAAACAAATAAATGTTTCCCAAAATCTTTTCCTAATGTTCTGACTTACCAATTATCACGTACTTCTTTGCTATATTTTGTTATGCTATTTTTTGCATAAAGCATCAGAATTATTTTCTTCTTTTTGCAGATTATTCTCAGTTTACAAGTATTTGCAGTATCTATAATGGTGTTAATTAAACTCACGAAATAATTTTAATGTACCTTTTCTGTATCTATATGAGAGAACAAAACTGAAAAATGACTTACAGCTCTTAAAGTGTTGCTCGAATCCCAAAAGCTTCACTTCAAATCCACGATACCATAAGTAACATCATCATAAAATAATTTAAGAGCATGAAGCAATCTGATTGGCCTCCAGCCATTAGTTTATAAACTTATCAACATAATTCCATTCTTATCTCTTAACTGATGACCATGAATAATGAGTTTAAAATGAAGCTATAATTGCATTAGTCATGGTTATCCTTGATGAATGAACAAATGCAAAAATTGTTGCACTACAGAGATACACATTAATATGATCAGCCATGTAATTATAGTACAGTAATTCAATGCCCTTATGTAGTCAGTGTATAACATATAGACACATCACTAGAAAAAAATTTGATTCAAATTTTTGTAAGGATCCACAAAACTCTGTGTAAGTTATTACAGAAAAGCTAATTACAATGTGTGTCCTTTGGAAAGCTTGCGACTCACCTAACTTCCTAAGTAAAATAAAAGCAGTTCAATTAGAGACAAGTAATAACAAATGATTATTTCTGTTTCTAAAGCTGCTAGACATCTTTCACAATTTATCTTGTGATTACATTGGACTTTATACACTTTGCTTTATTAACACCCATTACAGTTAAGAATGAAATTATCACACCAACAATAACACACTAATCTTGTGTATTTGCTGGGCACTTTCTAATTCTCAACCATTTCACCTGCAATATCTTATTTGAAATCAATTTTTGCCTAATGTGTCAGCCCCTGTTGGTATGCAAACGACCTTGTACTACAGGGTCATTTGGGCCCTCGTAAATTCTCCCCATGCTAAGGAAACTCTTGGTCCCAATTTCCCCAGCAATATCAACTACTAAGGTATTGTCCTCACCCCCAAAACCTCCCTCTGCTTTGTGATGCTGAGTCTGGGACCCTGCAGATTAAATTTCTGCTTTGCCACAGGCTTCTTAAGGCTCTACCAATAGGGAGAGAGACAAGGACAGAGAGGGAAAGAGAGAACAGAGGAGAGAGTTGTTTCTGTTTACATCCTGTCTCCCCGGGACTTCCTTGGTGGCCCAGTGCTTAAGAATCCCCCTTCCAAGGCAGGGTACTCGGGTTCAATCCCTAGTCAGGGAACTAAGATCCCACATGCTACGGGGCAACTAAGCCCGTGTGCCACAACTACTGAGCCCGTGTGCTCTGGAGCCCGCAAGCCACAACTAGAGAGAAGCCCACGAGTCACAACAGAAGATCCAGCATGCCACAACAAAGATCTCGCATGCCACAACTGAAGACCTGACGCAGCCAAATAAATAAATAAACATGTAAATAAATAAATAAATATTTAAAGAAAAAAAGCAAACATCCTGTCTGCCCTCCGTGGCCTCAGGACACCCACCACCACGCTGGCACCTGGTTCCAGCCTTTCCCCAGCACTCCCAGAACCAGCCTCCTTGCACCCTCAGAGGTACAGCCCAGCCACAACTGCACGCTCCTCAGAACAGTCTCCACTCTACAGCACCCTTTCTTCAGGACAACAGGTTCTTTTTCTTTCATGAGTTGATTTTGATTTTTCAATTATGTAAAATATTTACATAGCTCCAAAGTTGCCTCCACCCTTTTCCCTTCCCTCACTCTATGGGTAACCACTTTTATTGTCTTTGAGTTTATTCTTGTATTACTTCTTTTGAAAATATGAGAAAATGGTATGTAGTCTTTTTTAAGTTTGAATTTTCCTTTATTTCTGAAAATTTGAAGCACACTTATTCCATGTTGTGACCAAATGCTCAATGACTGAATGTTGAATTTTTAGAATCTTATCAAAAATCCTCAGCCATGAAACTTTCCAGATAGGGCATTTTCTTGAAAGATTCCTGGCGTAAGCAGAATTAAATAAGTAATGAAATAAAGCTCTTGAAGATGGTTTTATGTGATGCTAAACTAGTACATCAAATAATACTCCAGATTACAATTATAGTATTACCTAATCTCTTATTCTGCATTGAATTAAAAAACCTTTAAAAAATATTTGTTGGCTTAAAGAATGCAATGTTCAAAACACTAATTTGAAAAGATACATGTATATAGTCTTATCACCCCTTCAGCCTTTCTTAAACAAAGGATAGTCACTCTACATGCTGTTCTGCACCTTATTTACTTCCAATGTGGAATCAAATAGCAATAGAGATGGCTTAACCTCTTCGTTTCCAACTCTTATGCCTCCAGTTTCTCATATCTCATGACACTGGCTGATACTCCCAAAGTTAAACAGTAGTAGAGATACTCAGTGTCTTTTCTTCCTCTTGACTTTAGTAAGAATTCCTCCAATTATGTTCTTAATTAGGTAAGATGGTCACTTCATTAGTTAAGATGAGTATTATATACATTATCATATTAGAGCAGCTGTCAATTTCTAATTTGTTACTTTTTAACCTGAATGGGTGCTGAATTTTTCAAATGTCATTTAAGCATCGCTGTAGATGATCATATGATTTTGATCCTTAGTTCTAATAATATGATGAATTCTATTACTGGATTTCCAAATAGGGAGGCACCCCTAGGGCAGGTCCCTTGTGATCACTGAAGATCTCGTGTGGTTGAAACGTCTCATCATTCAACAGTAAGATAAAAAACTGGAAACTTAGTAGTGGGTCCTGTTTTTTAAATGGCATCATATTATTTGTGTAAAAAACTTGGACTTCATCCTAAAAGCAATGAGAAACCATCCATTGAGTCCTGAGTTTTAGAACCATCTCTCTGCAAGCAGAGAAAATCCAATTTGAAGCAGAAGAGTTATTATAATGAACCAGGTGAGAAATGATAAGACCTGAACTAAATATGGGAGAATCCAGAGATATTGAGGAAATGTCATTGTCATGACTAATTGAGGGAAGAGGATGAACAGGAAGGAGGGGCCTAAGATAACTTCCGGGTTCTGGCTGGAGGACGAGACAGATGGTTGGGCGTTAACTGGGACAGAGAATACAGGAAGATGAGGAGATCTGACAAGAAGGATGATAAGTCTACGGTGAGTTTTAGATATTTGTGGAACTTCCAAATATAGACCGTTTTTCCCCTAGAGGTTGGGAGAAATGTAAGGGACATAAATATAAATTTTGAAACCATCGACGTAGAGATGGTAATTGAATCTACAGAGTGGATGAAATTTCGAAAAGAGTGGAGACAGCAGGAGAAGAAGAGGGCAAAGGTCAAGGTCACCTCACTCACCCCAGGGAGTTGTGGGGAAGATTAAATGATACAGTGTGTATGAAAATACTCTCTATGTTACCTATTGTTTTCTTCCTAACATCCTTCTCATGGTTTACACGGTTTAAATCAACATGGCTTACAGCAAACATAGTTTATGACTCACATTCATATATGTATATATAAAAATCAAATAAAGACTACGTAAAATTTCCAATCCTACTTCTGTCTCTTCTGGGAAGAATGCTGCAAAATTCCATAGCAGCCCATTTGATGCTTCCTGAGTTTGTTTCTACCTGTAAATGCAAATAATAGTATTTGTTTTTTACAAGTGCTTTTAAACCCCTTTGGGAAAAAAAGGTCACTTGTATTTGATAAATAATATATGATAGTAGTAACTTTCAAAACATACAGATACAAATTGGATCTTATTTACCAAACCTTATTCTACTATCCATAAGTATTTTTATAAGCATATAGCTTCTCCATTCAGTTTCTTTTCACCAATTAGAATGAAAGTCTATGGCACATATATACAATGGAATATTACTCAGCCATAAAAAGAAACGAAATTGAGTTATTTGTAGTGAGGTGGATGGACCTAGAGTCTGTCACACGGAGTGAAGTAAGTCAGAAAGAGAAAGACAAATACTGTATGCTAACACATATATATAGAATCTAAAAAAAAAAAATGTCATGAAGAACAAAGGGGTAAGATGGGAATAAAGACACAGACCTACTAGAGAATGGACTTGAGGACATGGGGAGGGGGAAGGGTAAGCTGTGACAAAGTGAGAGAGTGGCATGGACATATATACACCACCAAACGTAAAATAGATAGCTAGTGGGAAGCAGCTGCATAGCACAGGGAGATCAGCTCGGTGCTTTGTGACCACCTGGAGGGGTGGGTTAGGGAGGGTGGGAGGGAGGGAGATGCAAGAGGGAGGAGATATGAGGATATATGTATATGTATAACTGATTCACTTTGTTATAAAGCAGAAACTAACACACCATTGTAAAGCACTTATCCTCCAATAAAGATGTAAAAAAAAAAAAGTCTGAAGTACTACAAAATGTATTTTATGTACAGAACTGATTTATAACTTCAGAAACGTCACCACAATCCTCATGTTCAACCCTTACAACCTGCAAAATGTGTAGTATATTGGATGCCAAACAGAAATACTAGAGGAATAAACAAAGTAGATGCTTGGGAAGTTTAGTACAAGGGCTACAACATAACAATAGGTGGTGCTGCTGGGATGGATACTGAACGTGTACATTTGATTCAACACAATGTCATGGAAATTCTTCCTGAATGGAAGGACTATGCTTATTAAATTAAAGGTTGGTTTGGGAACAGAATGGAAATCTGATCAGGAGGAGCGTTTGAGAGACAAAAGCTTCCAGCAACTTTGCGGACTGAACAGAAAGATACTTCCACCAGTGGGAGCTAGTTTTTGTAAGCAGATTTTCATGTAAAGCCATCAAATTCTATGTTAATTTCTCAAACCCAGAGGCAGCCTGAGTCCTCTGTGCTTCCATTTGTCAAACAAAACCAAGTTATAACTGCCAGGTTCTAAATTTGGATAGGTGCAAAATATACTCATAAATGCTCTTTTTCCATATTAGTAAAATGACTTTTTAAAAATTTATTTATTTTTTATTGAAGTATAGTTGCTTCACAATGTCATGTTAGTTTCATGTTAGTTACAGCAAAGTGATTGAGTTATACATATACGTGTATCTATTCTTTTTCAAGTTCTTTTCCCATATAGGTTATTACAAGATATTGAGTAGAGTTCCCTGTGCTATATAGTAGGTCCTGGTTGGTTATCTATTTTATATATAGTAGTGTGTATATGTTATTCCCAAATTCCTAACTTATCCTTCCCCCCTCATAAATGCCCTTTAGCATAACTATACTATTATGATTTCTCTCTTTCTCATACTGTAATTAAAGTGGAAGAAGGTTTAAAATCTGGATTCCCCCTCCCCCCCCCCCCCCCCCCCCCGCCTCAGCAGGTGTGGTAGCTCAAGAGCCTTAACCTTGAGCAATGTCATCAGTTAAGATACAGGCCTTTGACATTTGGGCTGTAGGATTTAGAGAGGTTCTACACACCTGCTCTCCGCTGTGGCCAGCTGATTTGAAGTATCATGATAGACTGGAGTTAGATGAAGAAAACTTTCAAAGGAAGAGAACAAACCTGCATATCCCATTTTTCTAAAGCCATTTCTAAACTTGCAATCAAAATGATGTTTTTCCTCTTCTTATGTCTTTTTAAAGTATGTGACGTTTGTGGCAGAAATGTAACCTCCACACCTCTCTTTGGGGCAGAGTTCCAGCTGCAGGGTAGGTGTCCCTACCATGTACTCCCTAGCACACTATACTTCCTTTGCTTGGCACTCCATCTCCAGAGTGACAGATGTAAATAACTACTTAATTCTCTAGCTTCGGGCTTGTTCCAGGTCCGGATCGCAGTGCCTACCAAATAGCAGGTACCCAGTAAATATTTGTTGGCTAAAAGCATGAACTCCCAGTACTTATGCGTGGGTATTCTCCAAAGAACCTACACGTTAACCCTTGATTCCAACCACTATTTCTTTTTGAGAGCTGGTCAATTCAATGTAACAGCAAGTTTGCATTCGCTCTTTTTTGTTCAAAATTGAGTTAAATGTTCTCCCAGTGGATTATTAGAAACAGCAAACTCTGAACTCATGACTAGTGCTTTTGTACTCTTCGTGGGAAAAAAATAAGCTGAAAAGAAGAAATCCAGAACCTGCCAGCTTTGGGAACTACAGGCGTAATGGGAATTATCTGTCCAGCCTACTATGGAATTACACCGATCTTAATTATAGCACAGAGATACTCCCTCAGATGGATTATTTTAAGGTAGTAAGTAATTAACCAATAAATTTTATTCCATGCTTATTTCATATAAATGCAGCACCTTGAGTTTGGAATAAGGTAAAGGCACATCTGTTTTTCTCTATTCACCCCAAAGTATCATGTTTGGACACTTTTCTCTATGAGTTTCATGAGACGGCATACGTGGCATAGATGTATTTTATGGCTATGAGATAGGTTATGAAGTCTCTGGTAAAGTCAATCTCTCTCTCTATGGGCCTCTTTTTTAGAAAATCCATTTATGTGAAATAATTGGGGTAGATTAGTCAAAAATGCTTTCATCTTTGTTTCTTGACTACATTGCATTTTAAAATAATTAAACTCCAGATTGTTTCTGTTTTTCACCTAAGTTTACTGGCACCCAGCAAAGAAGCCTCCACTTTGATTTTAATCATGGCCAGACGATGGAAGCCCTCTGTCTCAGAAGCAGCAAGAGCAGCAAGTAGAAACCCTGCTGGGTAATTTCAAAGCAATGCACTTCCTGCTGGTAGCCCTACGGTATGATTTCTGTTCTGCCAAAAGCACCAATAGATGGCAACTGCCAATTTGCACCTCACACATAAATTCACATTATGCCAATAGGCTTCGAGGGAAAACACAAGCTACTCCGCTCAGCCATCAGAGGTCTGTTAACAGACCTTTAACTATGATCTATTGTGCAGCAGGGCCTGAAAGACGCAAGCGGAGTCCACTTTATAGAGACTGCATTGGCCTGACACCGTTTTTCTTGAGATAATTATAAGTGTTTATTTTGGCTTTTAACAACTTTAACCACATTATTTAGCATGTTGCTGTTTGCCTTCAAGTTAAATAAATACAGAGTTCTCCCAGGAATGTTCCAAAAGCTCACACGTAGGGTGGTTTCATCAAGGACAGAAGCCAGCATATGAGATGGAAGTGGTTAATTACACCAGAGCTTCAAGGATTGGAAGATGCTTCCCTCCACAAACTAGTAGGCAAGCAAGTTATACCAAGAGACAGAGAATTCATAAAAGGTGTGATCTTCCTAATTAAAATACCATGGATCTCCCTTTGCTTTGAGGTTCTGTTCTCAGTGGTTTTTAAATGGAGAAACGGGTTTACAAGGAATCCTGCATAATGGCCCGCAACGTCTTCGAAGACAAATTTTGCTGCCATTGCCATGTGGAATACAGAATTGCATTTCTCTGAGCTATCTAGAATTAGGTTTAAAAATAACCTTAGCTGGGGCTTCCCTGGTGGCGCAGTGGTTGAGGGTCCACCTGCCGATGCAGGGGACACGGGTTCGTGCCCCGGTCTGGGCAGATCCCACATGCTGCGGAGTGGCTGGGCCCGTGAGCCATGGCCACTGAGCCTGAGCAAAATAAATAAATAAACAAATAAACTTAGCTGATCACAAAGGAGTCACTGTTAACTTTGAGCAACTATTGAAACATCATATTGTGCCTAATTGCACTTGATCACCCAGTAATAGCAGAACTATAATATACTTCAATGAATTCTGAAAATATCTGCCTCCATTGGAAAAAGGTTTTTACCAAACTAAAAATGATAATTCACCTTATTCCTAAATCACCTCATTCAGTGTGTATGTGAGTCAACTGGTGTATAGCTCTAGATTACTCAATACATAGATTTAGTGCATAACAAAACTTATATGCCGTTTTTCTGGGTTAATTTTTTTTTTTTTTTTTTTTTTTTCCCGGTACGCGGGCCTCTCACTGTTGTGGCCTCTCCCATTGCGGAGCACAGGCTCGGCGGCCACGGCTCACAGGCCCAGCCGCTCCGCGGCATGTGGGATCTTCCCGGACCGGGGCACGAACCCGCGTCCCCTGCATCGGCAGGCGGACTCCCAACCACTGCGCCACCAGGGAAGCCCTGAGTTAATATTTTTATCTGATGCTGTACACTCTGTTATTCATTACACTAAAGTTTCAAAGTCAGATCTTTTCTTCTATATTATATATTTCAATCCTTTAAAGTAGTCACTTTAACTTCCTTACAGAACTAATGATGAGCACTCTCTATTTTACTTGGAATTGTTTTTTTCTTCCTAAGACTCTCACATGGACATGCAAGATTATTTAACATGATAACAGCTGAAACAGGATGGCCAATGAGAGATATGGTTTCAAAAGGACCAATTTCATTAAACAGGTATTATCTCTTTAAACTGTCATGTTTCTTTTTCATGAAAACCTGCAGGGCAACTTGTAATAAGACCATCAGATTCATGTTCTGTTTCACAAATCCAGGAGCCAATTATTCATAAATAAAAATTCTCTGGGCGTAATCTCTATCTCAAGTTTAGCAGATTCATGTCCAACAGATAACTCCCAGATTGATAAAATGAATACAGGAAACAAATACGGGAAAACCGAGTTTCTAGTGTAAATCAGTACTTTAAATATCCCCAGGAAATAATAGAGATTCCAGAGTCTTATGTATACAAATATTGTTTAAACATATGTAGACAATGATTAAAAAGGGGGTAAATATTTTTAAAGGTTGAAAGTTCCAAATGAAACCAAGCCACAGTCAGAACGAGCAAAGGTCAAAGTACCTGTGCATTTCAGGTTGGCTTTTCCTCTAGTGATTAGCGGTTGCCAGGGCCCTTTTATCATTTGAGTAAAAGTTCCAATATTTCTTTGCTCCAGCAAACCTCCTAACAGGAATCTCATACATCCCATAATTAAGAGACCTGGATTCTGGCCTCGCTTCTGCATTGACAAAGTGGTACAATCTTTAATCTGCTTCCTATTCACTAGTAAGAATTTCTTATTCTTTCCGAGTTTAGTGCTCTTTCATTAGATTATGCTAATTGAATGAAACGATGAAACATTAATTTTCTCACTTCATCCTACCTAGCAGGGATGTAGTACAGTGAAAACTATATAGGATATGAAAGTAAGGCACAACAAAATAGTTCATATAAAATCTAAAACCTTCCACACTAATCCATTTTTGCTGTGATTCATATCAAATTGTGAGTTTTTTCTAATCTGAGAGGATTAGACTGGCCTCTAATTCCTTTTCTACACTACTGAATACCAGAATATACTGGACCAATGTCTTCAAAGTTATTTTGAGCCTGTAATTCTATATCAAACTAAATTATTATTCACATCTATGGTAATTTTAATGAATTTTATGAACTCTGTCTTAGCATTTCCAACTACTTCTAAAACCTCAGTTTTTCCCCTTTGAGCATATTACACTAATTTTCTAAGAAGATCATGAATGTATTGCTTACTAAGAAGAAATGAAGTATTAGTTGATTAAATTAAGGCAACTAGTAAACGTAAAAGAACTTTACTGATAATAAATAAATAAAAATTCACATCTATTAATCTAAGCAAATTAATCCTCAGTCCTACAGTGACTTGGAAAGTTTATCCATGCACACATATTCTGAAAAATTCATGAGTAAAATATTAATAATTCAAATCTACCAGTAAATTACAAGAAGAATGCTCAATAAACACACAGGCTTATTCTTAGAATTTAAAGATGGCTAAATGTATAAATCTATTCATTCAATTCACCATATTAACATATAAAAGGAGAAAACCCATAGGTTTATTTTGAAAATTTCTGGTAAAGCATGTCCTATAATTACTTTTGTTGATAAAGGGAGAGAATAAGATGCCTAGAAAAGTTATAATTTAAACGTTATATAAAAACCTGTGATAAATACAATAATTAAGGATTGCCAAATGAAATCAGGAGCTAGACAAGGACACTCACTACATCACTATTATTCAAGCTTATTTTGAAACATTCCAGCCAATGCAATAAAATAAGAAAAGTGAACTGTACACATTGGAAATCAAGAATCAAAACAAAGCTGCCGTTGTTTGCATAGTATACGTTTGTCTGCCTTAAGACACAAGGACAACTGAAAAATTACTAAAACTAATAAAAGAGTCCAGTAAGGTAGCCAGGTAAAATATAAATATATAACAATTAATAATAAATTAGAAATATAATGGAAGAAATATCCAATTTTCTAGAATAACAGAAAGCAATAAAATGAATAGGGACAAGACTAACAAAAAAGTTCATGTAGTCTTGAAGAAAACATGTATATCTAACAGAAGAATCTTTAAAAGTACTGAATAAATTAAAAGTCATAACACCCCACTAGATGAGAAGACAATAAATTATGACATGATTATGTGAGTGAACAAAGTACTGCAGACTGGGCAGCTAAACAACAGAAATTTATTTTCTCACAGTTATGAGGCTAGAAATCCAAAATCAAGGTGTCAGCAGGTTAGTTTCTTCTGAAGTCTCTCTCCTTGGTCTTCATGTGTCCTTCCCTCTGAATCTGCTTGTTTCAAATTTCCTCATCAGTTATGTTAGATCAGTGCCCCCATAATGATCTCATTTAACTTAATCACCTCTTTAAAGGCTCTGTCTCAAAATACAGTCACATTCTGAGGTACTAGGGGTTGGACTTCAGGATATGATTTGGTGGGGAGAGCGGGGCACAACTCAGCCCATAACAATGACATTTCTTTCTCAAGGTAATCTAAACTTTCAAAAAAATTATTATTGAAAACTCAACAGAACTTTTTATGGAAACTGACAAGGTTATTATAAAATTTACCCATTAGAGTAAACTCATAAGAAAACTGTAAAATACAACAGCATTGAGGGACAACTTGCTATACCAATTGTCAATGCATTCTATTTACCTATGAAAGTGCTCATGGTATAGTGTTTAAAAACACTGATGGGGACTTCCCTGGTGGCGCAGTGGTTAAGAATCCACCTGCCAATGCAGGGGACAGGGGTTCGAGCCCTGGTCCAGGAAGATCCCACATGCTGCGAAGCAACTAAGCCCATGCTCCACAACTACTGAGCCTGCGCTCTAGAGCCCGCGAGCCACAACTGCTGAAGCCCACGTGCCCAGAGTCCGTGCTCTGCAACAAGAGAAGCCACCGCAATGAGAAGCCCATACACTGCAATGAAGAGTAGCCCCTGTTCACTGCAACTAGAGAAAGCCCACGCACAGCAATGAAGACCCAACACAGACAAAAAAAAAAAAAAAAAATTGACCATGGATAGGCAATATTCAGCTGTTTACTAGCTCGTAACCCTGGGCAAGTTACTTAACCTACTCGGACCTCAGTTTCCTAATATGTAAAATGGTGATAATAATGTTAATTACCACATATGGTAGTTGTGAAGATTAGTACAATGATGCCAGGTGCTTATTAAAGTTTCAATAAATATTAGAGGTTATCGTTATTAAGGACCGCTGCTATAGAATTAAAACAGTATGAAGAATAGATAAATAGATCAGTGGAACAAAATAGAAATTCCCAAAAGAGAGGGACGATTATATAGGAATTTAGTCTATGAAAATGTTGGCAATAAAATCTGTGAATAAAAGGTTAACTATAATGCAAAGTGAAGAGAAAGCCACTTCTGTAAGAAAATATTTGCAACATATTTAGCAGAAACAGAATTAAAATTCATAATATATGAAAAAAGTTAAACTAAAGAAAAATGGGCAAAAATCATGAACTGGCAGAAGACGAAGTACTAAAGACTAATAACCATGCAAAATCATGTACAACTTCATAGATAATAAAGGAAATGGGATTAAAAAGATGGTTTAACTGCTCAACTGGTAAAAACTCCAAGGACTGATAATATCCAGGGTCCATACAGTTTGGGAAATGGAAACTTAATATATTGTTAGTATAGACTTTTAAAGCACAATGTGGAAATGTCTGTCTAAATTATAATGCACAAGTTACTTGACTCAACAGGTTTACTTACAGGAATCTCTCTTACAGAAGCAATAAGGCAGATGGGTGTATAGAAACTTTATTCTTTGTAGTAGTAAAAAAATTGGAAACAACCTAACTATCCAGCAAGAGGGGAACGCTGAAATAAATTATGAAACTTTCATTCGTAGAATGTTAAAAAGAATTACATAAACAAAATATGACATAAGAAAATGTCTATCAGTTATTATTATCTGTGGTTTTTAAAAACCTTTATGTCTAAGCATGAATAAATGCCTAGAAAAATGTCTGGAGATACATATATGAATAATAGTTATCCCCAGACAGGGAAAAAGGCTGGAAAATTAAGAAACTTTTAAGGAGGCTTATTTTTATATATCTAAATCAGTTGTAATTTTCAAAGTTAATCAGGTATCTCTTTTATATTTAAAAAATTTAAAGATACATCCTTTTGAAGTCTATTCTTCTAACCCATTTCAATATAAATTCCTACCAAGGTATGCCAAGTCCAGGAGTATCACTGAAAATTAGCTACTGCTTTCTGAAGAATTTGGGCTGCAACTAGATACAATGTTGGTATCACATTGTTTTGCCAGCCTCTCAAAACAAATATTAACCAAGATTGATTTTTCTACTTTTTATTTTATTAATTTTTACAAAAGCTTCAAAAGACAAGTTGAAATTATTGCTTTTTCCATTTTATACATGAAGATAGTCATAAAAGAATTAAAGAGTTTGAACCAAGTACAAGTCAAGAACAGAGTCTAAATTTGGGTATCTGTTAAATCAGAATAAGACTATTACAATACCATGTGATTTTCTTCCATATCAGAAATTCTTCCCATTACAATAATTCTCCTGTAGCCATAAAAAGTGATTATATTTTGAAGTATAAAATCTGACTATTTGCCCCCAAGTCTGAATTCAAATTCAAAGTTAGATGAAATAATTAGTGTAAAAAACAGGTTTTTGCAGAGAAATTAATGTTTACTGCATATTTTAATTCTTTTCTAAAATTTTCCTAAGCTTCTCTCTCTTGATGTAAATAGTTCCTTTTGGGTATCCTCTAAGGAATTCATACTGTTTTGTAAATGCCCTGGAAGACTGGATACCAGGCTAAATAAAACAGTACAAACATTTCGGTAAACTTCCTGGGTCATGTCACGACTTCTGCATATTGAAAGAGTCACACCAGGCCAAACTGTTTGAAAGTCTAGAGATTCATGGAGAACAGCTTTGAAAGAATGGTAGTCTCATTATTTAACCCTATCTAGCACTTGACCCCTGTGCATTAATCGTGTGCATGTAAAAGCTGGACCAAAAGGAAACAATGCTAGGACACATTCCTGATCTTTTTCCTCTGACCTCATGTTTGTACAACTTTACTGGTTGCCGTTGGCTGTCATGCTTCATACTTGGAAATATGTCATAGCATTATATATACATTTCAGTGGTAAAAAAAACTTTATTTGCTAATTCCATTCTCATATAATGAAGGGGAGGGCGAGGATTCCCTTTTATCCTTACTTGTACAATATTTCAAGGACATGTTCATATCTCCTTCGAGAAGTCAGACCTGTTGGTGCATTGTGTATAGTTCTGCAACCATCATCATATCTATAATAGCCCATTAATTTGAATTGTAGTATAATTTTGGAACCTGACCACACGTTTCAGTTCATAAATCCAACCAAAATTTTTATGACACATGCAATAAATATCTAACTGTGTAAGTAGTAACCTTACCGAAAATAGCTGATAAAATTAAATATAAACAGACTGTTGCAGATTTCTTCAGAGGAAATATTCATCATAGTGTACATGTAACTATAAATGCGCACCTCACATGTCTATGTAAGGCTATGGAATATTTAATTTCCCTAGCAGAGGTCAAGCAGTTATCTTTCAGTAAAAGGTAAGCAAAATTCACACAGTATCCTGATAGTTTTGCTTTCCCTTTTATCCACTCCTGATGCCAAGGAACTGTAAAAGGGCAGGGGCTTAACCATGCACCATCTGTGCTCCCTGCGTGTGGGAAGTGACGACTGGGTGGCAAAAGCTTTGATTCTACAAACGTCAGAGCTGTAGGAACCATCTAGGGAGGAGACGATCTGTGAGATAAAACAAAAGCTACTTCCCCCAGATTCCTAATAACCCTTTATGAGATTCTAATGTGTTCAGTTAACTTGACTTTTCCTTTGTGTTGTTTTCCCATCTTTAAGCCACTCCACACTTACTAACTTTGGCTAGATCACTGGTAGTGAAATACAGTCATAAAGCCAGTTCTAGAAGCCATGCCAACCCAAAGTCTAGACCTAGAAGTTCCAGATAAGGGTAACACAAGCCCTCATTCAAAAGTTTACTAGACTGTAAGCTGCTTGAAAATTAACACCATATTTTTGCTATAAAATTATACGTAAAAAGTGTTAAGTACCTCCTACAAATGCCATGGACTTCACTTCAAACAGATGGCAACTAATAATTTAACTATCATTAAATGAGTAAAGGGAACATACCTTTTTATTAATGTTACTGTCACTTTCTTGGCAATCATCTCCTCATTTATCATCAAAGTACTACCTGGTATGGCAAATTCAAAACTTGTTACAAGCAGTTTTCTTTGCTAAATTAATTGTTGGATTCATATATGACCATATGGCTGCCAGCCATGTTCTACTGAAGTGGTTTGCCTGTAAAGTGGAAGAAAACATATTTCTATTCCCAGAAGGAAAAGCAAAAAACCTTTAAGTCACAAAACAAAACGAAATTTTTAAAAGCCCAGAGAAATCTAGCTATCCTGTTGGCATGTGGGTCGGACCAAATTAGAGGCAATGTCCCAATATGAGCCCTTGTCGATTGCGGGGAGAGGCTCTGAATCTTCAGCCCTATTGTATGTTTCTTCCTCTCCTCATTTTTTACAGATGGTAGCAATCATAATGACAGTATTGCTTGCCATTGCATAGCAACAAATGTAATGCATCAGTGAAGCTTCTTTCTAAAATAAGTAAAAGATCAGTAGAAACCTAAGTGTAATTAGAATATTTATTTGAGGAAAAATGATGAGCCAGACATGAAATCCTCTGAATACTTTAAAGGGAAAGCATCCCAAATCAGAGAAGCCAGAGTTGCCTTGGGCATTCCCCTACCATGTCCACAGGGCTCCAGAGACAGACACCACGTCAAAGGAACTCCTCAGATGTAGGCCAAGGAACATCTCAGCGAGAAGGGGGCCCCGTAGACACACACAGATGCAAAGAAGCACCCACACCTCAACCTATAGCTCTACCCCCTTGACTTCATACATTGTGTGTTATTCATCTCTGGAGCCTCAACTGCACTTTCCCTGATGTATACTAAATAAATAAAAGTTCAAGGATTAAATGAATGAGTGAAAACCATCAATGGCCTGATCGTTGACCAAAATGAGCAAGAAAAAAAAAAAAGCCACATCAGACTAAAATGCTCAGATCTATTAAAAAATAAAAGCTTTAATCTGTTGGTACTAGTCTCTTATTAGAATACTATATGTATGGGAAATTAAATACCTGTAAGACATCATTATGCCTGGATGCAACGTGTCTTCCATATGACTGATACATCTTTTCCTCCTTAGAGCTGGAGGGTTATGGAAGAACAGAACACTTCTAAGTGTGTTATATTTGTGGTTAAGGCTGATACAATAATACAGCTCATCAACGCTGACCACATTGATTTTACTGTTGATTTCCTTCCTACCGTATTATAAAGAAAACTAAAATTATGAGCACATGACTATTGGTTATTTTAGACCATCCTGTAATTCTTTGCCACTTTAATCAGTGTAACTTGGCAAACAAATCCAGCCAACCAAGACTAGTTAAATGAGCCAAATGTTTATAACATGGTTTAATGACTAACTGTGCATAACTTTATTTAAATGATTTTGTTTTTCCACTACATGGAGTGTACAGTGTACAAGAGCCACGGCAGAAGGGCACGCTGACCCCTTCTAATCTCTAACGGATCTGTTATTAGCCTAATAAGGATCTGGTACTGGACATTTGGTGATGGCATGGTGTAATTTTAGTACTGACCATTTGAATGTTCATGGTAAAGAGGCCGGAGAGAATGGGCAATTACAATTTAATAATACAAAAAAATGAAAGGCGGGCAAAATGACTTAGCACAGATGAAACCCATCAATTTTGCATTTAGTTGGGATGCTGAGGTCTTTGCATCATAGATTCTCAAGCAAATATCCATAACTCTATGCTTGGAATCCTCTCAGTGAAAGAAAAATATAATAAAATATACAGAAAATTGAGAGAAAACTCAATGGACATTTAATTGTTCTTCATAATCTACCCAACACAGCACCAACACTTATTAACAAAAAGGTTATATTTTCCTTGTTAATAAAATAGAGAAAAAAAATCTGTAAGAGCATAGGTTTTGATACTGGCATATGACAATATGTAATCACAGATAAAGGATATTAATTATACAAGTATTCATTGAATGTCTACCAGTCTTACTTTATACTACACTATTTTTGTCATATATTTTCCCAGGTACTTAAGAATTCCAGAATCCTTCCTGCCTGACCATAGATTGTCAAAAAGAAGGCACCAGGGCTTCCCTGGTGGCGCAGTGGTTGACAGTCCGCCTGCCGATGCAGGGGACGCGGGTTTGTGCCCCGGTCCAGGAAGATCCCACATGCTGCGGAGCAGCTGGGCCCGTGAGCCATGGCCGCTGACCCTGCGCGTCCGGAGCCTGTGCTCCGCAACAGGAGAGGCCACAGCAGTGAGAGGCCCGCGTACCGTAAAAAAAATAAAAAATAATAAAAAAGTAAAGAAATTACAGTCCAGGTGATAAAATGTAATGAGAGTCTCAGCAGGGACACTGATCCATTGGAGGCAAAGACAGAAAGGCAGCAAGAGGAAGATCAGGGAAGTCCTGACAGAGAAATACCCATGAGACTATAGGTCTAAAGAATGAATAGGGGGCTTCCCTGGTGGCGCAGTGGTTGAGAGTACACCTGCCGATGCAGGAGACACGGGTTCGTGCCCCGGTCCGGGAAGATCCCACATGCCGCAGAGCGGATGGGCCCGTAAGCCATGGCCGCTGAGCCTGCGCGTCCGGAGCCTGTGCTCCACAACGGGAGAGGCCACAACGGTGAGAGGCCCACGTACCGCAAAAACAAAAACAAACAAACAAAAGAATGAATAGGGATGATCTAACCAAATGTGGAGAGCATCAGACATAAGGGTGCAAAGGGAAAAAGTTAGGAAAAATATCCTAGACAGAAGGAACAGCATCCTTGAAGGCCTGGAAGAAAGAGCAAGCATGAAACTGAGGGGTCAGGGAGAAGTCCATCATGGGTAGAACAGGAAGTTAACAGCAGAACAGGAGGAGACAGAAAAGGTCCTTGGGATAAGTAGGGTCCCAATCATGAAGGATCTTATAATCTATGTGGAAGACACTGGAATTAAACCCAAGAACAGAGCGGAGCTAGTGAAAGGTTATAAACAGGGTGTGACATTAGCGTTTTGCAAATATCCCCTGACTGCCTAGTGAAAGTGGATGTGTAGGACAGACTTCAGGGGAGCCAGCAGAAGTAAGTTAGGAAGAAGCTATTACATAATCTACCCAGGAAATGTTGGTGACCTGCTCTGGGACAGTAGCAGCAGAAAGGGAGAAAAATGTGTGCATTTGAGGGAGTTTTAGGTGGATTTAGTATTAGGTGATTGATAATAATAAGCAATAAGCAGGATTTCATGATTGATTAGATGTGTGAGTGAAGGAGAGGGAAGATACCCAAGATTTTGATATATGGGCAGCTGAGTGGGTAGTGGCACCATTCGTTAGTTTAGGTTTAGAAGAGGAAAAAGGAAGAGTGGGGAGGGGGGAAGAAGAAAGGCAGAGGGAGAAGGAGTTAATTTGCTACCTTTCGTAACTTTTGATTTTTAGGGGTCTGTGAAATACTGAACTGTAGATGTCCTGAAAGCACTTAAACAGGAAATTCTGGGGCTCAAGAAAGAGGTCTAGGATGGGATACAAATCTAAGATATATCATGAAGGATCAGGGAATTTTAATCCGAAGTTCATGATGGGACTCAAAAAAACCACCTGAAATTGTATGCAAAATGTGTGGGTTTAATTTTCTCTTCTCTGGCCTAGTTTCTCAAAGTAAAACTTATATTACTGATTTACAGCTGTATTCTTTTCTAGCACAAGCATTTAATGCTATAAATTTCCCTCTAAACACCATTTTAGCTGCATCCCACTAATTTGATATAGGATGTTTTTATTGTCATTCAATTCAAAAATTTTTCTGATTCCCTCTGAGATCACCTCTTTGACCCATGGATTATTTAAAGTATGTTGTTGAATTTCCATGTATTTTTGTATTTTCCAGGTATCTTTCTGTAACTGATTTCTAGTTTAGTTCTATTATGATCATAAACTCTATAAAATTTCAGTCTTTCAAAGTTTATTGAGATTTGTTTTTTGACCCAGTATATGCCTAACTTCATGAATGTTCTACACTTATCTAAAGGAATGTGTGTTCTGTCATCATTAGGTGTAATCTTTTATAAATGTGAACTAGGTTAAGTGGGTTAATTGGTTGTGTTTCTCTGAAGAATCTTGACTAATACATTGAATGTCTGAATTCTGTTGTTTTCCTTTAAAAAGTATTGGGAATTCCCTGGCAGTCCAGTGATTAGGACTCCACGATTCCACTGCAGGGGCCACGGGTTTGATCCCTGGTTGGGGAACTAAGATCCCGCATGCCATGAGGAGTGGCCAAATTTTTTTTAATTTAAAAAATTAAAAAAATAAAACGTAATGTATGCTTCCTTTGTGGTCCAGTGGTTAAGACTCCGCGCTTCCAATGCAGGGGGCACGGGTTCAATCCCTCGTGGGAAACTTCCACATGCCTTACAGCCAAAAAAAAAGTATTGTACCTTGTTTTGGCAGGTAGTTAAATTCCTTGAGGATCAATTTGATCTTGTTATACGTTCTTTTTAAGATTTGTTAGGATGGGTCTAGAGTAGCTTTTTTATTTTAGATTTAATACAGCCTTTCTTAGGTCCCAAGTGAATGCCTTGGGGAGCAAGCATCTCTCTATTAATTCTAAATTAATCATTAAGCATGCATTTCTCTACTAATTCTTGTAGCTTCTTGCTCCTCAATTATATTCCAAATACAAAAAGATAATGTGTTTTTAAAGTTAAGGGGGAAAAAAGAAGATAATCAGTATACAAGTTGTCTTTTTCTTTTTTTTTTTTTTTTTGTATTATAGTCTTCACTTAAATTCAGCAGCCGTTAATACCCAGCCGTTAATACCCTCCCATACATCTCCCATACAACTACCTTTGCTCAGATACATAAGCCAGCAAGCTGGGCATAGAAATGTCAACACAATGAGTATTTTGCCAACCATAGCAAAAAATAAACCAGAATTAATTGTTACTGCAGTGCAAGGGTGCCACTGATTCTCTTGAAATAATGACTAATGAAAAGTTCAGACCGCAGTAAGTTTTTGACATGAATCTGCAGATGTTAATTAACCATATTACCCAGCATAACACACTTAACTCATAGGAAAGGTAACATTTGTATCAACTAGGTGAAAGACTCTTTCAAGTATTAGCTTCATTTTTAAATGTCTATCATAAGTCTTGGCATTAATCCAAATACTAAAAGAAGTGTTTTGATGATGGCATGCAGACACATGTATCCCCCCCCCAAATTGTTATAATAAAGATGATAAAGTCAGAAAGTGAGAAATGGTCTGCTGGTAGGAAAAGCCAAAAGAAAATAAGCTTCCAAGTAAAACAAAGCATGCGATGGCTATGAGGCAACATAAATAAAAAACACTGGCTACAGGGCCATTTTCTGGAAAAGACAGAAACCAACCACTGTGGCCAGAAAATGAAGGCACTAAGGCATCAGCCAAAGCAACTTTCATTAAGCACTAGAATAGTTCCAGCCAAACAAAAGATGTATGGGGCTCAACTCAGTTTGATTTATTGCAAGTTTTAGTGCAGAATTATAATTTGTGATAAAAAAAAGCCAAATGTGCAGTTTTGTGATGGAAATGATACATTAGGGAAATGAGGAGCTACATGGCGGAAATAAGGAATACTTGAAACTGTTGGAATTTAAGCATTTAAAGGCTGAATCAAGGCAGGTGAGCTTTCATGAACCTCACAAATTGTACTTTTCTCTAAGTTGGAGCCACCTGAAAAATTCCAATTAGCCAGTGCGATTAAGAAGTAAAGTTCTATCTGTAGTTTGCTTTGTCTGTTTGTTTCTGGAGATGGGGTGGCATCGCAAATCACTGCTCCCCAAAGTGTACCATCAAGGAAGCCGCAAATAAATAAGGGTCACTGGTGATTACCAGAAGTTTATTTTTTAGCAGCGGTTATACTTTTCTTTAGCTGAGTTCATTCTTTAGTCTAGATTGTTCTATAATTTAAACAAAGTGTAATACCTACATCTGAGAGGCCTCTGTATCAGTTGCACTTTAGGCTCCCAAGCCCAAGGGCTCCCAAGACTTTGAAAGGAGATTTATGTGTCTTAAGTATAATTGGAGTGTGCTGCACCCTCAAGAGAAGATTGTAAACCATCAGAGACCAGATAGGGGTAATTCAAGTATTCAGTTCTGACAACAGCCAAAAAAGGCCCTGTGTTTCCTGGAAGACCCGACACGAGTAATAACCCTTGTTAGGTACACGGCACCAAGCCCACCTCCAAGGTCTGAAGCTACAGCATCCACGTTCTCTTTAAAGAGTTTATAACTCTTCCTTAGCCTCAGTCACTAAAACATTTTGAAATCACACCAACGGTGTGGTTCAAATTCTTTTTTTACACTAGAGAAGTAATTTCTGAAATATCAAAGTGACCTGGCAATGCAACTTCTAAAAACAGGTTAAGTGTTAAAACTAATTTATAAACTTGTAAAGATATTTTGCTTTTTGTTTAATTAACAATAATGCTTCCCTCAGATGACTCTCACCAAATGGATGGAAATAGTGTGGCAGTAAATAGAGAAAAAGTAAAACCTGCCTTCAATGTAGTTAAATCTTCTTTCAGAGGCCTGACAGAAATTAAGGTCTTTGCTTTACGCTACAACTTTTGGGTGAGTTACTTCCTTTGCAATTTCATTGGGAAGTTCCATAAAGGGAGGTGAATATGCTTTTTTCCCCCCTCTGCGTTCTACATAGAAGACAAAATGTAAAAATCAGGTCTCCGTAGTCCAAATGCAATGTAATATCATGGCAATTATCTGGGTCATTCAAGGGAAACCAGTGCATTAGTGGTGATTTGGGAAAAGTTGCTTTCTTTTTGCTTGAATTATACATAGAGTAGCTTCTATTACTTTACCACTTTGACATTTTTTTGTCTGAGTCTCTGTACAGTTATTCTAAGGCCAGAAATATCCTGTCTTAAAAAGCATACTTAATGTCCTTTTACATACATGCCATTTATAAACCTAAAAAAAATCATCTTAGCCAGTTAACTACTTTAAACAAACACGCATACACAGATGCGTATTTTTATCATAGAAGTTTGAGCTTTTCTATATAGATCTACACCCTCATCACTATCCATAATGAATTTTACAATATTGTTCACATTACTTCCTCAAATGATTTCTATTCATTAATTCAAGGAAAGGAACTTTACTCCATCGAAATTCCTAGCTTAGGAATTAGGGTCCTCCCTACCACAACAATTTCCAGATTAAAGTTGAGAGTTTGCAGGATTGAAATTTCGGGCCTAAGAAATCCTCTGGCATTATAATGCACTGTCAGATTAGAACCTACATAGAAAAAAGAAAATAATTGATTCAAGATAGTTATTCAGTCCCATACTGTTTAGCATGTATACAATGGCAAGAATCCCGAATCACCTAATTCAGCTCTGCTAACTGAATTTATTTCCATTTTTCACTTTCTTCTTATGGTCTAAAGTGTGAGTACGATGTAATGTAGTAATGATAGATTGCTATCATCAAGTAGCGGGCAGGGTCAATGTCACGACATCCAGTTGAAAGAAGAAAAGAGAACCCTGTGTAAATGACTCACAGAAGTCTCTCACTTACGAAAATTATTTGGTTTAAACTACAAATGCCCAGTAACAGTAAATAGGAGAACTAATTTTATAGTAATATGTTACTAAAAGGAAAACAAAAGTGTCTGAGCATCTGCCCCTCATAAATATTCATAAATTTTAAAGTTCTAAATATAAGAGTAAAATATGAATACTGTAGAAATTTTATAAAATGTAGAAGTTATTTGGAGAATTTAAAAATCACCTCTATTTCATCACTCAGAGAAAATCACTATAAATGTCTTGGTAGAAGTTTTTTCAGGTTTTTCCTGTGTGTATGCATGTGCATACACATATAATTCACATCATAGTGTATGCAATACTCTGTAACCTGCTGTTTTCTTGCAGCAGACGATTTACATTTATCCATGTCAGGAAGTAGTCTTCCAAAACATGTAGAGAAATCACATCATATGAACATACTATAATTTATTCAACCAATCCCTTACCGCTGTAATCTTAGGCTATTTCTAATTTTTCATCTTTACAAATATTGCTGCAGTAAATATTTTTAGTACCTAGCTCAAAATACTTTCTTAAGATAAATTCCTGGAAGCAGAATTACTCTCAAAAAGAATACAAGTATTTTAAGGCTTTTAACAGACTGCTGAATTTCCATCTAGAAAAGTTGTTCTAAGTTACATTCCCAGCAATAATGTATGTGAGCACACATACACTTATCTTTTTAAACCACGGTCACTCCAAAATATTAAAATTGGTTTCTCATTTTCATTGGTCTTTACTTGATTACTACTGAAGTTTATTACTCCTTTTGTGCTCCCTTGTGATTGGTCTGGATATATCCTTTGCTATGTTTCTACTGGGGTAAAGAATATTTGTCTAAGTAAATTTCTTTTTAATGTCTCCTAAAATGTGGGAACAAAACACAATTCAAGAGGGACCTCCCTGGTGGTGCAGTGGTTCAGAATCTGCCTGCCAATGCAGGGGATATGGGTTCGATCCCTGGCCCGGGAGGATCCCACATGCCACAGAGCAACTAAGCCCGTGTGCCACAACTACTGAGCCTGCGCTCTAGAGCCCGTGAGCCACAACTACTGAGCCCATGTGCCACAACTACTAAAGCCTGTGCGCCACAACTACCGAGCCTGTGCTCTAGAGTCTGTGAGTCACAACTACTGAGCCCACGTGCCACAACTACTGATGCCTGCAAGCCTACAGTCTGTGCTCCACAACAAGAGAAGCCACTGCAATGAGAAGTCCGTGCACCACAACGAAGAGTAGCCCCCGTTCACCACAACTAGAGAAAGCCCACACGCGGCAACAAAGACCCAACGCAGCCAAAAATAATTAATTAATTTTAAAAAATATGCTTAAAAACAAAAATAATTTTAAAAAACACTATTCAAGAGATCTTAACTCACCTGGCTAAGGAGGGAAATCGTGGATCCTAACTTTATTACTTGCATATATACATTAATCTTTTAATATTCACATAAAAAGTGCTTTTAGTGTCATCTTGATGTTATCCTGTAACTCTGCAGACTACTGCTAAGTTCTTTCCAACTCTGAGATAGCTCTATGTCATATCATGCTAGGTCAGTGGACCACTTGGGATTTGTTTTTAATGAGGTTATTGTTTGATTGATATATTTGAAAAGGAATCCCTGTAAAGGGCTTCTGAGATTTTGAATTCACTACCGCTAATGTAATTCTCACGATTAAATCCCAGCTATTTCCCCTGGATTATACAGACCTACTACCTGAAAGCAGGCCATTCACCTGTGTCTTCTCTGCACACATCTGTCTCTCTGCCTCCAGATGTGGGTGACCCTGGGGACCCAGTCTTGGACTCTCCCCTGTTTTCTTTCTGCCTTACTCCCAACAAATCATCTAATCCTGTGGCTTGAAGTAGGATCTCCACATTAGTGATGCCCTAATTTTTATCTGCAGCTTCAGCCTTTCCCCCAAATACCAGACTCAGATTTCCAGCTGCCTATTCAACACCTTCCCTTGGATGCCTAAGGGGCCTCTCAAAGGTCAGATGTTAACAGCAGAACTCCTGACTCCCCGATGCTGCCCTGCCGTACTCGTCTTCCAGCCTCTCCCGGATCAGTAAATGGTTCCGCTCCCCCAGCCCAGCAGGGTTTCTCAGGGGTTTTGTACATCTCAGTTCTCCAGCCTGGAACATCCTTCTCCTAGAACTTGACGGTCTCCCCCTCCCCTTCATCTAAGTCTCTGCTCAAATGTCACCTCATGAGAGAGACACACACACACACACACTGTATCTGAAATATCACTCCTGCCATCACTCTCTATTCCTTTATTTCGATTTATTTATCTCTGGAGCATTGAATGTGTGTGTGCGTGTGTGTGTGTGATGTACACTCCATAAAAGCGAGTTTTCTGTGTTTTGTTCACCGTATCTCCAACCCCTAGAACACAATAAAAAATGTGTTCTCCCCTCCACCTGCACTGACCCTGCAACGTACATTAGCTTCATACCCTTAAGTATTAAGAGGAATGTACTACTTTCTAGAACCTTTCTTGTTTAAGTTTCTTCCAAAAGAGTTAATCACAGCATTTGAAAAAAATAGATGCTGACCTTTGGTACCAAAAGGGGTCATGGGTGATTGTACAGTCCGGTCACCTGGCTTCAGTTAGATAATATGTTATTAAATCCTTTTTTTTTTTTTTTTTTTTTGCAGTACACAGGCCTCTCACTGTTATGGCCTCTCCCATTGCGGAGCACAGCCTCCGGACGCGCAGGCTCAGCGGCCATGGCTCACAGGCCCAGCCGCTCTGCGGCATGTGGGATCTTCCCAGACCGGGGCACGAACCCGCGTCCCCTGCAGCGGCAGGCGGACTCTCAACCACTGCGCCACCAGGGAAGCCCCTAAATCCCTTTTACAAAGTAATCGTTAGGATCCCCAAAGCTTGTGGTTAATGTTCAACTGAGGTTGAGCTCACAGGTTACCATGATTCAGTGATAAAGAGAAGAGTTGGGAAAACCTATCTGTTGTCGCTTTTAACTAGTGTGTCACGTCACACTATTTCACTGCAAAACAATAATATCATGATGAGGAAAGATGCAGGCGACCCCAAGCTGTGGGGAGAAAACACTCATTTGTCTGCTCTATTAGCTACGGTTAATTCAAAGGGATAATATGCCAGCCCCTCAGAGTTGGTTTTTTTTTTCCTTTTACTCCTTTCTTCACTCTTTTCCCCCATTTATGATTGATATCTACCTAGAACTCTTCGCGGAGCCCTGAACTCTGAGAGTTGTTTGAATTCGGCACAGTTTCGTTTAGAAAAGATTTGACTGGTAAAGGCAGTCCTCCACCTTCCACGCTCTGTAGAAGCATCTGTCAACAGCACACCCAGAGAGAGTCAGGACAGAGACGTAAACCTAAGTCCATTCACTGCTGGCAAACAAACAAACAAAAACCCCTGAGCACCAGTATCGCTGGAGCTGGTCCTTAACCAAAATACAGTTTAAGAAGGCATTAGGAGAACTTCGGGCTGGCTGTGACGTGAATGTCTGTCTCAACTCAGAGAAGAAAACTTTAGCCTTTTGAAGACTCAACATTTTATTTTGAAACAGAGAGGCTTAACTCCATGCTTTGTTTCTTTCATATTCATCTTCTTCATGGAAATGTGGCTGAGAAGGTTTTGTCCCATGGAGCTGTCAGTGAACCTGGGTCTTCGCCCATCACAGCCTTCTCAATACTTGACTGGCTCCAGGCCTCCACCTTCCCTCTATAAGTACTCACCCTGGGAAGGCATTTTCCTCTTCTATCTTAGCACGAAAAGACTTACGAAAAGACCTGGTTGGTTTTTTTTCAGAAAGCCATCTACTTGCTACAGAGCGATGGGACACAAGTAATCACTATTTCTGGGTAGTTCGGAGCCTTCTGAAGGCAATGGGTCTCATTGTTTTCTCTGTGCCTTTGAAACCAGACGTTCCAGGCTTACTAATGAGTTGCTTCTCTCTCTCATCCACACGTTAAGTGCTGGCTGGTTTCTATTTATTACATAAACCTCACTTTCTTAGGTTTACCTCTGCCTACAAGTCTCAGAAGCCATAGAACTTCCTCACTGTCTTAGGCAAACTCTCTGGAATGTGGACTCTTCACTTATTTTTAGCAGCAAGTCTGATTATCCTTTGCTAGAAAATAACCTGGTTTTAAGATAAAGGCAATCAAGTCAGAGTAAGGCCTTAATTATTTTTAAAGTGTCCCGTTCTCCTCATTTATATTTCCCTTTCACTGTGATTTTCAAGGCAAGTTAATATTATATCTGGGTGTTCTGAAATCAGGAATACTTTTAATTTCTTCATTGATATCATCTCATTTCAATTCTGTACTAAAAATCAGGAGGTATAATTTTCTTCTAAAAGCTTGCTTTTTTATATTACTGCAAGAGTAAATAAAGTAACTTTTATTATAATAGAAGATTCGCCGACAGCTTGCAGCAAAGATGTTTCATGGAGAGGAGAGAAAATAAAAAGTTACATGAAAAGAGTACCTCTCTTTTATCTTTGGAAGCTAAGAATGATCTTGGTTTTGATATCATTCCTAAAATTAGTCTCATGGTTCAGTAATTCTCTTCCTGACGAACGTGGCCTTTCTTTCATGTGCTTGGTGTCATATTTCATCACTTTCCTCCCAACACTATTGCCACATGTAAACTGGACTGGACTGGGGTTTTCTTGGGATTGCTCCCATATCTCTGTCTGAGATATGGGTGTCTAGGGCACCCCAGGGATGCATAACGCAACACGTAGCATCTTTCTAGATGCCTCCTTTTTGCTTCAAGATTGTAGGCATGTGTAATTTTTTATTGAAAGTATCTTGAAGCATTTTTACATTGAGTATGTATATATGTTTTATGAGTGTTTTATGACTATAGAATTCATTTGAATATTTAAGATAAAACCCTGGCCTCTAAGACCATCACAATTTTTGCAAGCTGTTTAGCTCAAGACTTGCGGTTCAATTAGTTTTTTTCTCTGGGTGGATGTTTCTTGTTCTCTATCCCCACCCACACCTCACCCATCCTTTACTCAGGAATCCAGGGCATTGTGTGCTCGTCACTAGGGTGGGAGGCCTCACAGGGCTGAAAGCAGAAGCAGAGGAGTCCTCATGGCTTTGGTGTGTGAGCTGAAGTGCTGGTGGGACAGAAAGACAAGTACTGGGGGAGTTTCCACAGCAAAAATTTCAGTTTAAAGGAACAGCGCTTCTCCCTTAAACAAGATTTTAATGATTTTTTGTTTGTTCTTTTGGTTTCTTTTGTTTTTTTTTGCCATACCACGCAGCTTTGGGGATCTTAGTTCCCGGACCAGGAAGCAAACCCGCACCCCCTGCAGTGGAACCACCAGTCTTAACCACTGGACCTCCAGGAAGTCCACCTAAAACCTGATTTTAAAAGCCTGGCCTGAGGGGAGAAGAGACATGATCTCTGGAGGGGCGGTGGGGGGTACAGAGGTGAATACGACCAGAAAGAGGAGCCCATGTGACAGGATCACGTGGGTGGGAACTGGGGTTGTCTCTGCAACAACCTGAAACCTGTACAGGGGCTACAATGCTCACACCTCCGCACGGTCAGCACTAAGTAAACTCAAGGAACTCAGATGCGACCCTGGGTAGGGAGGAACCCCAGAATGACTAAGGCTAAATTTCTCTCACCGTGGCAGAAGCAGGGACTGTGAATAGAAATGTATACACATTAGAGGAAAATAAAATTGTCTCTTGCCTACCTGGGTGTGTAGGCTAATAATAATACCAATCTGTTCCCTGATTAAACTATAAATATAGATCTTAATGCAGCAACGAGTATGTGTCTATTGTGTGCTTTAGGACCTTTTGGGTCATGTAAACAGAATTCCTGCTCTCAAAGAACTAAGCGTATTTAAGACAGGAGGCATGTTTACCAAACGTTCAAAATGAATAGGGATTGGCTGGTCAACCAAAGGGGAGGCGAGCATTCCTGGAAGGGATGTGGCATGAAAACAGGGCCCGGGAAGATGGGAGCACGGCAGTTCCATGAGGAGTGAAGAGGACTTCTTGAATTGTTCTAAAATGGTTATTGACAATTGTGGTTTTCAAACTGTTTGCAGCGTAAACTTTCATTCAGGTAGAAGCAGAGTTGCTCCCGATGAAGTGGCAGAGGTGATGCCCCCCTTCCCCAGCTCCTCTGAGGCAGCTGGTAGAAACCCTGCAGCTCCCCAGAGCACAGTGGGAAAATCACTGATTTTGCCCATCCATCCCATTCATTTTCTAGGCCTAGAGATGCGCGGCGATTTATCAAGGAGGCCACTGGCTGGCTTTTCCACGCGCTGACCCTTGACTTAGCTCTCACTTGATGGCCGGTGTTTATCCTGTTCCTATAAAAGATTGACATTTTTTCCTCTCAAGGCAAAACATCAAAAATCCTGGGTGTTTTGGAAAGAGAAGAAACGCAAATCCTAGTTAGCCCCAGCTACTTCAGTGAAAGCAGGATTGGCAGGAAAATGTACAAATGAAAAATGCCAAAACCCTAACTTCCAATTAAGGCTTCGATTCCAAGAGCCTCTCAACCTAACTCCTAAAAGAATTGCTAGTAAAACCACATCCTACCGTTCCATCGGCCGGGCTTACAATTGGCAGGGGCACGAGCAATAACATAGTCAAAGGGTAAGCAAAGGAGAGGAGAATTAATAGGAAAATCCAACAGCCGGGTGCTAGATAACTGGGAATGGATCATAAACACCTCAGCTGTCATACGGTAACTTTGGTCCTTGGATAAAAGCATTTGAATGGCAAATTGTTTCACTTTAGGAAAATTATCTCTGCTTTCAACAACTGGAGGTTTGTTTCCCAAAACGATTTTCAGGCTAGTAAAAGAATGCGAATAATGATAAGGCACAGCACAGAGAATACAGTCTCTGTTTGGCACCAGAACACACACTCGTGGCATGGAATTCATACTTTCTCAAGTCCGTTCGAGTTTTCCTGTGAGAAGCGTCCTGTCCCAAGAATGAAAGTCCGTAGTACATTTCTTTTCCTTCATTACAATAAAATTGCTGTAAAGGGCAGGCACAGATTTAAACGAAACTCTTTTAAAATGTTGAACTGTGAGTACTTGACATTCATAAAAGCTAGGTTTCCAAACTCTTCAGTATTGCTCAAACGGTGGGGTATTTTTGGATGGTAAAAGTAAATTTAGAGTTGGCTTACAAATGTGTTTTACTGGGCCTTCTAGAGGCTGACATGAAAAGGCAGGGAGAGATTTCATGTAAAGATCCGGATTTCAAAGCAGCCCCAACTTCCTACCTGGCATCTGTCAGCTAGAGCTCTGGAACGTTCTGTCCTTGGATGGACACGAGCCCATCAGGTCACCACATTCCCCACCCGGCTCTCTCCACTTATGTGCAACCGATTCCCTGAATCCTTCAGGCATTTGAGTTTGCGACCCCAGCATGAGAATGTGTAATTATTCACTTAAAGGGTACAATAGCCTTGAGTAGCACACAAGGATGGTTTGAGTTTTGACACTGACCTTTGAGGAATCGCTCACCAGCTCCTGACTGCCAGCTCATATACACAGTGGTTATTTAACATGAAACATAATTTTGTGTTTTGGCAAAATTAAGAATTCTTTTATTTGGGCTGTTCTCAGAGTTTCAAAACCGCACATCTTAAAGTCTGTGAATGGCCAGAAACGTTTGGACACTATAAATATCCTTAAAGACAGAGGGATAGATATTTTAAAAGATGGATTCTAGAAATGTATTGAAGAAAAGTGGGGAATTACATAAAATCCTGTTGGAAATCCCATACTCTAGAGCAGTAGTTCACAAAGTATGGTTCCCCACCAGCAGTGTCAACATCACCTGGACCCATCTTAGAAATGCAGATCCTTGGGACTTCCCTGGCAGTCCAGTGGTTAGGACTTTGCGCTTTCACTGTGGAGGACGCAAGTTCAATCCCCGGTCAGGGAACGAAGATCCCGCAAGCCGCATGGTGCGGCCAAAAAGAAAAGAGAGAAAAGAAATGTAGATTCTCAAGCTACACCCCAAACCTACTGGACCAGACACTGGGGATGGGACCCAGCAGTTGTGCTCCCACAAGACTTTCAGGTGACTCTGATGCACACCAAAGTTTGAA
Source organism: Lagenorhynchus albirostris (assembly GCF_949774975.1). Classification (NCBI taxonomy): domain Eukaryota; kingdom Metazoa; phylum Chordata; class Mammalia; order Artiodactyla; family Delphinidae; genus Lagenorhynchus; species Lagenorhynchus albirostris. The sequence goes on from NC_083101.1 coordinate 108,707,937, forward strand.
AAATCCCAGTCCAGAGCTTTCCTGCTATAGTGTGACCTGAATGGAGACACTGCTCCCCTCAGCCCTGGGGGAGCAGAGTCCCCTGGAGTGTTTAAAGTCCCCAAGCCACTGTTTCCAGCATCAAGGGCCTCATCCAGGGTTGGCGCCTTACGTGGTCCCAACTTGTCTCCAGAGGCAGCCAGAGAATGAGCATCATCTCAGCACTTCCTGTCCCTCCTCAGGTGTCCTGCCATCTGCATGTCCACTTCAGCCATCTGAACGAGGGCCATGCAGCTGCCGGAGAAACTCATATCCCTTTGCCCCAGTGGAAGGGCTCAGGGCAGCAGCCCAGGACTCAGGAGCCAGTCAGCATGGGGACTGGAGATGTCAGACCGGGAAGGCAGGACGGGGCTCCTGCAGGCTCAAGGACAGGTAGGGGTCCTGGTGCTGAGCTTCACACGGATTGAATTCCTATGCCCGTCGGTGGCTGATGGTCCATTCAGGGCTGTGCAATCTGGCTGCATGATGACGACTCTGACGATGCACACACTTTCCCAAAGTTAGAGCTTCGTTAGTTTGAAATACTTGGTATGAAAATGTTCCATTGGGGGAATTCCCTGGCGGTCCAGTGGTTAGAGCTCCGTGCTGCCACTGCAGTGGGCTCGGGTTCAATCCCTGGTCAGGGAACAAAGATCCCCATGCCACCTGGTGCGGCCAAAATAAAATAAAATAAAATAAAAGCAAAAAAAAAACAAGTCCCATTAGATTTAGAATCCATGCACATTAGCCTTAGATATTTTCAATGGAAAAAAAAAAAGAGCAAACTCTATTAGACATCTTAAAATATAATTTCAACTTGTAAATTTTTGATTGGGATAAGTCATTTCAAAAGTTATTTTGAAATAAGCTTCTCATCCATGAGAAATATTAAAAATTGAAGAGATCGTCATCTACAAGTCTTGATCAATTTCACGCAGTCATTTCAAGCATTAAGCCTAATGAATAAAAGCAAGCTCAATTTTCTCATTAAAATTTTTTGAAAATATTTTATTTGGAAGTGTTTTAAAATTTAATTTTTAATATCTGTTCTTTTAATTCTTTATATTTTGTTTCCCCTATCATAATTATGCAAGGAAAATGGAATTAATTTTTCACCAAGATCCATGTAGACACACCCAAATTCCATGCTAATATTACTGTTGTGACACTTTATGCCATTACATGTAATTAATGCATTATCTGAAATTGCAAGTCAAATCTAAAGTGAATCAGTTAACTTAAGGCATGCAGCCCTGATGGACGAGATTCTGGTGAAGGATCAGGGTTCTAAACAGAGCTACATCCCTTTGGTACTTAGTCTGTGCTCCATCAACTCTAATTGATGAAATTTCCGTAAAGAAACTGTTTCTTCTACTCTCAGATCATTTGGAAAAATATACAGAAAATACCTTCTCCCAGACTGTGGAGATGGGGTGGGGGAGGATTGAAAATATGGATAAGCATTTGGACCCACTGCACGGAAAAAGGCAGGTCCCCATTGCAATGAAGTGACTTTCCAACACAGCCCACACTTTGTGCACTTAACCACGCTGTCTTCTGACACGTGAACATTGGTGATGGGGACATGAAACCTCTGTCTCCCCACCCGCCTTTTCTGAGCAAACTTGCCATGATGACATCTCACCCGTGATAGCTTAGAAGGCCTGGCACACACAACCTCCTTTGACTCTCACAATAACCCCGACACGTGTACAAAAGGTACCATTAGCCTACATTTTTCACAGAAGAGGAAACTCAAAGTCTCGGCTATCAGTCTCGTGATTTCTCACCACCTCTTGAAAAACCCAAAAGGCCAATACAAAAATACAGACTTCATTGCATTATTCATAAATACTCAGGGCCTTATATTTTTATGATACATTATTTTTATCCAGGCCATGATTCTCTTATAATTATTTTCTTTGCACATCTTAATCAATTATCCCAGAATATGAGCTCCTAACACGTTGGGTGTGATTTGTTTATACTTATTTGTGCTGTCGGATCTTAACTGTGATTTTTTTTCTTAATTGTAATGACAATCAGAGTAATAGAAAATAATGAATTCGGTGATCCATCGAATGTTGCTGAAAATTCAGCACCTATCAGACATCAACAGTCTTCACGGTGGACCTACAAACACAACCGTCACATCGAAAGGGATGTCTGATTGTTTCAAAGACAGACACTTTATGGTGTTTTACTGTATCCTCCATGGTAATCTAATGTGCTGTCTGATAAGTGTTAAAATAAGCTCTCTTTTCACTATTATCTGGGACACAGGACAGCTTCAGAAAAGTATGAATATACTAGCAATTGTGAACAATGTTTTTAAATAATTAACTTTTCTTGAAATAGCCATTCAACATCCTAAAAAATGAATCATTTGGAGAAAAAGAACCCACCCAGTAAAACTTACTTACATTCCTGATCACAATTCTATGAGAATGTGTCATCAGACTACCGCATATAAATTCAGGGACTTGAAGAAACAATTTTTCACTGACACCCTCTTCGGGAAACACTTTTCTGTATTTCTCTTCCCTTTCCTGCTTTCCTTAACCTTCCATACTCTGGAAACACTTTTCACGATATAGTGACATGTAGTTGCCATCCCTTCAAGGGATTTAAATGTATCCCTCAAAAGGGACATGTATACTATAAGAGAGCATCCTGTAAAATAAAAACTCTTCAACATTCAAAGGAATGAATATCTAATATTGGAATTTCAGGCACTGTCAGGTAGGGGTAGAAACCTCCGGAGGCAAGAGAACCCCCACATCAGACCTTGCACATGATTCCCACTGACAAAGTCAGCCCTAAACCCAAAACTACTTGGAATGCATTCTGAGATCCACACAGCCCAAATTACATGATAAAAGGAAAACCTTGGGCTTTCACAAAGAAAGCCCCTTCTCCATTCCTTTGTTTCCTTGAAACAACAAAATTCTTAGCCTTATGTCACAGATGTATTCCCAATGGCCAGACATGACAGTCCAATCAAAATGTGATCTTCAGTCATTTCTCTTACGCTCATCCCTTTAGCCAACCATACAAAGATGATGTTCCCAGAGTGACTTTTTGCATAAAGCCACTGGGCGCTTAGGTGTTCAAATCCCAGCTCTGCTGTATATTTGCCTTGTGACTTTGAATGAGTTTAACATCTTTTTGCCTCAGCTTCCATATCTGGGATATGATGATAATAATAGCACTATTATTCTGAGGCTTGGTGCAAGGACTGAGTTAATGCCTGTTGAAGCTGGCTTGCGAAAGCTCTCAGCAGATGTTGTCTGTTTGCTGTTTTTGTTATCAATCCCCTCCTCTGTCCTGCCAGCAGAAGCTCCTGGCAAGCTCCTTGAGAGAAAGGCCTGGAGGCACGATGGGCGAGATAACACAGCCTCTCCTTGCTGGGCTACAGTCACCAGCAGCTGTCCCCAGGGAGCCGTGCCAGCCTTTTCTGTCACAGCGTCTCCAATGGCACTGCCCTAAGTGATACGCCCACTGTGGACACCAGAGCACTGCCATCGCGGCTGCCACCTCCGGGGCTTTTGACAAGAGTGGCAATGACCTCTCTCCTTTTCTGCTCTTAAAAGAAAGAGGAGACAGCTTGCCCAAGTTCATGTTCCCTTCCCAGGGGGTCTGCATCTGATGCCAGGATGTGAGGGTCCAGCACCATAGGACAACGTCGGTGGGGCATTACAGCTCCAGGGTTCCCCGTGGGATCGACTGAGGCCTTTTATTTGAACTTCACTGCAGCCCAGCTTTGTCCTCTCTCATTTCTGCTTCCTTCCCCTCCTCCTACAGGCGCTGCTCTGAAGGACACACGTTAATAAATACCTGCAGGACTACTCTCTGCTTTAGAGTCAGCTTCCCTGGAAATCCATCCTGCAAGGATCCCCAAACTGCAGTTTATCAAGTTGCTGATATCGTATCCATTTTGAGTCATTTAACTTAAAAGGAAAAATATAAGCTGTAAAATTTCATCTCTGATTCCTGCCATCGTACTGTTCATTTTTAAATTTTTTTTCCAGTTTCATTGAGATATAATTGACATATAACGTCTTAGTTTCGGGTGTACAACATAATGATTTGCTATATGTATATCTTGCAAAATGATGGCCACAATGTCTAGTTAACATCCATCACCTGACATAGTTACAAATGATGAGAGATTTTAAGACCTACGCTTTAGCAACTTTCCAATCTACAATACAGTATTATGAATCACAGTCGCCAAGCTGTACGTGACATCCCTGGGACTAATTTATCTTATAACTGGAAGCTCGTACTTTTTGACCCCCTTCACCCATTTCCCCCGCTCCCTGGCCCCCAACCCCGCCTCTGGCAACCACCAATCTACTCTCCGTATGCTGGATGCATGCCCCACAAGTGAGGGAATAAGTCCTTCAGTCCTGAAGGGGACATCTGGGCCCATCACAGTACCCACCACAGAACTACCTGGGCATAGAAAGGAACAAGTTCTAGAAGAATATACACAAAACAATTGTTAATGGTGGTACCTATAGGAAGAAAGACGGGGAACATTTAGAAGAACATGGTTTTTTGTTTTCTGTTTATAGTTTTCTGTGCTGTTTAAACTTGGAAAGCACTTGCTTTTACCAGTCTTATTTTTTATTGAGGTATAATTGACATATAACATTATATTAGTTTCAGGTGTACAACAAAATGATTCAATATTTGTACACATTGTGAAATGGTCACCACAATAAGTCCAGTTAACAGCCATCACAATTCAGAGTTACAAATATTTTTTCTTGTGATGAGAACTTTAAGAAGAAATTAATGTCAACAGGGGACATCTGGTAAAAATGATCACAGGTCATTTTTTAAATTTAATTTCTATTTTATATTGGGGTATAGTTGATTTACAATGTTGTGTTAGTTTCAGGTGTATAACAAAGTGGTTCAGTTATACATATTCATATATCAATTCTTTTTCAGATTCTTTCCCATATAGGTTATTACAGAATACTGAATAGAGTTCCCTGTGCTATACAGTAGGTCCTTGTTGATTATCTATTTTATATAGAGATATATATTTATATATTATAAATATATATATATTTAAAATATATTTATATATTATAAATATATATATATTTATATATTATCTATTTTTATATATATCTATTTTATATATATATATAGGGATCTATTAATCCCTACCTCCTAATTTATCCCCCCTCCCCTCCTTTCCCCTTTGGTAACCATAAGTTTGTTTTCGAAGTCTGTGAGTCTGTTTCTGTTTTGTAAATAAGTTCATTTGTATCATCTTTTTAGATCACAGGTCATTTTTGAAAGAAAAAAGCTTCATAATAAAAATAGCTAACTTTGAAAAAAATAATGAAGAATTACAAGAAAGGGGAAAAAATAAAACCTGCACACAGGGACACACATGGATTCTATTCTCTGTCTCACTGCTTCCTGGGGATGAAGGAAGCCCCGAATCTCTGGGGGACCCCCTTCCCCTCCTCACTAAGGAGGCCACGGGTAGGAGCCCTCTCACCTGGCAGGAGGGACTGAGGCCAGCAGGGAGCACAGGGCAGTCCTTGCGCTCCCGGCCTGGAGAACACAAGCATTCTGCGGCAGGCTTGGAGCTGTTATCCTGAAGGCGCCTTTTCCGCTTCCAAATGTGTGTCCAGGCCAGCATAGCCCCAAGAAGACTCAATAGTACAACCTTTTAGCGGGATAAACTCCTCTTGGCACCCAGATTATCAATTAGAAACCGTGGAAAAATCTCTTCTTGCCCTGAGCAAGTCTAAATTTCAGGCCTGGCAAGGTTGCCTACGCAATCAATTTGTATGTGCGAGATGCAGTTAAATTCAAAATCTAAAACTGGCTTATCAGATGTACCTTTTTACGGTGGTTTACTTTAGCTTCCCGTAAAGGTTGTTTGCTCTGCCTGAAACATGCTGAGAAGAGACAGACAACCTGGCATCGTGTTTGCCCCTTTCCCCCTCACACCTGGCCTCAAACGGTTGGTTCCTTGAACAGTCTCTCTGGCCTCTGAGCCTTTGCAAGTGATGTTCCCTCTGTCTGAGAATCTTCCCAACCTTCAACCCTCCCCGTCCCTTAGCTTGTCCCTACCACCCTTCAGGTATCAGATTCAACGCCACCCACCACACCCATCCCCCCATAAAGGAGGTCAGATCACCCTGCTATCTGTCCCCATAGCAACCTGTCCCTCTGCTGATGTCAACCCTCTTCAGGTTCTATTGCAAGCCCCTGTTAACTGTCCAAATACTCAGGCAAATGAGATTCGTGTCACTCTTCTGCCTTGGGTCTAGCATAGCACATAGTAGGCACTCAAAACATGTTTTCAAATAAATGAGTACTTTGGGGTTAACATCAGCTTAGAACAAACCACAGAATAATAGAGCAATAGAGGACAGGTTATCTCTGCACAAATTTCGCTGTATATATATATATACATATACTGTAGTATATGTATATAATGTTACTAGAAACTTCAAAGGGCTCTCTGATGATGTAGGAATACATTTTCGTCGTCTAATGGACTCATTTGCTAGGCTGAAAAATAACAGATATTGACAAATCACACCATAGCAATGCAAATCAGTTATCATTTTGTAAATGGAGGCTTTGCCTGTATAATGCAATATGGAAACACACGTAGGGGTAAAGTTGCTCTGCAGAAGGGAGGGGGGTCACTTTTTTTTTTTTTAACGAACAAGATTTTCTGGTGATCAGATCACTTCCAAACATTCCATGGGTTGCAGAGAACAGCATAGGCAACACATTTCCCTGGAAAAAAATGGAAGATGTGACAAGCTTTATCAGAAGCAAAGAATGTGCTCAAGAACCTGCAACCCAGGAATGTCAACTTTCTCCTGCTGCTTCCTATTAATAGAATTAAAGGCAAACCGTGGTGCTTTCGTCCCCATTATATACTGACTGAATCTGTGAAGAGCTGTGAAATGCTAACCAAAAGGACAACCCAAAATAAATTTAACAACAAGCACAGACTCTACAGGGAAAGCCCTTTGTAATGTTTTCCAGGGCATGGCCCTTTTCGAACATTACATACAGGAAAATATTATATAGAGGAAACGTCACTTTACGAGGCGTTAGATGAGGCCTTTTCTATTTTAATGAATGTCATATAGAAGGAAATGTTCAATATAACACAGTTTCACCAAACTGTATTGTTGGAATAAACTGCAGTAACTGTGGATTTTCAGCTTTAATCTTGTGAGAAATACACTTCTAAATATCTTGGGCAAGGCATTCAAGGTTTATTCCCTTCCCAATGCGGATTTCAACTCCCACGGTCCCGCCAAGCTAACATCTCTGGTATTCTTCAGGTTAATTAAAGGCAAACAAATGGACAAAATATCAAATGAGCCAAAAGGTCGTTTCCAATCAATAATTCTTAAGCCCTGAAAAACAGGAGTGTGTGACTTTGCTCAGTTTTAAATAACCGTCAGCATTTAAAAACCACCTGGATGGGTTCAAGAAGTAATGTGAGGCTGAGAAAAATATGAATTAATGAAGAACACATTTTGGTGATAGGCCTATAAATAAATCGTTTCTATAGTGGCACCACAGACTGAATAATGCTAATGCAAGCAGACACAGATTGCTAAAGTCTTTTTATGTAAAATGCGGTTAGTTCCTGCTTCCTTTGCTATGCTAATGAATGCCCGGGAGAGTGTAAGCTGTATTTTAACTTTTTGTTTACGTCGTTGGACACATGCGGAGAAAGTTCCCATGGAATACTGCTTACCACATGGACTTAAAAGGTCCAAGCTCATGGAATTAATCACATTTTAAAACATGATTTGGTTTGTCGCATTCAAGATAATAGTCTTTGTTATTTTTAACAACTTTGGCATATAAGATATGGAATAGCTGCTTAAATACAACAGTATAGCCTTCTTTTCAATAAATTGTTAAATTTAATAGGTCTGGATGGTGACAGGGGGCTGATTCTCCTAGATGGTCAGGCATTTATCCTCCCTGAAAGCATGGAGGAAAAATCCACATGCAAATTTCTTTTGATTTTCTACAGAGGTGGGCTCATTCAAAACCAAAACCCTTACCTTACCAGGGGTAAGCGGGAGAGGGATACATTGGGAGATTGGGATTGACACATACACACTACTATATGTAAAATAGGTAACTACTAAGGACCTACTGTATAGCACAGGGAACTCTACTCAGTACTCTGTAATGGCCTATATGAGAATCTAAAAAAAAGTGGATAGATGTGTATGTATAACTGAATCACTTTGCTGTACAGCAGAAACTAATGCAACATTGTAAATCCACTATACTCCAATAAAAATCAGGAAAAAAAAAAAACGAAACATGCTTTTTCAGTCAAGAAGACAGACAGCATCAAAGTAGAAAGGAAATAGTGAGACGCTCAAGTGTGAAGTAACCCTACTTCCTAGGGACAGCAGGAGAAGGCACATCACTTCCTCCGTCATCAACAAGCTGCCATGTTTCCTCTCATCCAAGTTCCTCATAATAAGCCTTGAAGATGAGGCCGGCAGTGCCAACCCAACCCTGAGAGCTGAGGGGACCCTTGGGAGCCCACACATCATATGTCTAAATATTTAAGTTTGACAGCAAGCTAACGAGCTGTTAAAAAAAATATTTAATATATTCTATTCTCCTACTTTAACAAGTATATCTTCTTTTTTTAAAAATTTTTATTGGAGTATAGTTGATTTACAATGTTGTGTTAGTTTCAGGTGTACAGTATATGTGGAATCTAAAAAATGGTACAAATGAACTTACTTACAAAACAGAAATGAGTCACAAATGTAGAAAAGTATATCTTCTTAACAACAATATTGAAAAATATATGTAAAACTGTGGTTTGTAATAAGACTAGGCAAAATCTTAAAGAAAACTGAATTTAAATTTTTTGTTTGTTTTGTTTTTTGGGGTTTTTTTGCGGTACGCGGGCCTCTCACTGTTGTGGCCTCTCCCATTGAAGAAAACAGGCTCCGGACACGCAGGCTCAGCGGCCATGGCTCATGGGCCCAGCCGCTCCGCGGCATGCGGGATCTTCCCAGACCGGGACACGAACCCGTGTCCCCTGCATTGGCAGGCAGACTCTCAACCACTGCGCCACCAGGGAAGCCCCTGAATTTAAATTTTATTGTGCAATATGTTTACCTATAGCTGATTCACTTCCCTGTACAGCAGAAACTAACACAACATTGTAAAGCAACTATACTCCAATAAATATATATATACTAATTTAAAAAATAAATAAAAATAAATCAATAAATTTTATGGTGCATATCTGGGTGTTCGGTGGGTGGGCCAGCAATGTTTAGGTGGGTCATAAAACACAAAAATATCAGCATTTATTATTTTATTTATTTATTTAAAGAGGGCTCTTTTTTAAAAATTTATTTTCTTTATTTATTTTTGGCTGCGTTGGGTCTTCGTTGCTGTGCACGGGCTTTCTCTAGTTGTGGTGAGGAGGGGGCTACTCTTCGTTGCGGTGCGCCGTCTTCTTATTTTGGTGGCTTCTCTTGTTGTGGAGCACGGGCTCTAGGCATGCAGGCTTCAGTAGTTGTGGCACATGGGCTCAGTAGTTGTGGCTCGCGGGCTCTAGAGCGCAGGCTGAGTAGTTGTGGCACACGGGCTTAGTTGCTCTGTGGCATGTGGGATCTTCCCGGACCAGGGCTCGAACCCGTGTCCCCTGCCTTGGCAGGCGGATTCTTAACCACTGCACCACCAGGGAAGCCCCAGCATTTATTTTTTAAATTACATATTTATCTCATAAATTTTCTGCAGATTCACTCATTATGTTGTTCTACGTGGTTTCCACGTGGTTGGCCTCTATTGACAGCCAAATCACATGACCTTTCTTGAGTCCCTGTAGTTGTTAAATTGTTCTTTATTCATTAGCATTTGCTCTGAGACAGTAGCAAATGGAATTTTTCAACAAAATTTAAAGCAATACTTAGATTCAAAAGTGAGTATGAAAATTAATAAATCATGTTCAAACATTAGAATGCTGGTTGATAAACTATTAACACAAAAACATGACAGAAGAGTTTAGTTACAAGATATACATGTCCATCACTCTTACTGGATTTTCAAAGTATTTTAAAGTAGCATCAAGAGTCATAGAATATCTCTTAGACTCTTCTCTTTAAAATTATCAATGCTGGGATATGATCCAGAAAACTGAAAATAGCAGCGTGTGACTCCGTTTGTTCCAATCTCTCTACAACTGAGACTGTAACTTGCCTTCTAATGGCCAGAAAATATTTTTTATAAAAATTAGTTTTGGAAGTATTTTTACATGAATCTTTTTCTGCATGGTCATGAAATATTTTCATTTCTTGTTGTAATTTCCTTCTATTTTAATGAAATGTCACATTTGTTGCATCCTTAACATTAGTTGCTTGCAAGTTGGAAAAATCACTTTCTCCAAGGTTTTTTTTTTTTTAAGTTTTTTAATTCTTTTTAAAGTGAAGCAGCCCAGCACATCTTGTTTGTGTTGTTGGTCATTATCTTTTACTAACATTATTAACATACAAAATTTTTAACATGAAAATTAAATTCATGATTTATTTTCCACTAAAATCACAATTTGATTTTTATTTGAGCTTCTCAACATAATTTTTGAAATCCTGCTAAACTGGGTAACATTTGCTTTTTTAATGGGATTTCTTCTTACTTTTTTATCCAATAAGCTTGTGATCTAATTTTATTCTCCATCCAAAAGAGAAATCATATTTTTCATTTTTTATTCACATGACATGCTTAGTCATTCTAGTAACAAATTTGGAAATCATTTCTGCTAAGTTCAAAAATTTTCCATGTTTTCATGTTTTGTAGAACTATTAGGGAGAAGTTGATAAAAACAGTACAAACTTTCAGCTATAAAATGAAAAAAGTCCAAGGATCCAATGTGTAACCTGTGACAATAGTTGATAACACTGTATTGTATAATTAAAATTTGTTAACAGAGTAGAATTGAGATGTTTAAAAATATGTATAGGGACTTCCCTGGTGGCACAGTGGTTAAGAATCCACCTGCCAATGCAGGGGACATGGGTTAGAGCCCTGGTCTGGGAAGATCCTACATGCCACAGAGCAACTAAGCCTGCGTCCCACAACTACTGAGCCTGAACTCTAGAGGCTGCGAGCCACAGCTACTGAGCCCATGGGCCACAACTACTGAAGCCCGTAAGCCTAGAGCCCGTGCTCCGCAACAAAGAGAAGCCACCGCAATGAGACGCACATACACCACAAGGAAGAGTAGCCCCCGCTCACCGCAACTAGAGAAAGCTCGCACGCAGCAACAAAGACCAAGGCAGCCAAAAATAAATAAAATTTTTAAAAATAAAAAGAAGTTAGAGCTTCAATAAACATCATTGTGCTTATATTGGACACATGATATCATCTTTTAATATTCTTTTAAGAAGGTTATAACTGTTTAATATTCTTTTAAGAAGGTTATAACTGTTTAATATTCTTTTAAGAAGGTTATAACTGTTCTATAACCTAAGAAGGTTATTCTGTTCTACATTTACTTCTTTGTTGAAAAATATGAACTATTTGTCATTTATTCCATCTTTTTTGTTGTTGTTCTCATATGTGCTAATTTTATGTGCACATGACATTTCAAGTTCTTTTAATTAAGAATGCGTGTCCAGTCACAAGTGTCTTCATTGGCCAAAACCAATTATGAACATTGGTTGAGAAGCACGTAACAGTAGTAACAAGATACTTTGAATTTAGAATATAACAGCTTCTTTCCCAGTTTGAAAGAATTTGGGTTCAAAGTGAAATACATGGAGCACAGAGGATTTTTAGAGCAGTGAAGCTACTCTGTACAATACGATGATAATGGATACATGTTGTTATACATTAGTCCAAACCCACAGAATGTACAGCACCAAGCGTGAACCCTGACGTAAACTCTGGACTCAGGGCCATAATGATGTGTCAGTGTAGGTTCATCTTTTATAACAAAGGTAGCGCTCAGGTGAGGGACAGGAATGATGGGGGAAGCTGTGTATGTGTGAGGGCAAGGGGCTCTACTGGAAATCTCTGTACTTCAGTTTTGCTGTGAACCTAGAGCTGCTCTAAAAAAATAAAGTCTATAAAAAAAATGAAATATAAATTTTCTGCCATGTTTATCCAGTGGAAAACTGTAATCATTGATTTGAATCAGATTGTGCTTTGCTAGAAACATTCTCATTCGTGTCAGGATATGACAGCCATTTTCCAGAATCGTCATCCAATAAACAGAGTCAAGTTCCAGAGGTTTTGACTTTCTTACCCAATTTGCAGATTTTATGAATGTAGTGTTCTTCAACTTCTAACAAGCGCACCAGAGTTATATTTGCTGTCTCTGAATTATGAATTTGATAGGAATAATTTTCTCTTTCATTTGTATTGTTTTGATCAGTGGTTACAGCTTTGTTTGATGAGAATCTGACACTGCAGCCGTTGTATCTGAACAGTTCCAGTTGTGGATTTGATGAGAAAAATTTCCTTTTGCTCATTTTCATTAAATCTCCTTTAAGTAAAGAATTTCCTGCTTGCAAATTTTATGTGGGCCATGCTCTACGGAAGTCTGCTCACTTTCCTGGCCTCCAGTTATTCAAATTGGAAGCACTAATTTGAACATTTTCTCTCTCTTACTGCTTTTTAGTTTTGATCCTATTTTAAGATCTACTTTTGTATTTTATATTTTTGTCATGATGCAAATTGTACACACTCTCAGTAATCTAAAGCAAGCGTCAGCAAACTTTATTTTTAAAGGGCCAGATAGTAATTCTTTTTTTTTGCTTTGTGGCCATACAGTATCTGTAACAATTACTCAAGTCTGATGTTGTAGCATGAAAATAACCATAGACGATACATAAAAATATGGGCATGGATGTAGCCCAGCAAAACTTTACATTAAACGAAGACAGATCAGATTCGACCCATAGGTCATAGTTTGCTGACCCCTGATCTAAAGGATTCAAAAATAAAACATTGTATTCCAAGTGTAAAAAATTTCCAAATGTAAATAATGTAAAAATATTTTTCATGTTTCTTATTTTTCCTCTAAAATACTTACAATAATATATTAAAACTAAATAGCAAGATGAAAATTATAATCAAGAGCAAAATTTAAATCAGAAGATAGAAATAAAACTGAAATTTTAATTAAATTTTTGAAAATGTAATTAGATCTCATTAAATGTTTTTATACAAATAACACCATTTACAATCAAAATGTTCAATGTCCATCAGTTGCCTACGTAAAGAATCAATGTCATGAGAAAGACGAACACTGTATGGTATCACTTCTGTGTGGAATCAGAAAACAAGAAGTCGAATTCATAGAAATAGAGAATAGAATAGTGGTTGCCAGGGGCTGGGGGTTCAGGGAAATTGGCGGACACAGGTCAAAGGGGACAAAATTTCAGTTATAAGATAAATAAGTTCTGAGGATCTAATGCACGGCAGAGTGACTATAGTTAATAGTACCGTAATATATTTTTGAAATTTGGTAAGAGATTAAATGTCAAGCATGCTCATCAATTAAGTAAATAAATAAGGAAACTACGTGAGGTGATGGATGTGTGAGTTACCTTGGCTGTAGTCATCATTTCTCAATGTAAACATATATCAAATCATCACATTGTACACTATTATTTTTTTAACATCTTTATTGGAGTATAATCACTTTACAATGGTGTGTTAATTTCTACTGTATAACAAAGTGAATCAGCTATACATATACATATATCCCCATATCTCCTCCCTCTTGAGTCTCCCTCCCACCCTCCCTATCCCACCCCTCTAGGTGGTCACAAAGCATCAAGCTGATCTCCCTGTGCTATGCGGCTGCTTCCCAATAGCTATCTATTTTACACTTGGTAGTGTACACTTTAAACATATACAATTTTATTTATCCATTACAAGTCAATAAAATAGGAAGAAAAAAGAAGAGGTGTCATGCTCCACGTTTCATCTAGACTTATGTAAATGCACGTATTTTTAAGCACTATGAATTAGTTAACGTTGCAAAATGCTACTCAGCCACTGTGTACAATTGTCCTGCACACCTCACTGGTCTGTGACCATCTCCAGATCCAGGGATTAGAACACACGCATTATCAGTCTGCTCAGCCTGCCATAACAAAACACAGGCTGGGAGGTTTAAACCATAGAAATCTACTTCTCACAGTTCTGGATGCTGGAAGTTCCAGATCAAGGCGCAGCAGGGTTTGGTTTCTGGAGAGGACTCTTCCCTGCTGCCGACAGCTGTCTTTTTTTTTTTTTTTTTCACTTTGTTTCCTAGCTTTATTGAGGTATGACTGACAAATAAAAATTGTATGTATTGAGGATGTACAATGTGATTTTTTTAAAGCATACAACATTATGATTTGCTATACATATATATTGTCAAATGATTACTACCATCAAAATACAATCAAGGTAATTAATACATCCACCACCTCACATAGTTATTTTTTAATTTTTTGTGGTGAGAACACAAGATCTACTTTTCTTAGAAACTTTCAAGTATATGATACTGTATTATTAACTATAATTACCAGGCTCTACAGTAGATCCCCAGAATTTATTTACCTTATAACTGAAAGTTTGTAACCTTTGACCAACATCTTGCAGTTTTCTCAACCCCTGCCAACCCCCAGCCCCTGGCAACCCATCCGGTTCTTTGAGTTTGACATTTTTAGATTCCAAATGCAAGTGAGATCATACAAGTATTTGTCTTCTTGCTGCAGTTCTCACATGGTCTTTCCTCTGAGCCCACGTGAGAGGGGTTGGGGGAAAGCTAAAGAGAAGGACCACTGCGGTATCTCTTCCTATAAGGATGCCAGTCCTATCGGATCAGAGCCCACCCATATGACCTCTTTGAACCTTAGTTACCTCCTTAATTGCCCCATCTCCAAATACAGTCACATTGCGGGGTAGGGCTTCAACATATGAATTTGGAGGGACACAGTTGAGTCCTTAGAAACAAAGGAAAGGAAGATAGACACTCAGCACTCCTGGGAAACAAATACTTTATAACTCAAGAAAATATTGTATTAATGTTATCTGACAGAAAGGATTTGCAAATTCATTTATTTTGCTCCACCTAAGTATTCTTTTCCCACGCTTCCAAAGCAGTGTCTGTCTCTGACATTGGCAGTGATAAAATCCACAAGCCTTCATGGCATTAGGACAATGGAGCCTTTTGTTTCATGGATACAGGGCAAGAAAAGTGGAAAAGCATTTCATTGGAACTGAGTGGTGTTTATGATGTACAGGATCCTCTAAAGGGTGAACCCAGGTCAGGGGCCCCTCTGGCCTTGTCTAAGGTAACCTTTTCTACAAGCATTTCCAAGATACAGCGAAAGAGATCAAGCAACTTGCTTTAACCTTGAAAAATGTCTGAGTCAGGACTAGGGCTCGGTGACATTTTTAAAACCATATTTACCATTCATGGCTGGAGACCAGTTCTTTATATAGATCAATATTAAATACTTCTGGTCAAGGATGGAGGTTTGAATCTCATTGAGTGGTAGTACCTAGCACAGATTAAGGATCAATGAATATAGGTTAAAAAACAGCTGAATGAATGCTTATATAGCCTTACAACTTTTAAATATGAAAACATTGTAGAGTTGAAAGCCATTTTAGAGTCAAAGAACAGAAAGGTCAATGACGGTCTCATAGGACTTCATAGTTATTGAGTCAGTACAAATGTCACATAACTACAGTTTTAATATAGTGGTCCTTGGTTATTTTGTCATAAACGTCAAAAATATTAATGCACGAAATATTCATCTCTTTACGTAAGGGACTGAAAACCTCCTGAGAAAGACTTCATCTTGTCAGTTATTCCCTATCAGATCTACTGAAAAACTTGGCTTTCCAGGGAAAGGAAGCATTCTGAACAAAGCGTGAGTGCTGGAACACAGCAAAGCTTTGGTCATTGAGAATTCCATGTATCCAGTGCTACCACTGCCCTGGGGCCCAATGGTGGCAGCCACAGGGACATTGGGAGGGACAGATGTGGACAGCAGTGGTGCCATGGGGAGGCATCTTGAACTGGGAACACGAGAAGCAGTTTTAGATGCCATGTATTGAGCCCATACTGTCACTTACCGAGCTTCCTACCACTAACAAGGAAGCTGGTGATGCACTGGTCATGAAATTGTCCTAAATCCCTGATGAGCTCCTCGTTTCTTTTTTGGAACTAAATGAAATAAAAATTTCACTTGAGGATAACTTCTTCTGTTCACTTAAAAATTTTAAATTAAGGACTCTCAAGGTACACCTTTAACAAAAGATACAGCTTTAACAAAATTTTAATGGTTATAAAGGGAATAGTCGGTTAAAAACTCATGATAGAAGGGAGCTGCTTTGTGGTCCTAGCATGGACAGCAATTTTATGGGAAATTATAACCCTTTGGAGGCTGAGTCATAAAAAAACAGTCCTCCAAATCACCAAGCAGTAATCATCATTATCATTTGTAAAAGAAAAATAAAAGAAAGAATCAAAGATGTTGGCAATAATGAGTTGCTGTGAATTTTGGTTTCTCCATAGGAGCTCAGACTGAGACAGGTAACCACAGCAAATAAAATTATCAGTGGCTTGAACTGTGATTGCAAGAACAGGGGACTTAATGATATTTGCTATATAATGGTTTGTTGTTTCAGGTTCCGAAAATTTAGGTCAAACTCAAATGGATCCCCTACTTAATATCCATTTAATTGAATTTGCCTTATAAATGAAGGGACCCATGTCACTAATTGAAAGAGTTTGTTTTGCTACATCTGTCCAGCCATAAAAAACACACATGCACACACTCAGACGAAATAGGAAAACATATGTCTGCTTCACTGATTTGATTTTACTGGACTTTTATCTAGACAGACTTAACATATGTGTTAATATTAGTCTGACTTGTTCTTTCAATGTTTTTGAATTTTAAGAGTATAATGTATAGCACTTAGATTACCATATCCTGGTGAGAAATCTTGAAAAAGAGTTTTATCTTAAGCAAAAGTTTTATTAGATGATGTCCATTTTTAAGTTAATAGCCACACAACGTGTTAACTTTTAAAGTACCCTCAAATTCTCTATTGGAAATAGGTTTTGAATTGAGTTTGTTAAAACTTATCAGTTGTAGAACCTAAATTGAAACATTGTTTCTGCTACTTGAACTATGCCCAGAAGAAAACTTTTAAAGAGGATGATGACTTTTCTGTTTTATTTTGAGGTTACAGTGTAATGTAGTGCAAAACATCTAGACTGGCATAGAAATACCGAGGTTCTAGCTACTGTTCTCTCACTAAAGGGGTGTCTTTTACACTTTACCATTTACCCATTTCCTCTTCTAGAAAATGAGGCAGTTCAATTGTCAGTGAATTCTCATGCCCTGTGGTGCCTTAAGGACTCAGAGAAGAGGGGTCAAGGATTCTTACACCTACCACCCTTTAACCAGAGCAGCTTCAGTTTTAACTGTTTTACATATTGGGTGCTCATCCGCTTGTAAAATTTCACTTGAAAACATACTTCTATGCAAAACAGATTGCAAACCCCTTGACGGATGAACACTGAGGTCTACCCAAAGAGTATTCTAGCTTATAAACTGCTAACTTGCTTTTTAAAACTGTAGACTTCTGGATGTGTTATCCAGATTCAAACCGGCTGTGAATCAGTTAGGATTCTCAGTTACAGACAACAGAACTCGAACTCGAGTTTAAACAGAAAAAAGGAATTTGTTTTTAAAAGTAACTGTAAGCTGGGCTTCCCTGGTGGCACAGTGGCCGAGAGTCCGCCTGCCGATGCTGGGGACACAGGTTCGTGCCCCGGTCTGGGAAGATCCCACATGCCACGGAGCGGCTGGGCCCGTGAGCCACAGCTGCTGAGCCTGCGTGTCCAGAGCCTGTGCTCCGCAACAGGAGAGGCTACAACAGTGAGAGGCCCGCGTAGAGCAAAATAAATAAATAAATAAAATAAAAGTAACTGTAAGCTCACAAACTCTGTTGCAGGGGAAAGAGTAAAACCTGGAGGCTATGCAGTGAGGTACAACCTCCAAACCCAAACAGACTATTCCGTAGAAAAATCCACTGCCCAACACCCCTAAGCAGAGAAGCTGCGTCTCACAGCACT
This sequence comes from Lagenorhynchus albirostris, assembly GCF_949774975.1. Taxonomy (NCBI): domain Eukaryota; kingdom Metazoa; phylum Chordata; class Mammalia; order Artiodactyla; family Delphinidae; genus Lagenorhynchus; species Lagenorhynchus albirostris. The sequence goes on from NC_083101.1 coordinate 108,726,109, forward strand.
GATATTGGGTTTTGGCTGCTAGAACCTCCACCACTGTTGCTTTTGTCCAACACAGAGACATGCATGCACACACACACCACACACACACACACACCCATGTTTCTCCTGGTACATACTCCAAAAGTTGCTGTCTTCTGATTCAGAGAATCATGTGGGTACATCTGATCAGTGCCCCAGCTACAAGGGAGGACTGGAAATCCAGTACTGTATCTGACTAGCCTTTTTGAGGAGATAAGATTCCCAAGACAGGAAGTTCCCCCAAATGTAGGAAGCATGTTCAAAAGATGACGACCAGCGCAAGCATTTCTTCATTTCTCTTTTTATTCACGAAATTTTTGTTACTGCCTACACTGCACCTGGCACTCCTCTGTGTGTTGGGATAAAACAACGAACAAAATAGACAGAGTCCCTCTTTCATAAAATTTTATGTTCTAAAGGAGCAGACAACAAACAAGTGAACGAGTAAATGTTCAATATGCCAGAAGCTAAGTGCTAAAAACTGAAATAGTCAGGATAAAGGGACAGAGAATGATGAGTGGGAACCACCCTGACCAGGAAGGAGTCAGGGAGGCATCACTAAGGAGTTTGCACCTAAGCAAAACGTAAGACGGTGCTGAGAAGGACATAGGTCCCGCAGACAGATCTAGCAGGAGTGTTCCAGGCAGAGACACTGGCACATGCAAAAGCCCCCAGGCGAGGCAAATATGTTCCACACACTGATAATACTCTCACGGACCCTTTAGGAGGAAGTGCAAAGCCCAGAGTCATTCTCTAGTCTTCCTAAGGGCTTGAATGTTTTCCACACTTAAGGTTCCCAAGTGACAACTGTGGGACCACACAAGGAACTTGTATGTATCCAGGGCAACAGGAGAAGGTCAGCAAGAGCAAAAACCAGAGTTGAGTTGCTGGTTCCAACTCTGTTGTAGCTGCTGCAGGAGCATCTTATAAAGAGAGAGCTGTTTTTACTGCCAGAGACCTGCTTCAGAGCATGGAAGGAACCATCTGACCATGGGTAGACAACTCTCCCCAAACACTGACACCTGCTCATTCTGAAGAGTAACAAGATGGGCATTTGTCCAAGGCAAAGAAAGGACCTTCTAAGCAGCATGTAGTAAGTGAATGTAAATCCCATCCGTAGCTCAATGTCATTTAATTATAAATGTTCACCTGCTCACTCCACCCATAGATGCTCAGTTAGTGGTTTGAGAAACTCTTCTAGAGTTGTATGAAGTCAGAAGAAGGAAAGGGTATTTGGTAAAGATAATGTGAAATGTCACAGAAAGTAAGGACAGGGAAAGAGTTGGAAAAGGGACTCCTATCTCTAAGGGCTCACTCTCTCCCCCATTCCTCTCTTCTCCTCTCTGTGCATCTTCTTCATTTCTCCTTTTTTCTCTACACATTGGCTTCTGTTTTTCTAGCGGGAAACATGGTGGTCAACATGCTTTACGTATCACGGTACTGAAATCTAAAAAATATGAGTTCTCTTACTGAGTTCTAGAAAAAGAATTTCCAAAGATGGACTCTGTGATAGAAGAAAGACTATATCTGGTCTTTGTCTCTGGTTCCTGGCTCAGAGATTCAAAAACCATTGGAATTTTCTGAGTGGTAAGTGCCTTTGTTATGTTAATGAAGTGACTCGTGGCTGGTACCCAGGTAGCTTCAGGATGGAAGCTGGTCATCAGAAAGACCAGGCATGTGGCTAGAGGGCTGGAACCTTCAGCCACTGGACCTCCAGGGAGAGGGTAGGGGCTGCAGATTGAGTACAATCACACGGCCCACCAATCGTGTCTACTCAATGATATGCCAACAAAAACTCTGCATACCAAGGCTCTTCCTGGTTGGTGAACATATCACTGTGCCAGGAGAGTGAGGTACCCTGAAGCTCCTCAGGGATACAGCTCTGTGTCTGAGACCATCCCAGACCTTGCCCTGTGCAACATTTCATTCGGCTGTTCCCGAATTGTGTCCTTTATAATAGAACTGTAATCATGAGTATAGTACTTCCTTGAGTTCTGAGAGATTTTCTGTCAAATTATGGAAACTGAGGGGGTCATTGGAACCCCCAAATTTATAGCAGGTCAGTCAGAACTGTGGATGACCTGGGTAGCCCACCTGCAGCTGGTGTCTGAGGTGAGAGCCCTTAACCTGGGGAGTCTGATGTTAACTTCAGGTAGTTAATGCCAGAACTGACTTGCAATCCACCCATCTGGGGTGGAAACAGAATAGACTCTGACTAACCAAGCCTAATCCATGAGACCAAATAGTAGGATAATATGATTAGCCCAGCTGGACTCTTCTTCCCGCCCTAAACCAATCAATGGTCACATTTATAAACCTGGTGGCACCCATAGCAACCAGGTGACTTGGGGGAAGGAGAAGTTCCTAGAAAAGAGATGCTGGGCAGACAATATCCTGGTTTTTACTCCCACTGCTAGAGCTTCAATGAATGACCGAGAATGTCATGCATTTCATTCATAAATCTGGTCAGATCTACAGATGGCTCTGCCGATGCTATAAATTCATGTGATCATTCCATGTGACGGGAAAGTACATGCAATGCTGACCTTCTACATGTTGAAACACTTCTAAATGACAAAACACTTTCCAGCAGCTAAAATGTCTTATATTAAAGCTGAGAATGTATAAATGGTAATCTGATCTTATAAACAACTGGCTATGGCAAAACTATTCAGTGCTTTTCTCAAGTATATAGTTTCTTTGGCACGATAGAAAAGTACCCTCCTAAACACAGCCCTGAAAGTAAATGTAAGGTGGATTCTGGCAGTACATTTGCAGAGAGAGCAGTAGTTTCCCATGTCATATCATGGTCTGTTACTTTCTGCCGACAGAAGTCTCCCTGGCCCCCCAGGAATGTGTTCTGTATCTCACGGCACACCATTGCAGCACTGTATGCATTAGCTCTTAGCTCTCTACACTGCAGTTGCCTGGGAGTTCATCTGTTTCCACCAGGAGACTAGACAGGAATTGAGAACACAGGCTGCCTTTTCTTCTGTTCTGTCCTCAAGACCAGTGCCTAGAACGTAGCAGGAGCACAATAAATATCAGTGATATTTGCCTTGCTTGATGGTCTTTGGCAAGTGACCTAAACTCTCTGAGGTTGGTTTGCTTGTGGGTAAAATGAAGGTAATTATAATCCTTACTTCACTGGGTTGTTATGAGGATTAAAGCCCCATAAATGCTACTGTTGTTGCTGTTGCTAACTGTGGCCTGGTCAGCAATCATTATTCACTGATTAGACGCCATCAGACCCAAAGCAAGCTATTTATAGCTGGAGGAATCACAAGAGAATATTTCACAAGAGCTCCAAGTCCCTGTTCTCAAAATAAGCAGCAGATGAGACCTCACTACTCAGCCTCCCCTCTCCTGGCATCTCCGTGGTCACTACACCCTGGACATTATTAGAATTTTTTGACTACATGTCAACGTATTTACACATTCATATTTACTCCTTACTATTCATTTGTTTGTAACAAGTCATCGACATAGTTTATTAGGAGTCAAATAATGTAGTTTTAGTTTACTCTATGCTGCACATTTAGAGACTTTATTACACTTTATAACGTGCAATGAGGAAAAAAGATTCTGGTCCTTTTTCTATTTATTTTATTAAACCACTCTGCTCCAGAGTATAGGCATTTTTCATTTCTCTTTTTAATATGCCAGCTCTACTCCTTACTCATTCGTGTCCTCTATCCTGAGATGTTAGTCAATAAAGTCAACATATTATTAGAAGTAATTTATAATGTATATGTAGATTAAATTGTATCATTAAAAAATCATTCTTACGCTTAGGCTCTTTATGGAAATCAAGAATCGTAACATCCCATTCATACCATAGTTGTAAAGACATAATTTCAAAACACACATACACACTTGGGAAAGAGCAAGTAGACATAAAGTTCCAGCAGGCAAATAAAACCTCTTTTTAACCAAAAAGAAAAAAAAAATTCTTTGGAAAGAACTCCTGAGGTGCCAGAAGAATTCTGGAAACTAATACTATTAAGAGGATAGTAGCTATAAGCTGAGAATTAGAACTGCAGTTATACATAATACCAGAGCAACCCCTGAAGAAAGAAAATGCTTTTTTTGTTTAAAGTCACACTCTTCAAAGATATATTATTTAATTAGTAAAGGAAATGCCATTCTTTTGATTTTTTTTTTTTTTTTGGTAGAGAAGAGAAGAAAGTGCATCAGCTGGAATTTAAATGTATCGCACTGAATAAAGGTATCTGACACTTGCCAACTACCAAATTAATTTGACATAAAAATTGAAGTTATTTGAACGATTAATTACATAATTAGAACTTATATTGGTTTGAAGCCATTTTTAGAAGCTTATTAATTCAAGGTGATTTTTTTTTCAATCTTCAATCAAAAACATTATTCCAAAATGCCCAGGGTGGATTTAAATGTGGAGTAAATTCTCTGCTGCCAGGAAGACACTGAAATATGTTGATAATGCCTGTACCCTCTCAAATACACAAAGGTGAGCTTGTTACCTAAGTCGCACATTCCATCCTTAGTTGAGATTATAATCCTAAATCTTTGTTTTCAACAGGTTCTTAGGAAATTATAGACAAGGGTCTACTTAATTTAACACAAAGTAAAATGTCACAATTTACCCGTGAGTGATCACAACATGGCCATCTCAACAGTGGTATGTTAAATGTGTCGCTTCTTGAATTGTTGCCAGCTAACATTCATTTTGTGACATATGAACATTGCCGGGGAAATTCAGAATCCTTCAGCCACTTACATCTCACATTCATACTCCCAAGTTTTATTAAAGGCACCAGCGTTGCTCCCCATTAGGACTTGTCATGCGATGTTTTATTTTGATATTTTACTTCACTGATTTTCATCACAGTTTCCTACCTCGGTTCCAGACACTATGACTGCATTCATAAACTTGAATATAATATGCATGTGAAATCATATTTCCTTCTTGGACACATTAGCAAAATTCCATCTGTCTGCTCCTTTTTAAACTGTTAAGTTTCCACATTGAAAAGAGAATTGGGTTACAATTACCTACTGAGACTTTTCATCAGAATAACATTCTAAGTTGTATATAATGTTGTTCCATATCCTCCCTTGCCTGAGGAGTTTAAAAGAGTTCACACACCCAGATATGTCTGCAGTAAACCTAAAGGCATATTAAAGCGTTTTAAGGCTGAAAGGAATTCTCAGAGATGTTTCTAGCCTAATCCCTTCATTTTTCAGATAAGAAAGCTCAGCTAAAAAACGAGGAGAGAAGCAGGATGGGTGAGAACTCTAGGACCGAACTTGCAGCGTTCAAGTCTGCTTCCATCACTGCCGGGACTGTGAGACGTTTGGCAATTTACTTCACCTCTCTGTGCCTTTGTTTCTGTGTAGTAAAATTACGATAACACCCACTCTACAGGGTTTCTGTGAGAATTAAACGAGCTAATACATTCATTACCAGGAAGAACAGTTCTTGTCCATTTCTGTAATTTCAGTGAAGAGAGGATTTCCTTAAATACCCCTGAGTATCCCTTTGGAAGAGGACGTAGAACAGAGATCGTTTCTCTCCCTTTATCCTGGGATCAGCTGCCCACGGAACACTCAACTTCTGCTCTGTTCTAATACTCATCTTAGGTTACCCTTCCGTGGAAAATCTGGATGCAGAAATCCATCTGATTCCAGGGTTTGTTGCATGAAGCCTGTTGTTGCCACGTTGTCTGGTAACAGCTTCATTTGTCGTAAAGGTGATGTTTGGCTCTCCCTGTGACCAGTTTTGTTTTCTCTCTCATTTGGTTCAGAACTCTGGCAAGAAAACACCCACACAAAGCACGTAGCTCACAGAGTTCCCGGACAAAGAGAGCACTCAGTAAGCATTGGCTGTTTCCTCCGTTATTCCTTCTTGCTCCAAGTAGCCTATCACATCAGTGTCAAAATTAATATCACAGCCCAGATCCCTTAATTACAGTGCTAAGATCTCATCTGTGGACAGGAAAAAATAAATAGTTTTGATTGTTTAATACCTTAAGATCATATAATTGTTTCTATTTCACAGCCCCTCAGATCCACTTAACTAATCACTATGCCCTTATTTGAGGCAAACGAGTGCTGCAAATATTTATTAATATTCCTTGGGTCCCACGACTCAAATAATAGAAATTTATATTATTACATAGAGTATTTAAATCACACCTTGATATTTTGAGATGTACAAATATAGAAGTAAAAAAAAATCACCACACCTTTCATTTCTCAAATGAATACGCTGCATTTCTTGGACTGGAGTTTTCAGTTTGTAAATGCTATATTCCTCACCTTTATAACTTTGGAGGCTATAATTTTCAACTTAAATTTACTATTTGCCACTTCCCACAATTACCCACTTATATATACACCCTACTTAATACCATACACATAGCTAGAATTTTTTAATTTTTAGTAGATTTCCTTTTTTATTTCATAGTTTAATAAAAATGGCTATGGATGTTTGCATAGTAGAACTCTGAATAATAGATTTTCAGTTTCTTTAGAACAGTTCCGGGATCTTTCTCATTCGTCTCATTCATCATAAATCAGACTATGTCAGTGGTCTCAAAACCTCCCACCATCTTCCCTTCCTGTGTGGAATTAAATCCTTTAAAGCCCACCGTAAGCTGGCCCTGCCTTCCCCCTGACCTCACCTCCAGGGAGTCCCCCACCTCCCATCCCCCATCACTCAGGGTCTCCTAGCCACAGTGACCTTCTCACTGTGCCAAGACATGCCACGGGCACCCCCATCGAGGACACTTGAACCTGCCCTTCCCTCTGCAAGGAACTCTCTCCAGGCAGATGTGTGCTTGTCCCAGCCCCTCACTTCACTCAGTCCTCTGCTCAAATGCCATTTGCTGAGAGAGACCCTTCCTCACCATCTTCCCCCAGACACCCCGACATTCACCCTCCAACCCTCCCTATCACCCCATCTTGTTTCATTTTCTTCACAGCCCTTATCACTACCTGAGAATATGTACATATTGGTTATTCTTTATGCTCTGCCCCCACTTCTAAGATGTAAGGTCCACAAAACTAGAAATTTAATTTTCTTTATTCCTGTATCTCAATTACCTGGCAGATGTTAGACACTCAAAAATGTGTTGAATTAATAAATAACAGATGAAGCTTGGTGTATGTCAATACTCAGCACAGCTCCTGGCTTTTAGTGAGCTTGAATAAATGATGATTGAATAAATGAATAAATTATTTCGTTCAACAAAAAATACATTGCACCCAGAGCAAAACGGCACGACCTATCTACTGTCAGACACCTTAGAAACTTACTGGAGAGAGACGAACTACATGCCCAGAAAAATTTTAAATGCTATGTAACACTGTGCTAAGCTGCATGTAATCAGTTCCACAATAATTGTGTCTAAATCAATGATACAGCTATTAAGTGCATGGCTGCCCAGGAAGTAGACTTTGATGAGAGTGGAAGTTCTCAGGCTGGCTTCATTGAGTAGCAATTTGAGATGGATCTTAAAAGATTTGTTTTAGATAGGGAAGTTAGGGAGGCGACCATCACAAATAGGAAGAAAAAAGCCACTCCAGGGCTTCCCTGGTGGCGCAGTGGTTGAGAATCTGCCTGCCAATGCAGGGGACACGGGTTCGAGCCCGGGTTTGGGAAGATCCCACATGCCGCGGAGCAACTAGGCCCGTGAGCCACAACTACTGAGCCTGCACGTCTGGAGCCTGTGCTCCGCAACAAGAGAGGCCGCGACAGTGAGAGGCCCACGCACCGCGATGAAGAGTAGCCCCCGCTCGCCGCAACTAGAGAAAGCCCTCGCACAGAAACGAAGACCCAACACACCCAAAAATAAATAAATAAATAAATAAATTTATTTTTTAAAAAAAGCCAGTCCATAATGGAGTTGTATTTCCTGTTTTTTTTTTCTTTTAATTGAAGTATAGTTGTACAATATTATATAAGTTACAAGTGTACAATATAGTGATTCACAGTTTTTTTAAGTTATATTCCATTTATAGTTATTATAAAATATGGGCTAAAAAAAAAAAAAAAAAAATATGGGCTATATTCCCCATGTTGTATAATATATCCTTGCAGCTTATTTATTTTATACATAGTAGTTTCTACCTCTTAACCCCCTCCCCCTAGATTGCCCCTCCCCCCTTCCCTCTCCCCACTGGTAACTACCAGATTGTTCTCTGTATCTGCGAGTCTGCTTCTTTTTTGTCATATTCACTAGTTTGTTGGAGTTGTACTTTCTTAACAATGCATTTTTTCAAGTGGAAGTTTTCCAATTTAAGCACATAATGAATATTAAATTGTATATCCCAGGCAATGCTGAGATTCTCATGATTTGAAGTTTAAAATTATAAAATAAAAATTAGTAGGAGCTAATTATAATATTAATTATAATATTATCAGTAACTGAAATCTCTACTCATGTGCTAAGATGCAATTATTTTTGCTTCAACTAATTTAATCAAATATTAGGATGAGTGTTACTGAATTATACCTGTTTTGGAAACAAAAATGCTTTTAGAAGAAAGGGTTTTAAAATATATTGAAGATATGGGAAGGTCCTGGAGTGTCTTAACATGGCCATATCTATAAAGCATGCTTTTTATGATTATAAGTTATTGAAGATATTTTCAGAAATATTCACTGTCTCAGACATGCTCATTGTCTTATCCTGTACTTGAAGAGTAAGTGGCTTAAAACAGATTCGCACTCGGGGCTTCCCTGGTGGTGCAGTGGTTAAGAATCTGCCTGCCAATGCAGGGGACATGGGTTTGAGCCCTGGTCCGGAAAGATCCCACGTGTCGTGAAGCAACTAAGCCCGTCAGCCACAATTACTGAGCCTGCGCTCTAGAGCCCGCGTGCAGTAACTACTGAAGGCTGCACGCCTTGAGTCCGTGCGCTGCAACAAAAGAAGCCACCGCAATGAGAAGCCTGCACACCTCAACGAAGACCGCAACGAAGAGTAAACCCCCGCTTGCCACAACTAGAGAAAGCCCGCGCACAGCAATGAAGACCCAATGCAGCCAAAAATAAATAAATTTTTAAAAAATAGTAAGAGTAGTTGTTTCTGATTTCTTTTTTCCCCTCTTGCAGGTGACTATTTTGAAGCTAGAAAAGTGAAATAAACTATATTAAATAGAAATTCGATGTGTCTTGCCTTAATTTGACATTATAAAAGAACAAATGGAGAAAATGAAGAAAGAAAAAAAAGAAGGAAGGAAGGAAGGAAGAAGGGAGGGAGGGAGGGAGGAAGAAAACCAACTAATACAAATGTGTAACAGACGTGTCGAGTTCCACATTTCCAGAACTGGACTCTTGACTATCCGTCCACATTGGCTTCTCCTCCCACCTCCCCATCTTCGCTGGTGGCCCCTCCTTCCCTTCAGACCCTCAGGCCAAAACACTTGTCTTGATTCTTGACGCCTCTCTTTTCTCACAACCCACATCTAAACCATAAGGAAGTCCTGCTGGCTGTGCTTTCAAAATACAAAAATATATCCAAGTCCTAATACTTCTTACCACCCCCTCTGCTATCCTTCAGTCCCAACACCATCCTCTCTCACTGAGACGAGGCCACCAGCCTTCCAGGTGACCTCTCCTGCCTCCATCTCATCCAATGTCTCTTCTCCATCTAGCAGCCAAAGGAGACTTTTTAAAACTGTTCAAAACACTGGAATGAGTCTCCACTGTACTGAGAGTAAACACTTGTGACAGCAAAAGGGAAAACGGCCTGAGGCTGTCCTCAAACAGCTTCCAGGCCAGTTGTTGGTATTCTCAACAGGGAAACAACCAGGAAGGAGCTATTTGAACAGCCGTTCAAAGAGAGTGGAATTTTCCTTCCAACCACAGTTCTCTTTTCATTGGACACATTTATAAACAAAAGAAAAGCTCCTGACTATCCCAACACTCTCGAATTTTCCGAGAACAGTAAAAGTCCTAGATGTTCTCTGCTTTGAAATCTTCCACTGGAAACTGTTGTGATTTTTTTTTTTTTAATTGGAATTAGTTTCCAGCACCTCTGCCACTTCTCAGCTGCATGACGCTGACGGGTCAGCTGGCTTTTGAGACGCAATTTCTCATCCGAGTTGGGACTTAGCAGGGCCCGCCCAGCCTGACCCACAGGACCACGGCACGAATTAACTGAGATTCTCATGTTTGGGGAAAATTTTATAACGAAAGTGTATCCTGTACACACGTATATCATTATTTAACACAACTGCTTAGCATCTTTCCTGGTGAAGGAGTAAACTGTTAGCATCCCATCACTCCACCTGCCGCCAGTGGTGACCCTCCCTATAAAATTACAAAGATTTCCAGACCCACCGGTGACCCCGTAGGCTTGGGTGCTCGCTGCTTCCCGTGTGACCATGTAATGAAGAGCAAGTGATGCCTTGTCCATTTTCAGAGCTGTCTTTTTCCTGCAGGGTTTGAAACCAAAGTGGCAAAGGGAATTGGGGCTGCTTGGAAAATGTAGCCTTTCCTTCCTCTTCCAGGAATCTCCGTGTACAAAGTCAGCTGCTATCATCAGCACGTTTCAGTTCCTGCCTCCTTGCTCTGCCACATCCCTAGCCTTGCTGAGAAAAAAAAAAATGCAAAGCCTCCCCAAGAAAGAGCAGAAAAGGTGACCTTGTAAGAATGCGCTGTAGGACTTCCCTGGTGGTCCAGGGGTTAAGACTCCGAGCTTCCAATGCAGGGTTCGATTCCTGGTCGGGTAACTAAGATCCCACATGGCGCGGCCAAAACAGAAAAATAAATAATAATATTCTCTATCTAATTCTAGCATATCTCATGGAAGAAGTGTGTCTTTATATTTTAATAAATAGATCCTCCAAATCTCAGCCTAAGCGCCTCTTCTTCAGACCTTCATTCCCCAACCCACAATCTTTCTCAAAGCATCTTGCTTTTCTTAACTATTGTTCACCACGGTTTGCTGTTAGATGCATTTGTTTGTTTCCACATGTCTGCCTGCGGCCGCCGGACCCTAAACTTTCTGGGAGTAACAACCATACCTGCTGTCCTCAGCGCTATGCTCCCTTCCAAGGCACCCGGCCCACTGTCCAGGCCCAACACACATTTTGAATGAGCAACTGAGTTAAACAAATAGATAAGAGGGAGAAGGCCTTCCAGTTCCTCATGCCAGATACATCTCAACCTCAACACTTAGTCAGCTCGCCCCACCGTCCCGTGTAGGCCTGGATTTTCACCCTCCCTGTTCACTGCCATCCAAGTGCAGTCACTCCATAGCACCTCAACCCTCACTGGTCTTCTCCCTCCTTCTACTCTTACGAGTGAGTGCTGCTTTCCTAAAATAGTCTGTTAAGTTTCCAGAATATAGTCTACAATTTAGATTTCTTTTGTATCCTTCATGATGCATTTTACTTTTTTTAAAGATTTTTTTTTGATGTGGACCATTTCTTTTTTTTTTTAAAGTTATTTTTATTTATTTATTTTGGCTGTGTTGGGTGTTCACTGCTGTGAGCAGGCTGTCTCTAGTTGTGGCGAGCGGGGTCTACTCTTCGTTGCAGTGCACAGGCTTCTCATTGCGGTGGCTTCTCTTGTTGCAGAGCACGGTCTCTAGGCAGATGGACTTCAGTACTTGCGGCGTGTGGGCTCAGTAGTTGTGGCTCATGGGCTCTAGAGCACAGGCTCAGTAGCTATGGTGCACGGGCTTATTTGGTCCGCGGCATGTGGGATCTTTCTGGACCAGGGATCGAACTCGTGTCCCCTGCACTGGCAGGCAGATTCTTAACCACGGCACCACCAGGGAAACCCCTGATGTGGACCATTTTTAAAGCCTTTACTGAATTCATTACTATATTGCTTCTGTTTTATGCTTTGGTTTTCTGGCTGCGAGGCATGTGAGATCTTAGCTCCCAACCAGGGATCAAATCTGCACCCCCTGCATTGGAAGGCAAAGTCTTAACCACTGGACCACCAGGGAAGCCCCTCATAATGCATTTTAAATAAGATAATCTAAGACAGAGTCTGCCCTCAGCCAAGGGCTCTCTAAAATGGCATGAGAGGTACAGGGCTGACAAAAGGGCTCAAAATAACTTAGAAATAATTCACATAACTTTTGAATACATAGTGTCTGTGACTCATACCTCATTTCAATTATTAGCCCTCAATAGTGCATAATCAAATATCTTTCAGGCCCCAAATCGCACTCCCAGTAATTCAGCCTCATAATTCTTTGCTGAAACAGAAATGCCTCTCACCCAAAAAAATATTCCAACACAGGAAAAAAGATAAAACGCTTTAGTAGTATTCTAGACCTACTTCAGTATTCGAGAATGTCTGCTGTAGATGCAACTGCCCCTTGGGACTTCTCCTGCCCAGGTGGGGATTTCTCCTTCTTTAATTCACATCTGATATTCTCCTTCTGTCCTCCAGTTAGGAAAATATAGATACGGTTTTCAGGTGAACCCAGTCTTCAGTAAAACAGAGAGGAAAAACAGCAAAAAAGTCTGACAGCGTTGTATTCCTAGCCAAAACTTCGGATTCAGCATAACTTAAATTATGTGTTTAATTATCTAATTCTTCCAATGTAACTATATTTTGTGTTGACTTTTTGGAAACCCTTCATTATTTGCATATCTTCTGACCCCCCCCGAAAAAATATGAGCAATTAATAATTTTTAGCAGTCAAGCTAAGTTTGGAGTTGATGACAATGCGTGAACTAAAATACCTACCTAAATACAAAGAAACTCTTCTAAAATAGAAATTTGGAGCTTTGAGAATTTATTGAGAACTTTATTACATTCCTCTGTGGTTTATCTCCTTTCAGTTTCCCACAAATGTATACACCTTTGGAGGTAGAGATGATACTGCTTAATCTGCCCCGACTCATGTGGCTTCTTTGAGAAGCTTTTAGAAAGGAATGAAGAGGCTTAAGCACACTTTGGGTTGATGTGTCTTGATCTGTAACATCACAAAAAGCATTTAACTTCTTGTATCCTTATCTAAGTTAGATGCTGTTGAAATACTCAAAGACCAAAAAGTAAAACTGCCCAACCTAAGAAGAAATAAGCTCTAAAAGTCTTTTTGTCTTCCAAAAAGGTTAAAATCTCAAGTTCAACATGTGATCATACGTGGAGGAACAGAATACAAATGTGTGTAAACATGGCGACAAAGAATCTCCAAGGTTGTTCCATCGTGAGACTGATTAAAATTTGACATGTTTGAACTCTCAACACATTTGCTGAACTTCCGGAAAGTTCTACCCTTCATAATTAACCACTAATGAAATTTTACTAGGAAAAAAAATTACAAGCTCTAGTCAGAATCTCTTTAAGTCTGAGGGAGCAAATTCCATGAGAATGATCACCTTCCTATATGAGAGACTGCCACAGAAAGGCTCTGAAACCAATCTGTCCCCAACAGCTAATAATTCACCTATTATCAAACCCTCTAGAATCATAATACCTCAGTCCCAACTGTATGCCTGCAAATTTGTGACAAAACAGTTGATGAATTGCAGTGACTGGCCAAATTGGTGACGTGCCTTGGGGTTTCAGAACTCCACCCACCCTACGTGTGAGAAGAATTTATGAAGATAACATGACACGCTAATATATTTTTACAGCTTAAACAAGATATTCCATGCCATTTTTGAGCACCACACGTAGTTTATCAATATAAATCCTAAGACCTTTATCCCCTTTTGTTTCTTTGCTGCTACACATAATATAATTATCAAAAAGGTTAAGACTGACGAGTGGAAGAATTTCAATCCTGGACAGAAGCTCTCTTTTCCCTTTCTTTTTCTATTTTCATTCATTGGTTCATTTCGATTTTTGTTGTTTTTGTTACAGTTGTCGTAATACAATCTTCAGCCATAGCAAAAACACGTAAAACACTTTGAATGGCTTCAATGTGACCTTTGAAAAACCTTATTTCTCTATCTGCATTTAGATGGGTCAGGTGGTGTGTCAGATCCTAAAGCAGCATTGGCTGGCATTCAGGTATCTTTCAGAGAGAAATCAGGGTCACCACCTCCGTCGGATAAAACTCTTAGTTCGTAGGTAGAAAGACATCAGCACTGTCCTCTGCCCCAGCTGTTGGTGAATGTCAGGTCTGCGTCAGAGGGCTGTTCTCATTCTCTAAGATGGTTTGAGCAGTTAATTATGGAAAAGTACTCCAGGCATCCCTGCTTAATCAAATTTTGTATATAAATATATAATGTATATGAGTAGTCAAGAAAATTCCTGTAAATTGAAAGAGTTAACATGTACCAGGCCTGTCAGTGCTTATGATAAAAAAAAGAACAAGCAGCTAACATTTGGTGAGTCATTAGCCCATGCCTGGCACGGTGTACTTTCCCTGCATTAGCTCACTCAGCCCTAATACAACCCTACGAGATAGGAACTATTACAATGCCCATTTTCTAAAAGAGGAAACAGGCTTCTGGGGTTTAAATAAGGTTTAAAAAATAAAAAACTTCTAAGTGGAAGAGCAGGAATTTGAACTTGAGTCTAGCCTACTTCAAAATCCGTGCCCTTGAGAGCTAGGCTTAATGGTTTCTGTAAAATTCATACACACGTCACGTTACTTTGAAATTTCTCAAACAGAAAACATGCACTGGAATAAGATTTAGCCATCTCACGAATCTTTTAAAATCAGATATGGAGGAGCGTCATCACCAGTTGTGAACAAAGTGATCTTGGAAAATTTACTTAAAACCTCCAAGCTTCAGTTGACTCATTTGTATAAAGCTCCCAAGATTATGAAGGGATACATGAGATCGTGTATGAGAGAACAGAGGAAAAAACCACAGGTGGAGCATTTTCCCCGTTAATCCATTTACAGAGTTTCAATATTTAAGATAACTCAATTTGAAAACTGATGAGTTTTCTCTCTTACACATATTTTCTCTCTTAATACCTTGCTTGCAGTGGGCAATGTCATAAATATCTCTTGAAGAGAATGGAATGTTTCCAGTAACCCCTCCTAGGAAAACGCAGCCTGATTGAAACTTTGGTGATGGCTTCCTCCTATTGCATTTTGTCCGTAGGAATCTGTACACCGAACTCCAAGTGTACGCTCTCATGTAAGAGCACATCGCATTCTAAAATTGAAACTGAAAAAAAAACCGAACATACAACAGGTAAAACCTCAGGCATCTGTAGAAGCACTGCCTTAAAAAGATGTGCAAATATAATACACTGCTTTCGGAGAAAGGCATCTCTGAAATTCTCAGCAGTAGGTCTAGAGCTGTCCCATCCACTAGCCACACTGACTACTGAGCATTTGAAATGTGGTCCAAAATGAGATCTGCTCTTGACACTGAGCCCAAGCTCACTCTGCTCATCAAATGCAGGCCAATAAATCGGGAGAGGAGGTGTTGGGGCAAGGAAGAGCGACTTTAATCGAAAAGCCCGCAGACTGAGAAGACGGCAGAATAGTGTGTCAAAGAACCATCTTCCCTCACTCTGAATTCGGGCTCCTTTTATACAGAGGAAGGGGAGGGGGAGGGGCCCAGTGCAATGCCAGACCAATGGCTGAGCAAGACCACTAAAGGCTGCTTGCTGACAGCCTACCCTATTACACTCTAAGAGTAAAATCTGAAGAGTTGTTTTTTTTTTATGTTTTTGTCCGTGTGAGGGAATTCTGGGTGAGGGAGGAGGTGAGAGAGCTCCCTGAGTGTGAAGACTTAGGATGGAAAAAAAAACGAATGTAAAATGTCTCATTAATAATTTTATTAACGGTGGTGGTGGTGTCATGAATTGGGAGATTGGGATTAACATATATACACTAATATGTATAAAATGGACAACTAATAATAAAATAAAATAAGCACACATTTCTAAAGTTTAAAAAAAAAAATTGACCTTAGCTATAACAGGCAGAAAACAGAAATATTGTGTAGAGATTTGGTGAACATATTTTTGTGATGTTTTGAAAAAGTTCTGAATAAATTTGAATATTGTATTACTGTTTAAAAAAATAATAATTTTATGCTGACTGCATGTTGAATGGATTCTATTTGGACTATATCATATATAATATTTATATATATATGATATAACATATATGACTATACAGTCATATAAAAATTAACTTCACCTGCCTCTTTTTACTTTTTAATGTGGCTACTAGAAACTTTAATACTGTGAGAGTTAATGGTTCACATTATTTAACTGTTCAGTGCTGGCCTAGAGTGTTTACCAAATCTAATCTCTATAATTAAGCAATAATATAATTTATTACTGGCAAAAATATAAAAGACAAGCAATTACAGAATCTAGGAAGTAGATTAAAAGTCATTCAGGGGACTTCCCTGGTGGTGCAGTGGATAAGAAGCTGCCTGCGCAGGGGACACGGGTTCGAGCCCTGGTCCGGGAATATCCCACATGTCACTGAGCAATTAAGCCCTTGTGCCACAACTACTGAGCCTGTGCTCTAGAGCCCACAAGCCATAACTACTGAAGCCTGTGCTCTGCAACAAAAGAAGCCACTGCAACGAGAAGCCCGCACACCGCAACAAAGAGCGGCCCCCACTAGCCACAACTAGAGAAAGCCCATGCGCAGCAACGAAGACCCAATGCAGCCAAAAATAAATTAATTAAATTAAAATCCTAAAAAAAAAAGTAATCCGTATTCCTCGCTCCCATCCCTGGTATCATTGCTGTCATTCATCTCACTTGTATATATAAGCTGGCTATACCTATGATATACACACAAGCATAAATAATTGAATAAATTAAGCTTTAAAAAAAATAGTCATTCAGTACATCCTCAGGGCTGTTGAGAGACAGTAAACTCTAACTTTACCATATTGTTTAGTAAAATGGAAATCATTCTACAATAAAAAAATTTAATCATATTAGCTGTCATAACAAAACACCACAGACTGAGTGGCTTAAACAACAGAAATTTATTTCTCATAGATCTGGAGGCTGGAAGTGCCACCTCAAGTTATGTGCAATTTGACTCTCTCTCCTTGGCTTACACGTGGCCACCTTCTCCCTGTGTCCTCACATCGTCTTTTCCACGTGTGTCTGTGTCCTAATCTCTTCTTCTTATAAGGAGGCCAGTCCTATTGGATTAGTGCCCACCATATGACCTCATTCACCTTCATTACCTCTTTAAAGGGCCTATCTCCAAATACAGTCACATTTCGAGGTACTGGGGGATTAGGCTTCTACACAGGAATCCGGAGTGGGGGGGTGGGACACAAGTCAGCCCATAACAATCATTCAGCTAAGTATTTAAAGAAAAATCCATTATGAACATTGTTTCTTTTTTCTGATTATAGAAGCTTTGTAATATATTAATGGGTTTCCTGAGTGAATCCTTGCTTAAGAAAAATCTCTCTCCAAATGATGAATATTTGTAATCCTACAGACATATATTTCTCTTTACAGAAGTAACTTGAACTTCCACTTTATAAATCAATGTCTTGCAAGTCTTTTTATTGGTTTCCCAGAGTTTAACTCCAGGGAGATCATACTTTTCTCTCCGGACAAAATGGAGGCGTTTGGGGCATCGTTGAACAGTATTGTATAAGGCAGGAGGATTCACCCAACATTCACATAAGCTGAGCTTTGACTTTTCGCATTACACAGGTTCTTTTTATGATCTGTTGAAAATGTTTCTCAATGCTTGTTGGGTTGATGCACGTGGTAGTTAAGACTACAGACAGTCCTCAAAATGGCAACGACCGAAGGTCAAACCCCCGATTTGCTAGTTCCTCAATGTGTGATCCGAGGAACATTGTTTAACCTCTTACACCTCAGTTTCCTGATCTACAATGTAAGAAAAATAAGGGTACCCTTAATCACAGGGCTGTGAGGAGGATGAAATAATTAAATTCCTGCTCCAACAGATGAACAACTAGTTTCTTTCATTGTTCTCTATGTCACCACGTAACACCTAGGGAGACAACAGGTGATGGGTCTCTTAATACAGCAGCTCACTTTAGGTACTTTGTCTCCACACACTGTGTTTGGTTTGTGACTCAGCCACCAATAGCCATTAAGAAATATTATTTTGAGCTATGATTGGGAGAACAGTAGCAAAAAAGATTATTTTTTGGAAAGACGTCTTTGAAAATGGCACAAAAATACATTATAATAGAAGTCGAGGGGACAGAAAACAATGTTTGGGAATATCATCAACAGGTGTAGGAAAAAGGGAAGACTTGTTGAAGAGGTAGATTATTACAAGTTTGCAGTCAGCAACGACAAAAGTGAGGTCAAAGCTTGGTTTTGATTCAAATAAGAATCCAGGAGCAGACATGGGAAAAAGTGACCCTAAAATAACTCACTTAGGGGTGAAACCATAGCCATGAGGTGAGTCCAGCTTTCCTGACACATTAGGAAAATGTATATGAGCTAAATCTGAAAAAGCAAAAGCAAACTGTCTAACTTAACAGCAGGAAGTAACAGATTTTATGCCCCCACCAATCCCTTTTTTGTTTCTTAGGATCCAGGAAGAATCGGAAAAGTCTTGTCAACAAGACAAGCAATCAGGAATGAAAAAAATTGTTACTGACTGTTCTTTCAGAGGGATTACAGTAACATCTGGTTGGGATTGCTTACTTATTTAAATCTTTCTTCAAAAGTCTTTAACTTGGAAAAAGGAAACATTCAGTTGTTTCAGAAATCGAGACTATTAGTTGACACATAATTATTTTACTTTGTGACATTTTATAAAAAACTTATCCCACTATGTAAATGTTGATTTTTAAAAAATTTTTATTGGAGTAGAGTTGATTTACAATGTTGTGTTAGTTTCAGGTGTACAGCAAAGTAAATCTGTTATACATATGCATAGATGCACTCTTTTTTAGATTCTTTTCCCATATAGGTCATTACAGAGTACTGAGAAGAGTCCCCTGTGCTATACAGTAGGTCCTTATTAGTTATCTATTTTATACATAGCAGTGTGTATATGTCAATCCCAATCTTCCAATTTATCCCTCCCACCGCCCTTTCCCCCATGGTAACCATAAGTTTGTTTTCTACATCTGTGATTTTATTTCTGTTTTGTAAATAAGTTCATTTGTACCTGTAAATGTTGATTCTTAAGCCAATGGTGAAAACAGCTAATTAAATTGCTACAGGCTTATATTTCTTTTCCATGAGACTATTCCTTCTGGGTACTGTTTAAAGTGATCTAACCTGCATTTGATGAAATTTTCAAAAAACCAACACTGATGTTTTGAGCCAGACTTCAAAGAAACAATTTATCTTGGTTTGTCACACAGGGCATTGTCTCATCACTAAGTCTGTGCCAGAAATCTTGAAATTGCTATAGAACAGTAATACATCAGTCCTCTTACCTTACTAGGGTTTTTAAATCTGTGGTCAAAAAAAGATTGAAGGGCTTCCCTGGTAGCGCAGTGGTTGAGAGTCCGCCTGCCAATGCAGGGGACACGGGTTCGTGCCCCGGTCCGGGAGGATCCCGCATGCCGCGGAGCGGCTGGGCCCGTGAGCCATGGCCGCTGAGCCTGCGCGTCCGGAGCCTGGGCTCCGCAACAGGAGACGCCACAACAGTGAGGCCCGCGTACCGCAAAAAAAAAAAAAAGATTGAAGATGCTATTATTAGCATGTGGCTGTTTGTGATGGCCCTTGAATATAGAAATACTTTCAGTTGGGATCACAATTAAATCAGCTGATGCTCTTCCACATCTTCATGGTCCCTTTCTGTGTTAAGCGGAGTTTTATAAATATTTATGAGACATCGAGGGACCGGATACCTCAAACTTCTCTAGATGATAGATAATGAGCTCTCAGCAAACAGTAAAAATAAAGAAGGCCACTTTGGTCCAAGACAAGAAGAGCAACACCCCCTAAAATTGCGAACAGAGCAGAGAATCTTAGACTATGGCACAGGATCCAGCCAAACTTTCTAACAAGTTCTGACATTTGCTTGTGCCCCTGAAAAGAACTAGCCATTCCAGTTGCCAGTACACAAGTATTCCTGTAATTAAAATGGCTTTTCCACCTTTTTTTAAATGGCAAAAGATTTTTCATCCTATGTCAGTCAAATGATCCCCCAGGCATGTTAATTTACCCAAACCACACTTGAGCTCTCTGAGTAATTATTCAATGATTTGGACTGGTATGGAGTTTGTCAAGAAAAAAAAAAAAAGATAAAAATAAACTGGGGGCTCAACCTTTCACTTTTGTGAGGCAGACAAGCTTCGCATCAATGGGTATAACATTTTCAGAAGAGTTCTCGGTCAACTTCTAAATGTCTGCAAGCATCCTAGATCTCTCACAGGATCCATACAATGTACAGAGATATTCCACTCCTACTGAAATCATTCCATCAGAGTCAGAATCGTGCGATAAATACTTTCAACAAGGTGCAGAAGCCATATTTCAAAGGCATATTTTCAGGAAATAAAACATATTTTTTGGTCAGAGCTAAGAAAAGTAAATGGAATCTGTGTAAATATATAATAGTTCCACAGATGCAGGTTTACAGAAATAACAACAAAGCAATGTCCAAAATTCTACAATCAAGGCAGGATGCTCTTTTACAATCAACTGATTGCAAATATTTACTACGCACCTACTGTGTGCTCTACTGATCCTTTGGGAGAAAGTCAAATATGGAAAACAGTGATAAAAAAGAACAGCCAGTTGCTCAAAACCTACTTAGCTCATGAAGTCTTCCTGATGATCTCTGTCTTCGTGAGAAAATAAACATTACTGAATCCTTATGACATGTCAGACACTGATAAGCACCGGGGGTTCGGAAATAAATAAGATGCGGTCACTGCCACAGATGAAATCATAGTCTAATGGGACAGACACTGCAGTGCTCACCGTATAATGTGCTAAGCTCTGTCACAGCGTGGTCATGAGGGACAAGAGGCCAAAGCAACCATTTCACATAATCACGTTAGTTTGGTGGGGGTTTTTTAATTAATTTTTTTAATTGAAGTATAGTTGGTTTACCATGTTGTGTTAGTTTCAGGTGTACAGCAAAGTGATTCAGTTATACATATATATATCTATTCTCTTCAAGATTCTTTTCCCTTATAGATTATTACAAGATACTGAGTAGAGTTCCCTGTGCTATACAATAGGTCCTTTTTGGTTATCTATTTTATATACAGTAGTGTGTATATGTTAACCCCAAACTCCTAATGTATCCCTCTCCCACCCTTTCCCCTGTGGTACCATAAGTCTGTTTTCTATATCTGTGAGTCTATTTCTGTTTCGTAAATAAGTTCATTGGCGTCATTTTTTCAGATTCCACGTATAAGCCATGTCTTATGATATTTGTCTTTCTTTGCCTAGCTTACTTCACTTAGTATGATAATCGGTAAAGTTGTAGGATGCAAAAAACTAATTCACTGTAGTTTGAAAGTAAAGACAAGTTGATTTTCAGATTAGCTGCAGTAGATTTGGAGTGACAGGGTTTCATTCCATCTGCATCACCCTAAATGGAGCTCTAGCTCTCTAACTCCAGCAGGACTGTTCTCTGCAGACTTGATAGCTGGGGAGAAAGTGGTTTTCTTCACTATACAGACATGTGGTTCTACCACAGCTGCTGTGTTTGCAATTTCCAGCCCACAACAATGGAATTCTCAGTTACCATGTTCCCCTCATGAAGAAATACACAAATTGCTTCCGGCTGTTTTAAATTTCTCATTTCCACTGGAAGTATTCCATCTCTTACATCTAGAGCACCACATCCCAGTCACAACTTTTCCTCTTTACAGATTCCCGGCTCTCCTACTTTTATCAATACCTGTCATCAATCTCAGAGAACCTGCCTTTTCTTCCTCCCCTTCTCTCCCCATGTAGCCCGAGTCTCACAGTCTATTCAAATATTCAAACATTCTTTGGTTAACATCTACTGGCTCTTGAATTTGTCAATCTCTCTTCCGACGCATAAGGACTGGAAACCCTTGGATCAATCTAACCATTGATCTACTCCGCTTCTACATCTAAGTTCTGTGAAGACATTCACACAGCCATGAAATCTGGCATCAGGAAGAAGCATGGTTTCCAACTCTGATCAAGCCTTTGGGGTCAAGCTGCAGTCCCTTCTATATCCCTGGTCTGCTCCCTTGCCCGTTATCACATACGATTTTTTTACCACTTACATTTACTCCTTCTCAAACTTCTTCAAACCCATCTTTCTCATTTACAGTAGATTATCTTATCCTTCTCTTAACCTAGAAAACAGAAGCTATTTAGGAAAAACTTTCTTAAAGCACTATTTTCCTATATGGTATATCTTCCAGCCTACACCCCTTCTGTCACAGAGAATGAGATGTCCCACCTCCTGCCCAAAGCTAGTGGGGCAATCCACATCTTCCGCCACGAATCAGCTCTGCTTTCCCCTATACTTGAACCTCTTCCTCTGTTTTGGATTTTACCCTCTCCATATGATTCAAGCCTCTCCCATGTGAAAAAACAAGCCCTCTCTCCACCCCGTGTATCTCTTGAGCAGTCTCTCTAGTGTCCCCTGTCTTTTGCAACCAACTTTCTTAACAGTGGTCTTTGCGGCCCACTTAGTTCTTCACTCACTGTAATGTGGTTTCTTTCTCCACCGCTTTACAGAAACCATTCTCGATGAGACCAAACTGCCATTCATGCTGTTCCCAAATTGCTATAGCCCTGGATAATTATCCACCCTATCCTACTCGATTGTTCCGTGACATTTGATGCTATGGACAACGTTTTCAAACTCTTTTCTCAACTGGCTTTTATAATGTCATATCTCTTTGTTTTTCTTCTACATAAAGAATGGATGGAGATGGAGAGTCATCTCCTATATCTCCCACTCCTTAAATATTTGACTCCCTCAAAGGCTGTATCCTCAACCCTCATCAATTGTACCTGCTAACCCAGTGTTACCTCTTCAGGGTTTCAACTTCCCCCTATATGATAACATCCAAGCCCTGATCTCACTGTGGATCCAAAACTACAAATGCATCTGACTGAAGGACAATTCCGTATGGATGTCCCCAGAACACCTCATATTTAGCACATTAAAAACTGAACTTGAATCGTTAGGATACTGTTTAGATATATAGTGTGTAGTCACCAAACCAGAATCACTCTTGACATGTATCAGAATCTTTTGTCTTAACTTTACAGGGAGATTTTAGGAACTAATATACCTTATAGGAAAGAATCATCCACCTAATGTTGAGTAAATCCTGTAATTTATCTACCTAGTAATGAATATTTCTGAGTTCTAAGATTTGGCATATCATCTTTCATTTTTTTGCCTTCTTGTACTGCTCTAATTTTTATAATAAGCTTGTATGATTTTTCAATACAGTTTTTTAAACTAATCTCACCCCCTCCTCTCTTTGTATTTCTCATCCCCAAAATGGCACCATCTCCTAACTGGCTTCGCAGGTTAGACCTCTGGATGTCATCCTTGCCTTATCCTTGCACCCACGCCCTCTGGACTATGCCTTGAATCCATCCACTTCTTTTCCATTCTCACTGCCATGTCTTAAGTTAGGACTTCATCCTCTCCCACTTTAACTTCTGCAATGGCTCTTTACCTCCAGTCTCATCCCCATTCTCCATCCTTGTCAGAAGTTTCTCTCTAAAGCCCAAACCCTGGCATGCCATAGGCTGTTTAAAATCAGCAGTGTTCAGTAGCCTTCAGAATAAAATATAAATTACTTGGAGTGTCCTAAATGACCTACATGATCTGATCCGTGTATTTTCAAAACGGTGACCTGAGACCTTGGGATCTGAACAAGGTTCCAATCCAAATTCTCTATTCGCTCTCTGTGACTCAGACAAGTTAATTAACCACTTCGGGGCTGTTTCTTTGTTGACACATTGGAGCAAATGATGCTTTGCAGAATCAGAATGTTAGGGATAACTGCATTTAAGTAGTGAGCATATTTCAGGTGTCCAATAAATGATGATTATTATTTTGACTACTACTACTATTATTATTTCCATATAGCCCCATTTTAGAGGGGAGAGAGTGTCTTATTTGTCTTTCTATCTCCATCACCTGTGAATGATGGTGAAGGGACTCAAGAAATGCTTGCTGAACAAAGAGTAAGTATAGGTGACATTCTGGTCTTCTTGGTAGGCAGTGGGCTATCGTAGACTGGCTATGGACCTTCTAAAAGTCATCAGTCAAGTCATCTTGCCTTTTCCATCTGAATCCAATCATAAAGTTTTATGTCTACTGGCAGTCAGAGATTACACAAAATTCTTCTAGATGCACCCTCCATTGCTTACTTATAAATATCAGTGCCACAGTGCCTGTCTCAATTTTTACAATTCACACAGTTCTCATTCTGGGTCACACCCAATAAATCTAAGTATGTTTCTGTGTATACTTGACTATATAGCATCATATCCTCTTATTTTGCACTTTAACATTTGTTTTCTCAGATTCCTGAAATTAAATTGAAAATGCCTGTTTCTAACATCAGTCAAGATTTATCAATCCTTTTGTATATCGACCAGCATCTCTTGAGTTAAAAACCACTAACAAATACCAAAGTGCTTCAAAGGGCAAACCAATGACAACTTCAAGCAGTCATTAAAGTCAATGAAATGCATTGTTTTGACTAAAGAAAAAAAGCATTGTTTCTGTAAATTTTTATGGAGTACCCCAAAGGCAGGGTTTTCTCATCATCCTCTGAATAAACAAAGTCTTAAATTCCACACACCACAGGGTAAAATAAAAACAAAATTAAAAATTGACCACACACACCTGCCTGCTTAATTGTAACATGTGATTACTATCATGCTTTAAGCCTAGACAATAACGAGGTACACAAGGAAGACCTGGTAAAAGTTAGTAATCCTAAATTTGCAGCAGTTTGATTTTTTTAACTGAAATATTGTTCTAAGTAATAAATAATTCTCCAAATGGTAATTTAAATGCCCCCATATAGGCATGTTTTTCCTGCTTTAATAGTATAAATTCAATATTCACTAAGGCTAATTGAATAATGAGCTAGTCACACCAATGAGACATACCATATATCTACGAATACAACTTGTAGAATTATTGAAATGAGATGATCAGAGATCATGCTCCTTTCACATTAGATCTTGAAATTGCTGTCTGGCCTCCCCAAGGCTCTACCAAACCCCACTGAAACACACTGAATTGCAGTAACCTTGTGGGGAGGGTGAACTTCTAAATGCACAACGTTTGATTCTAGTGGACATGATGTTATAGTCTGAGGGCTTGCGTCCCCCCAATATTCATAGGTAGAAATCCTAACCCCCAAAGATGATGGTATTAGGATGACTTAAGCATGACTCTGCTTAAGTCATGAGGGTGGAGCCCTCGTGAATGGGATTAATGCCCTTAAGAAAAAGATTCCAGTGAACGCCCTTGACCCTTCCATCATGTGAGGACACAGCAGGAAGATGGCCAGCTATGAACAAGCAACAGTGCTCCCACTAGGACACAACCACGTTGGCACCTTGATCTTGGAATTCCCAGCCGTCAGAACTGTGAGAAATAAACTTCTGTTGTTTATAAGCCACGCAGTCTGTGGTATTTTGCAGCCTGAACAGATTAAGACACACAGAGTGATGGGAAAATCTATTTGGGTAATTTGAGATCATTATAATAGCAAAGAGTGAGAAATTACATATAGAATACATGAGAATCTGAATGGAAAAAGTGAACTGATTGTGAATAAAAATATTACATTCGCTATGACCAATTCCATCATATAATAAAATATATGATGGCAACTTTGCCTTCAAAATTTGAAGGAATAATTCACTCAGGAAAATCCACTTAAATCAACAGTAAATCATGTAACAACCAGTCTTTTAATTTTGTATAGAGGTTGTCTTTCAAACGATCCAGATTAGTTCACACTCGGCCTGGATTGGTCATCAGAATGAAGGAAATTATGTAGCTGTTTAAGGTAAAGAAGGTGACCCCCCCAAAAAAACACTCACTACTCTGAAAATGTGCTCAAAGTAATAACCTGCTCAAGTTAACATCACCAAAAGCAACATGACCAACTCATAACACAGACACCTCAGCAGGGCAGTCAGCAAGTATCTTAACTTCCTTCTGTTTAATGAAACAAAGGCTCCATAGTAATTTGCCTGCTCAAGTTCATAGAATCAATATAGAGAGGAATAAAGCCCAGAAGCTACGGAGCATCATTTAATACTTCTTGACCACATTTGGTCATAGAAAATATTCCTTTTTGATAATGTGCAACAGTCCTGGTTTGATACAGTAAAAAGAACTAATTTGGACACCAATAAAGTCTGATTAAATTATAACTGGTTTGGGAATAATGAATTAGGCAACAATGGAGACAGATTCCTTAACAGAGCAGAGTTCCCAAAGAATGCAGGACGTGATGAAGTGTGAGATGGGGTGACCAGAGCCAGCTGAAAGGTGGTGATATATGATGAGGTGCAGCTGAGCATCCCAAGGAACAATTGCATGAGATGGGCAGTGATCTTAAGGTGGTGGACATCCATCCATAATGTAAAACACTTTATCTGCAAGGTTATTCAAATGACCAGTAGGAAACTTGAAAAATCACTGCTGAATTTTGATGCATGGATGTTATAGATTATGAAGAGCAACAGTTGGTGACTAATTCTTTGAACATAATATAGAGGATGTCCTGTCTTCAGATTACCCCCCACCTTCATGTGACTGTAGTGATATGTTGTCAGGAAGCAGTCCTCAAAGACTGTCATCTTCCATAATTTAACTTTGATGTATGGATTATTTTGAGACTCAATAATGCCATAATTCAATTTTAATGACTCCTGGAGCTCAAGGATTACTAATGTATCCTTACGTCTCAGTGTTGGTTTGTTCTAAAGACAAGAGGGTAACTCCCCACAGACATCTGAAACACTTAGCACAATATCTAGCTTATAGTATGTGATCCAAAAATATTGAGTGAGTGAGTGAATGGATGGATGGAGTCAATGTGAATCTATGACCAAGCAAAGCGACAACCACACCATAGGTTTTCCACATTGCAGTGGAATCAATCAAAGAGCACGAGGCACTTCCTGGGTTTTCCTGCACCGTTTTTGGTGCTGCTCATAAAGTCACCAGAGGCTGCTTAAGCCAGAGACCACATCTTAGTAACCATAGTACTTTAACACCCAGCACAGGGCCTCTACGTAGCACAAATGAAGCCAATCCATTGATCGATCCATCCAAGTTCTTATTTGTAACAATGTTAAATGAGAAGACTTCATCTAATACACAGCTCATCATAGACATGGGACTATTCTTAACTGTATTTTTCTTTCCTGAAGCATCTTGATCACCTGCTGAACTAAACTGGCCATATTCAGTGTAGACTCAAAGCCAGGTTCTAAACTATGAATGCATCTATTTCACTTTGAGTTGCGTAAGTATGGCCTATAAAAGTATAATTCCCGGTCCATCCCTGGTCTTCCTTTTTCTCACCTTAGCCTTTCACATCATTCTCTATGCCAAAGTACCTAAGAAATTTTCGGTCCAAGTAAACATTGATTTGATGTTCATAGGGATTAGAAGTTAATAAGATGAAAATGATTCAAACATACATTCTTTAAAATCCGACATTCAACTTGAAGTATTGGTAGGGGCTGCTATTAAAAATAAAAACTTTGGATTAAAATATAAATTTGCTTCTCTTTAAGTGTCTCTGGCTTTAGGTAAGCATAACCCTTCTATCTTATCAACTCTGTATTTAATGATTTCAGATCCTTCACCCCCTTTTGCTGCTATAAATGTAATCGTAATGTCTCTCCTTTGCACTTATTCACTCTATTTCTCTTTCCTCAAGAAAATTTTACCTTCAAAAGGCTTCTGGTCACCCCTATTTCTTTTCCACTTACACCATAAGTAGTAAATACATTGTACTTTTCAAAAACAGGATCCAGTAGAGGGAATGTTAGTAAAGCACATCCACGCTTCCTGGTAATGAAAGAAAGATCCAGAGTGAGGGCATTATCGGGGCAAAACTTTTAATTACTTCTTAAAGAGTTTTAATAAAAATTTAATCATTGTTTTTTGGAATAGCTTATTCTAGCACCATAAAGCAGAGGTGCTTTGGAAGCAAGGTCAGCAGATGGGCCAGAGTTGCAGAGGGCAGTAAGAAAATCTGTAGTGGACTAGACGCGGAGTAAAAGTTATCAAGGATTTGGAGTTCAAAGAGACCGTATCCTTTTTCTTCATCCCAGTCCTACACTTCACAACAGAAAAGAGAAAGTGAGCTGTCATAGAGATAGTCTTTGACATGTCACAGGCTGGTCTGGGGGAGGAGGTAGAGGACACATAGTGTCCCCTCTGGCCTATTTTCTTGTGTCATGTGTCACAGCACACGGGGCACAGCAACCAGTGTGACCTGGGTGGAAATGTCACACCACTTCTCAGAACGCTCTTTGGTTAGCAAGCATTCAGATGGCCAAGTAGCTCTGATTTCTGCTCTTTGGCCGAAAAGGAAAGAGGAGAAAAAGTCACCACCATAATCAAAGGACAGGTGGCCGGCTCTGCCTATAGAAAGCAAGGGGTTAAGTTTACAACCTAGGCCGGTGGCCTTCATTATTTACAAAAGGCTGTTTTTGAATTTAAGAATGTGCCGTCTTTTGAGACTCTAGCGAGCAGGTTGTTTATTTTGGGAGGGAGTCCTGAGAAGCACGAGGAGAGAAGTCGGGATGAAACAGAAAAGGATGGAGGCCAATCAAGGTTATGTTTTTGAGCAGGTTGCAGCTGTTAGCAACGGGGGCTCCCATCGCCCTGAGGAACCAGAGAGGCAATGCAGACCATCCCTCGGGGACAACCCACACCGGGGATACTTACCCTCCGACTCTCTCAGGCATTGGCCAAGGGCTACTCCCAAGGGACCTTAATGCCTCAGCACTTCTAGCACAGCCTCCCCAGGGGCCAAAGGCACCTCACAGAAGCCAAAGAAAACCTCACACAGAGGCCCGGGCCTGCTGAACCAAGCAGCAGAGAGGATGGGAGTAGGGATGGTGAGGAGGGAGCAGATACGGGCCGGGCATCACCCGCCCTTTGCTACACCTCATTCTCACAGGATTAGACTCCAAACGCCACCATATTTACCATCTGACCCGAAAATGAGGGAAGGGAGGGAAATGATTCTTGTATGCAAGAGATGACTAGAGCAACTCTATTTTAAAAGGGTAACCTCCCTACTCTAAACATCTTGGGCCTTTTAGAACTTAATATTATATTAGCTTAGAGCAGGGGTGGCATGCTAGGGCCCTCAAGCCAAATCCAGCCTGCCAACTGTTCTTGTATGGCCCCCAAGCTAAGGATGGTATTGACGTTTTTAAATGGTTGGGAAAAAGTCAGAAGAAGACTGTTTCATGACACGTGAAATTAATATGAGATTCAGATTTCATTGCCCGTAAATATTTATTGGAACACAGCTACGCATATCCGTTTACACAATGCCGAAGGTTGTGCTGTGGATGGCAGAGCTGAGTAGCTGTGACAGAGACCATCTGGGCTTTGAGGCTGAAAATTTTCCCTCTCTGGCCCTTTACAGAAAATCTGCCAGCCCGTCATTTAGAACCAGACTCATTCTCATCGAATCTTCACGGTAG
Source organism: Lagenorhynchus albirostris (assembly GCF_949774975.1). Taxonomy (NCBI): domain Eukaryota; kingdom Metazoa; phylum Chordata; class Mammalia; order Artiodactyla; family Delphinidae; genus Lagenorhynchus; species Lagenorhynchus albirostris. Next base: position 108,755,657 of record NC_083101.1, read on the forward strand.
TAGTGATCCCCTGGGGTGGGGTCAGGGGGCGGTCTCTTCCTTTCTTTAAGGAGAATCGAAAGCCCTGATTAGGCTCCATCAGGCAGTGTCTGAGCTTCTTGGATAAGGACGACTGTTAGGCTTCCCACCCCATGTGGATCCGAGCAGAACAAACACTGACTGTCTCACATTAGTGCCAACATAAAACGTGTGGTTTCTTGCTGGTAAAGCATGTCATACGGAACGAGATTGTTACAAGCAGGGGTGAAAGTGGCATAAACTTTAAGATTTAGAATCTCTGTCTTCTCCAATACGAAACGTAACACTTTGCAAACACCTGCCCCGTGGAGAGTCTTTCCAGACGTAAATTCACACTGGAAACTCATGTTGGAACCCTTGAAAAGGAGGTGATTTTGAGAAAGGGGATGAAAAGATCCCAGACCAAGAGGTAACTCTGGAAAAAATAGGACAGGTGGGTGGTAGCAGGTGAGAGAGAGCTTCATGAATATTATGTAATCACCGGGCATCAAGCTAATAAATTTTAATGGAGGAATAAAGATTCATATAAACCACTGGACGCAGAGCAAAAGAACTGGTAACTTTAATCAGATCCTAAGGGAATCCAGGGTGCCAAGTTGAAGCCGGCCCCTAGCCACGCGGTTGCTGGTTCAATCGTAGAAGCACGGACTAGATATGTAAACGAGGTCTTTTCCAGACAGTGCTACATTGATCTATGGTGTGCTATAAATCAGCATTCTGTTCCTGAGAATGCCACAGTCCGTTCTCGAGGCCTTGTTTACAGGAGAACATCAGTATTCTCTGGGCAGGCACGTCACTGTGAAGAGAACTTTAAATAGCACAAGAGAAAAGTGTTCTTGGTAGTCACACCGCCTGTGATAAACTTTGAAGTACAAATGAGAAGTGGAAGTGAACGTGAAACGTATGCCTCGTCCTCAAACTTGGTGAAAAATGAAATGTACAAGAAAAGTTGGATCCCTGCCATGACACCCATTACAGTGTAGACGAAAGGCTCTGACCTTTCGTGTTATACTTACTGTGTTTTTGACACATTTAGTCAATTAAAACGGGTGAAGTGTAATTTGTTTTTCTTAAGTTTAATACAGCATGTCAATAGAAGTTAACCAAAATTTATAGTTGGAACACTAAAGCTGCCACATGCACTTAAACAAATGAACACAATTCATCATGGTTGAAATAAAGAGAACATCACGGGCATTTGACTTTATACTTCATGTAAGCGCGTAGCCAAATATAGGAAAGCAAGCTCCTTCTCACACTTCCAATGGAAAAGACGTTTTAGTTCACATTAAATATTGGTGTGAAAAACCTGGCAGGTATCCAGTCCTAAGGAGTGTTAGGGTTGGCACTTCCACTGTGTACTCTTAGTATAAATTGTTGTAGCGTTTATTTGACATGGAATACCCAAAGGATTGATGAGCAAAGGGAGGAAGATTTTTTTTTATTGTGCTGTATTACCTTTTTCAGACATCTATACTAAGCCTTTACATCTTCAAAGTCCAAACAAGCAGCCACCTGTATTCAATCGGTACAAGATATTTTTCATGAAACGATAGCTTGCCTTTTTATAAACCTATAAAAGCACACATTTTCCATTTTTATTAGTCAGCAAAGCAGTGGTGGATTTAATAATAAAACTTACAAATGCAGTTTCTTTATAGACAGTTTAACTTTTTTGCTTGTTTAAAATGTCACAAGAACAACCAAACTGATTTCACAGTTTCTGTCTCGAACACATAGTAACAAGTAGCTACAATTTTGTACAGCTTTATATTTAAAAAATTGACCTAGCACTCAGACCATTTAGATTGCAACCCACAGACTCCTAAAGATTTAAGAGAAACATGATACCACGAGGGGGAAATTATCTACTACAACCTAACACATGTATTAGATTTTGGCATCCGTAACATGTATGTCATTTACATACAGCTACAGTAATCATGCACTCTGAATTTCTAAGAGCAGTTGCAGTGCCTATGTAAAAATATGAGTGGGACGTTTGAATAGGCTTTTTTTTTGGCCACACGGCACGGCTTGAGGGATCTTAGTTCCCTGACCAGGGGTCGAACCTGGGCCCTGGCAATGAAAGTGCAGAGTCCTAACCACTGGACCACCAGGAATTCCCTTGAATAGGTTTTAAAAGTTGGGACTGGCATAAGTAAATCAAGCTGTAATATTTGGGCACTAGCATAATGGCATAAAGAAACAGTTTTGTAAGATTTCAGATTTTAAATAGATAGAAGACATATGTAAATCCACAAATAATCATATTTGAAAAATACATGGGCTGACCCTACTGTTCTCCTTAAACACCTAACCCAAGACTTTTACACTGGAGAAGACTGGTTTTAATGTTCAGCAAAATCAATTCTGTTAAACATAATCAATGATTTCAATGCTTAAAGTTTATGTCTTCATACTAAGAGACTACCACTAGTCTGAATTATGACAAAATTATTTCTCTTAGTCTTTAGGTAAGTTCACCTATGTCAAACTTACAGAACCAGCATCTTAGCCTCCTGAGATGGGCAATTACATTTACCCTGAAAAGACCCAGCCAGATAGGTCCGGAAGAGCCTGCAGTCGACCCTTTTCTAAATTGACTGCTAAAAAGTTTAAGATTAAAGTAACCCAAGTATTTTTAAACATTGTAAAAATAGACAAATGTTTACTTTTGGAGTAATGGGATGCATAGCAAATATCTACCTGGCAGTAGATGCTTACTAGTTATTTAGTCATCTACTGGGTTTAAATAATAATAAAACAACCAGTTAATTAGGCAATTTAAATTTTGAAACTGCTTCTGAAAAGAAAAAGAGCAGTGAAATGGTTATTTCATATTACAAAAAATGTTGTACGCAGAATTTTTTATCTTTTGAACAGCTGAAATGGCCTTCTGTAGACAAATTTAGAGTGCACTATATGTCACTGAAGTACTAAAATTCATGGGTTTTGTTTTACAATATTTTCAAATAGCCTAAAAAATACCACACACACATACACACACATGCACACAGAACACAGACACACACATAATCTCAATGATTGCAAAATGAAAAGTTAAAGTAGCAATGAGATATCACTTCACATATGATATTGGTAAGATTTAAAAGAGTGATAACACCTATTGCTGATGGAGATATGGGAAAGGATATAGTCATACGCTGCCGAAGGAAGTATGAATTGTTACAGCCTTTTGGAAAAGCAAAATTTAAAGTACACACACTCTTTGCATCAGCATCCCTGTTACTGGCAATCTATTCTATAGAAATAAAGTACTGGTATATAAGAATGGTTAATGCCGTTTTTCAGGGCCGGGATAAAAAATGTGGGAAAAAAATGCATGTCCATTAATGGGTAAAAATTTGAACAAGTTGTGATAAAAACATATATATACCATGAGATTACATGCAGCAATTACAGAGAATAATTTCATTCTAAAATCAATGATTGAAAAGATTTCTACAACATGCTGTTAAGTAAGACAGTTAAGAGGCAGAGAAATACATGTAATAATATATTGCATTATAATTCAATATGTAGTAATATATAACATTATCCCACTTTTCTAAACCAAATACCCAAATATTTGAATATACATACAATTATACAGGTGTATGAATATATGTAAATATATGTATGAATATAATTATATGATCATCAATTAAAGTAAGCCAAGAAACATACCAAAGTGGTAACATTGATTCCTAGGGTTATTTACTTAGAGGGAAGAGAAAAGACAATGAAAAGAAAACTGCAGTTTCTAAAAGTTTATACAGTAAAGGCAGCATTATTATATGATCACCTTTTGATAAAATCTTTAGAAAATGGAGTGTATGTTTCTAAAAAGGTGTAGGAAAGAATAGTCATCAAAATGTTAATGACAGCAGCTTCCCTGGTGGTGCAGTGGTTGAGAATGTGCCTGCTAATGCAGGGGACACGGGTTCGTGCCCTGGTCTGGGAGGATCCCACATGCCGCGGATCAACTAGGCCCGGGAGCCACAACTACTGAGCCTACGCATATGGAGCCTGTGCTCTGCAACAGGAGAGGCCGCGATAGTGAGAGGCCCGCGCACACCGCGATGAACAGTGGCCCCCACTTGCCACAACTAGAGAAAGCCCTCGCACAGAAACGAAGACCCAACACAGCAAAAATAAATAAATAAACAAACTCCTACTCCCAACATCTTAAAAAAAAAAAAGTTAATGACATTTTTTCTCAATGTGCAGAAATCTGGGATATTTCCCTTCTCTCTCATTGGCTGATTTTTTTAATCCATGATCATTATTAGCTATAAAATACATGATGGGGCTTCCGGGAAGATGGCGGAAGAGTAAGACGCGGAGATCACCTGCCTCCCCACAGATACACCAGAAATACATCTACACGTGGAAAATCTCCTAAAGAACAACTACTAAACGCTGGCAGAAGACCTCAGACCTCCCAAAAGGCAAGAAACCCCCCACGTACCTGGGTAGGGCAAAAGAAAAAAGAATAAACTGAGACAAAAGGATAGGGACGGGACCTGCACCAGTGGGAGGGAGCTGTGAGGGAGGAAACATTTCCACACACTAGAAGCCCCTTCGCGGGTGGAGGCTGTGGGTGGCAGAGGGGGAAAGCTTCGGCGCCGCGGAGGAGAGCACAGCAACAGGGGTGCGGAGGGCAAAGCGGAGAAATTCCCGCACAGAGGATCAGGGCCGACCGGCACTCACCAGGCCGAGAGGCTTGTCTCCTCACTCACCGGGGCGGGCGGGGCTGCGAGCTGAGGCTCGGGCTTCGGTCGGAGCGCCGGGAGAGAGCTGGGCTTGGCGGCGTGAACACAGCCTGAAGGGCTTAGTGCACCACGGCTGGCCGGGAGGGAGTCCGGGTAAAAGTCTGGAGCTGCCGAAGAGGCAAGAGACTTTTTCTTCCCTCTTTGTTTCCTGGTGCGCGAGGAGAGGGGATTAACAGCGCCGCTTAAAGGAGCTCCAGAGACGGGCGCGAGCCGCGGCTAAAAGCGCGGACCCCAGAGACGGGCATGAGACGCTAAGGCTGCTGCTGCCGCCACCAAGAAGCCTGTGTGCGAGCACAGGTCACTATCCACACCCCACTTTTGGGGAGCCTGTGCAGCCCGCCACTGCCAGACAACTCCACCGGAAGAACGCACGGCGCGCCTCAGGCTGGTGCAACTGTCACGCTGGCCTCTGCCGCGGAAGGCCCGCCCCGCCCTCCGTGCTCCGCCCTCCCCCGCCCCGGCCTGAGTGAGCCAGAGCCCCCGAATCAGCGGCTCCTTTAACCCCGTCCTGTCTGAGCGAAGAACAGACGCCCTCCAGCGACCTACACGCAAAGGCGGGGCCAAATCCAAAGCTGAGCCCCCGGGAGCTGTGAGAAAAAAGAAGAGAAAGGGAAGTCTCTCCCAGCAGCCTCAGAAACAGCGAATTAAAGCTCCACAATCAACTTGATGTGCCCTGCATCTGTGGAATACATGAATAGACAACCAATCATCCCAAATTGAGGAGGTGGACTTGTAGAGCAAGATTTAAGATTTTTTCCCCATTTCCTCTTTTTGTGAGTGTGTATGTGTATGCTTCTGTGTGAGATTTTGTCTGTATAGCTTTGCTTCCACCATTTGTCCTAGGGTTCTATCCGTCCGTTTTGTGTTTTTTTTAATTTTTTTCTTTTTTTTCTCTTAAAAATTACTTTTTTATTTTAATAACTTTATTATATTTTAGCTTACTTTATTTTATTTCACTTTATCTTCTTTCTTTCTTTTTTTCCTTCCCTCCTTCCTTCCTCCCTCCCTCCCTCCCTCTCTCCCTCCCTCCTTTCTTTCTTTCTTTCTTTCTTTATACTTCTACTAATTCTTTCTTTCTACTTTATCTCCCTAATTCTGAGCCGAGTGGATGAGAGGCTCTTGGTGCTGCAGCCAGGAGTCAGTGCTGTGCCTCTGAGGTGGGAGAGCAAACTTCAGGACACTGGTCCACAAGAGACCTCCCAGCTCCACATAATATCAAACGGCGAAAATCTCCCAGAGATCTCCATCTCAACACAAGCACCCAGCTTCACTCAACAACCAGCAAGCTACAGTGCTGGACATCCTATGCCAAACAACTAGCAAGACAGGAACACAACCCCACCCATTAGCAGAAAGTCTGCCTAAAATCATAAAAAGTCCACAGACACCCCAAAACACACCACCAGACGTGGACCTGCCCACCAGAAAGACAAGATCCAGCCTCATCCACCAGAACACAGGCACTAGTCCCCTCCACCAGGAAGCCTACACAACCCACTGAACCAACCTTAGCCACTGGGGACAGACACCAAAAACAATGGGAACTACGAACCTGCAGCCTGCAAAAAGGAGACCCCAAACACAGTAAGATAAGCAAAATGAGAAGACAGAAAAACACACAGCAGATGAAGGAGCAAGATAAAAACCCACCAGACCTAACAAATGAAGAGGAAATAGGCAGTCTACCTGAAAAAGAATTCAGAATAATGATAGTAAAGATGATCCAAAATCTTGGAAATAGAATAGACAAAATGCAAGAAACATTTAACAAGGACCTAGAAGAACTAAAGATGAAACAAACAATGATGAACAACACAATAAATGAAATGAAAAATACTCTAGATGGGATCAATAGCAGAATAACTAAGGCAGAAGAACGGATAAGTGACCTGGAAGATAAAATAGTGGAAATAACTACTGCAGAGCAGAATAAAGAAAAAAGAATGAAAAGAACTGAGGACAGTCTCAGAGACCTCTGGGACAACATCAAATGCACCAACATTTGAATTATAGGGGTTCCAGAAGAAAAAGAGAAAAAGAAAGGGACTGAGACAATATTTGAAGAGATTATAGTTGAAAACTTCCCTAATATGGGACAGGAAATAGTTAATCAAGTCCAGGAAGCACAGAGAGTCCCATACAGGATAAATCCAAGGAGAAATACGCCAAGACACATATTAATCAAACTGTCAAAAATTAAATACAAAGAAAACATATTAAAAGCAGCAAGGGAAAAACAACAAATAACACACAAGGGAATCCCCATAAGGTTAACAGCTGATCTTTCAGTAGAAACTCTGCAAGCCAGAAGGGAGTGGCAGGACATATTTAAAGTGATGAAGGAGAAAAACCTGCAACCAAGATTACTCTACCCAGCAAGGATCTCATTCAGATTTGATGGAGAAATTAAAACCTTTACAGACAAGCAAAAGCTGGGAGAATTCAGCACCACCAAACCAGCTCTACAACAACTGCTAAAGGAACTTCTCTAGGCAAGAAGCACAAGAGAAGGAAAAGACCTACAATAACGAACCCAAAACAATTAAGAAAATGGGAATAGGAACATACATATCGATAATTACCTTAAATGTAAATGGACTAAATGCTCCCACCAAAAGACACAGATTGGCTGAATGGATACAAAACCAAGACCCATATATTTGCTATCTACAAGAAACCCACTTCAGACCTAGAGACACATACAGACTGAAAGTGAGGGGATGGAAAAAGATATTTCATGCAAATGGAAACCAAAAGAAAGCTGGAGTAGCCCACGTACCACAAAAAAATAATAATAATAATACATGATGAAAGGGCTATTTTCATTGTAGGAAAAAGAACGTAACAACTATAGAAAGAATAAACTAAATTTCTCTCAATATAAATACTACTTAGTGTAAGTGCAAAGAAATATCCTTAGTTTTAATGGGAAAGAAATAAGAAAACAATCATGAGATAAAGGACATGGCATATGCCAACAGTTGGCCTCATTATACATTCTCCTCTTCTGCCATTATGAGATTATGTCTGTGTTTTAGCTGAACCAATGGCTACTGAGAATAAACACTACATCCAGGCCTCCCTTCCCAGTAGGAGAACAGGAATGTAGGATTTGTGTAAGTTCTGCCCAGCTGGACGTGAGCAGAGGTGACGTGTGCAACCCTCAGGCCTGGAGCACGTAAGGAGCAGAGTGAGCCATGTGCAACCACGCAGACAGAGCAACACCATAGGGCCCAAATCACACGCAGATAGAGACCATGAGTGAGACTAACTGGGGAAAAAATCAGAATATTTGTGAGACTTGGCTCTTACTTGCCAAGTTTAGCATTCCTGCAAGAGAAATTATAAGGGTGGGGGGAGGGATAAATTGGGGGACTGAGACTGACATATACACACTACTATATATAAAATAGATAACTAATAAGAACCTTCTGTATAGCACAGGAAACTCTACTCAATATTCTGTAATGGCCTATATGGGAAAAGAATCTAAAAAAGAGTGGAATACGTATGTATAACTGATTCACTTGTTGTACACCTGAAAATAACACAACATTGTAAATCAACTATACTCCAATAAAAAATTTTTAAATTTTTTTAAAAAGAGAATTATAAGAGGCAGATTTAGCAGGAGGTAAGATTGGCCCCGTCTTCTCAAAACCATCACGGAGCTAATGGGGCCAGTCTAGTGGCAAAGATCGGGTAAGATACGGCCTTTAGCCTTCTCATCCAAGACTGCTGATTCAGATTACCTGAAAGTAGCCGTAAACAAAAATTATCTATAACTTCATTGAAGAAAAAGAGAGTAAGTACAAATACACAAAATAATAAATAACCAAGGGGAAATAAATAGATAAAACTTTGAAAATTATGACTCCATGTTGTATAATTCTATGAAAATAAATTTGAAAACCTAGCTAAAGTAGTCCCTTTCCTATAAAATACATTTATCAAATTTGACCCTGTTTTCTATTGCTGCCATAAAAAGTCACCACAAACTTAGTGTCTTAACACAATTTTTTTAAAGCAATAATCTATTTATTTATTTATTCCTTTGGCAAACTTAGTGGCTTGACAAAAATTTATTATTTTATATTTCTGAAGGTCAGAAATCCAATGTCGGTCTCCCTGAACAAAAATCAAGATGTCAGCAGTCTGCTTCCTTTTCTGGAGGTTCTAGAGAATTTCTTTCCTGCTCATTCGTGTGTTGCCAGGATTTGTTTCCTTGTGGCTATTTTCTTACCAGCTGTCAGCTGAGGGTCGTTCCCTGCTCCTAGAAGCCACCACAAGCCTTGGTTGATGGTCCCTCACTCAGTCTTCAAAGCCAGCAAGAGTGGGTGCAGGTCAGGTCCCTCTCACAATGTATCTCTCTGATCCAGCATAAAAAGAAAAAAAATGTTATGCATTTTTAAGTTCTCAAAAGATTAAATAGTCTAGGATAATCTTCCCACCTTAAGTCCTTACCCTTAATCAGACTGGCACCCTCCCTTTTCCCATGCAACATAGCATAGTCACTGGTCCCAGGGAATTGGGGCATGGAGACATTTAGGGGCCATTATTCTTTTATTGTAGACCCGTATAAAGATTTCTTAAAAAAAAAAACACAAAAACTTGGATCAGTTTTCATAGAAGAAATGTGGAACTAGCCCTTAAAAATTACCATGTACAGATGGTTTCACAGAGGAATTCAGAGAAACCTTCAAAGACTAGATAATCCAACGCTACTTTAATTTTTCCAAGTATAGACAAGACACTTTAAAAAATTTTACTACAAAGGAAATACGGTATAGATACATAAGCCTGATAAAATAGCATAGTAAAGAAAAAACACAGACCAATCTCACTTTGAAATATTGGGACAAAAAAAATCTTAAATGAGACGTTAGGAAATAGACTCCAATAGCATATTAAAAAAATAATATAGCTTGACCGAGTAAGGCTTACTACACAAAAGCAAGAGTGATTCAATATTAAGAAATCCATTAGTATGACCACCATTTTTTTAAAATCTTTAGAAAATTTGACTATTCACATAGATACTGAAAAAAATTCAACAAAATTCAAAACTCATTTCTGATAAAAACACTTTGTAAAATAGAAAACCACGGATTTTTCTTCAAATTGATAAAAATAAATTTACCTCATTTCTAAAACCAGTCAGTGACTTACTAGGTAAACACCAGAAGCATTTCCACCAAGATCCAGAAGAAGGAAAGAATTCCTACTATTCTATTGAACTATTCAACACAGAATTGGATTTATTAGCTAATGCAATGAAACGAGAAAATAATTGAAGAGAGTATTTTCACATGGTATAATACTTTTCTTAGAATATTGGTATCAGTGATAAAACTATCATAAATAAAGTAATTCAGTAAGTTAGAAAGATACAAAATTATACAAAAATCTATAGCCATAATGAATATAAATAATAACCAGTCAGAAGATGTAAGGACAGGAAAAACATCAACAAAAACTAAAAAACATTTTGTATATTAACAGTAATGTACAAAACCTACATGAGGAACATTACAAACACTCCTGAAAGACAAAAGTGAGGTCGAACAAATAGACAGCCCTTGCTTTTCATCAGGATGACTCAACAAAAAGATACCAAGTATCCTTCTAAGTAATAGAAATGTAATGTGATTTTTCCAAAAAAACACATATATAAATGAGATTTTTTTTCCTGGAATTAAGTAAGTTGGCTCTAAAACCCGTGTATAAATATAAAATAGATGCAAAATTACTGATAAGCCCCTTAGAAAGAATAACCAAGAGAGAAGTGATTAGCAGTTCTCCGAATCAAAACATGGCAGACGAATAAACAGCCAGACTGATACAACAGAAAGGAAAGTGTCAACATAAATCCAACTGCCTATGGAAACATCAATTCTAGTTGAGGTAGCATATCACATATGTGAGGACAAGATGGACTTTTTAATAAATAGTGTCGTGACACCTGGATAATCATTTAGAAAAAGAGCTGATCCCCCAAGTATAAGAACTCTCACAGCAAGAAAGAGCATTTTTAAAAAATTTACTTTTTTCCAGTTTTATTAAGGTATAACTGACAAATAAAATTGTGAGATATTTAAAGTGTACAAGTTCTACACCTGGATTTGGGATTCGGGACGATGTTATGCATGCACATCTCCATTCAACATAAGAAGATCCCCTCCGAGGCCTTTCCCCCTCAGTAGCAACCCCTTCAGCGGCCCAGGCAACTGCAATCCTAAATTCCTGCACGTGTTTTTCATTTTACTATTTGCCTTCTTGAAGATCCTGGAATGCAAAATAAGCCCATGAAAAGACCATAAAAATCCTTTGATATTTTAAGATAAGAAAACTATCCCTATACATCATAATATCTATCTGAAAACTTTTCAAATGCAGTTCCATAAGATATTTTTAGGAGAATATAAGGTCCTAATTTTAAAAGTAAATTTCAGCACCGTCTTTTGTTTGCAACCATTAAAGCAGTCGATTATGTGTCTAATTTAACCCTGATTTTAACTTGAAATATCTAATACGACAGTAATTGCATTATTCTCAATTCAATATTTGGCTCTACTTAGCTGTAACTATAGCTGTCGAAGAATTCTGAGTGTGGAGTTTTCCATTATTTCTCACTCAGACATACAGAGTTCAAGTTTATTTAATATTATGTTTAATAATTTTGTTTAAACAAGACTATTTATTTGCATTGGTAGCAAAATTGTTGCATTTTTCCCCTAATATGTTATTCTTATTGTCATAAAGGGAATCCAGGAGAGAATAAGGGTGTATGTTTCCCATCTGACCAGAGAACTATACCCACTTTTGTATTATTTACACAATAATGATCAAGGCCTGGGGCATTTCCTGAGGATGGAGGGCTGACTGGGAGATTGCCTCAAGGCCATTAACCTGGGGCAGTCATTCATTTTCTTAGAAAACCTGGTTGAAGTCATTATTTCTATTACAAGATCAATAACACACATTCCTCAGCATCACAACCAAAAACCTCTTTGGAAATGAGTTTTCTTCTGGAATTTTTCTTAAGTACATTCAATCTGTAGGTTATATTTTAAAAGAAATATCACTGAAATCCTGAACAACTTAGTAACATGACAGGCCTCATCACCTAGACATAAATGTCATGAACGTTGGTGACTATTTCCTCTCTGCCCTGACTTAGAAGTCAAGCTAAAAATAATCTGCCTCTCTCCCTCCTTCGCTCCCCCTCCCACGCGCCTCTCTCTCTCTCTCTCTCTCTCTCTCTCTCTCCCTCCCTCCCCTTCTCTCCTCCCCTCCCTCTTTCCTAAGGGCTTCAGCTAGCAAGTTTTCAATGGAGGTGTAAATCTACAAAACAACTAGAGCAGGCTTCTCTGGTGGCTCAGTGGTTAAGAGTCCGCCTGCCAATGCAGGGGACACAGGTTCAAGCTCTGGTCCGGGAAGATGCCACAGAGCAAGTCAGCCCGTGTTCCACAACTACTGAGCCTGTGCTGTAGAGCCCGTGCTCCGCAACAAGAGAAGCCACTGCAGTGAGAAGCCCGTGCACCGTGACAAAGAGTAGACCCCACCCGCCGCAACTAGAGAAAGCTCGCGCACAGCAATTAAAACCCAACGCAGCCAAAAATAAATAAATAGATACATAGAAATAAAAACACGAAAAATAAATAAATTAATTAAAATTTAAAAAAATAAAAATATTGACTCTGTTCTGTCTCCCAGAAGTTCCTACATTCTTTTAGGCTAAGAGTGATGTACTACAAACTTCCTAAACGGTAAATAAAGGAATTAAAGAAATTTCATCAATCTATTTTCCTAATCTTCAAAACACTGTGAATTACAATATGCTCTTCATGGGCAAGGTGTGATTATGCAACGTAGTAAGGATGACTAATCACCTAGGATGCACCAGAAGGAGCAGAGGAGGCGGGAGTGAAACTGAAGCCCCCATCCACCTCCTTTTCCTTGATCTAACATTCATTCCAGTCACTCCTTACCCTTGAAATAAGGAGCAGTGATACTGTCATAGTCTCGCCTGTCAATGTGTTTACATCAATTCCCTGCAGACAATTGACATAGCCCCAGTCACTGGGTACTGCCTGTCCCCCCTCCCTCGTCTCCTCTGCTCCTACCCCACTAGACCGTCTCCACCCGCCACGTAGTCAATGCACAGATAGGAGAAAGCCATGAGTCATGGAAAACAAGAGAAGAACAACTTTGAGAAGGAAGGGCACAAGGAATTGGTTGATGCTGGAAAACACCTGAGGTTAATGGACACCCATCCTTTCCTCATACAAGGGCAAAGAAAAGGAAACGACCACGCTGATGAGATATACAAAAATTAAATTTAGAATATTCTTATCTCTAAGAAGCTTACAATCTATTAAGGGAAATAAAACAAGAAGATAAATTATTGTAACATGAGTTGGTAGGTGATAAGAACCATGGGATATACACTAATATATGAGTGATTTGTGGAGTGCAGAGTTCCTTCTGGTTGGGAGAATCAAGGAAAACCTCATGAAAGAGGTGACCGAATGGTCAGAGATTGGAGGAGAAAACTTAACAAGCAAAGAGAATGGCTTGCGGTGCTAAGAACATGGGGGATAGTCTGAGAAGCATGAACACTTTGGTTTATCTAGACTGTGAGATATAACTAGAGTGGAGGATGAGGTAACATACTAGAGGTCTCCAAAGGCCAGTGTAGAATTACAGGGGGGAGAGGGAAAGATTCTGAACAAGATAATGATGTGAAGAGAGTTGTATTTTAATAAAATCAATCTGGAGACTTCCCTGGTGGTCCAGTGGTTAAGACTCCACACTCCCAATGCAGGGGGCCCCGGGTTCAATCCCTGATCAGGGAACTAGATCCCACATGCCACAACTAAGAGCCCGCATGCCACAACTAAAAGATCCCACGTGCCAAAACCAAGACCGAGCCTGCATGCCACAACTAAAAGATCCCACGTGCCAAAACGAAGACCTGGTGCAGCCAAATAAATAAATAAATAAAATAATATCAGTCTGTAAGAGATGTTCGGAGAGTGGACTGGAGAAAAGAACATTGGATAGACGCCAATTATGAGGCATTTAAAGAGCCCCAAAGTGAGGTATTTAGACTTTGAAGTAACAGAGTAGCAGAGGGAATTGAAAGAAGATTGATATGAGAGCTATTGAATAGGTGTAAGTTATTCTCAAGGTCCTCTCTCTCAGGTTGGGAAGGAGTTCACATTATTATTATTATTATTAATAATTATTATTACATCAAATCAGAAACACCAAACAAACAAGAAGATGGCCATGAATGAAGCAGCAATGAAAGTGTCTTGAACCAAGGATTATGATTAATCTAAATCTGTGTCCCTGATTCTTAAATATAATCATAACATTTAGGAGGTAAACTCCATAGATAGTACCAGTGTTCCTTGAGAGGGAGAGTTTCCATCACTGGAAAAAATAGGTTTGGGCAACAGATAAACCAGGCCCTGAAATCTGGCTCTTTTGCTTATAAACTCAGTGACACAGAGTCCCTCATTTAACCTCCTTGAACTTCTGTTTTCTCATTGGGAAAATGGGAATAATAATGATTACTTGACAGGGTATTGTGAGACTTAGATCATATAGGGATTGGGGCAGATATTAGATGCTCAAAAAGAGGCAGCTAGACTGGGTGATTGGTTAAAAATATTAGAGGGAAAAGAATAACAGATTATTCCAAGACGTTGGGCGTAGGGAGGTGGCGACAAAAATAATCATGCTTTTAACGGAAATGTAAAAGTCAGACAGTATGAGACAGATTTAAGGAATGAGATTTTTCTGTTTCAGCAGTTCTCATTTTATATTGCCTGTTTATAAATCCCACACCATCCGTAGAGCAAATCTATAAGATACTCTCTCCTCGATGTCTGTAAATAAATTTCAAGCTACAGTTTGCTTTGTGATGACATTTTTTTCTTGTCATTGCTTCTGTTGTTTTTTTTTACCGGTTTTGCTGTTTATTTCACAACAGTATGCTATGGGTAAAATGAAATATAGAAACAGATTTAGCCTCAGTAGGTCCTGAAGACCCAGAATAAGGGTGTCTCAGGTGCTCATCACCATCCAGAATCCTAGCCGAAAAGTATGACTGCTTGTCACCTACATGTATACTAAGGTATACAAGAATTTCTTAAAGATGGTCATTTCTGAAGCTCATGTATATTTCACCTGCTTTAGCCAGTTAGCAACCTGTCAGCCAATTGAACTGGATATTTTTAGAAATCTTCTAAGAAAATGCATGAAGCCTTGCTGAGTCAAACTTGTTATTAGGTTGATTTTCAGCATCAAGTTACAATGATAATTGTACCCTTTCGAAAGAAATTGAAGTCAAGATTCAATGAATAAAGTTTTTAAATGTATGGCCCTGCAGTCTTTTTTAAGGGTGTAAAACGTCAAGTTAAAATTTAAATATGAAATCAAATTGATACCTATTTTCTTTCCCACTTAAAATATACTAAATGTGATTTGGTTACGTGACCTTGTGTGACCCATGAAATATGTATAAGTTTGTGTAGGGAAAAATAAGATTACTCATCAACTGTATTATATCCAGCACCATGTAGAACAATGTGTATATGTTAAAAATGTGTGTGTAAATTATTTCTGAAGAATATACAAGAAACAGGTAACAATTTCATCCAGAGAGGAGAGGTGGCAGGCTCTGAGACACAGAGAAAAAGGAGACTTCATTTATGCTGCACACACTTCTGTGCCCTTTAAACTGCATTCCTTATACACATATTACCTGGATTTAAAATCATGTAAGAAATTAAAAATCAGACTTGCCTTCAATATTAGACCTGAGTACAGAGCCAGACTAACAAGTGGAAACAAAGTTTGTATAAGGTTTTGCTTTTGACACCGGAAAAAGTGAGCAACTAAAAAATAGGAAATATATGATTTATCAGCAACCCTCATTAAAAAAAGACATGAAGATTTGGGCCATCAGTTTAATATCTGTAAACAGACTCATGTGGCTGTCACAAAAAAGACCCATGTTTGGTTGAGTTCAACATTTAATAAGAATCTTATGTGTGATGGGAACATAAAAATGAAAGATAAAGACCCTGTTCTGAAGGATGCACATACGAGGAGAAAGAGGCATATTAGTACATAATTAAATAGAATGTAGTAGGAGCAAAGGGAGGTGTATGCGGAGTCCAAGAGAAGCAGGGCAGACAACATCCAGGAAGGACATCTCAAGGTCTTTAGAGCTTTACTAGCAGTACAACATGCCAAGCAAGGAGTTGGGTACCACACCTCTCCATGTGCTCCCCAGAGCATCTCTGGGTCTCAGCAACTAAATTTCTTTGCCTTTCTCAAGGGCCATCACAGAGAAGAAAAGAAGCATTTCTACGGGACTTCCCTGGCGGTGCAGTGGTTAAGGCTCTGTGCTTCCACTGCAGGGGGCACAGGTTCGATCCCTGGTTGGGGAACTAAGATCCCCACAAGCCGCAAGGCGTGACCAAAAAGAAAAAAAAATTTCTTTCTTCAAGGAGCCAGTAGCAGTAGGAGGGCGCTTCAGGAAAAGGTCTAAACCAGCTCGATTAAAACCTCTACATCCTTTACCCATTGGAGACTAGAGAAGGCGTTGCATGCTCAGTGGAAAAACCAGGAGGTGATTCCTCATTTGATTCCTGATGTTGTGCCTAACCAGAGGGTTCCAGTACCTCATTATGATCTTCTATAAATGTGCAATAAAACCACCCCACTTTCATTGTGCTTTATGGCCCCCAAAACACTTTTGCATACATTATTCCACGTGAATTTCACAATAACCTTGAGAGAAAGGCCAGGCCAGGGTTCCCATCCCCTCTTCCCAGAGGAGCCTCAGAGAAACCCAATAGCTGACCCGGAGTTGGTATCTCACCCCAACCCAGGTCCCTGATGCCAAGACAAAGGCATTTCCAAACCTGTCAATGATTCTCAACACTCTCCTGCTAGATGTCAACCCATGGCAAAGTTGTCACCCAAATGAGAAAAATAAGGAACGACTTCTGCGTAAGTTAAATTTACTCAATTTACAGTGCTCTTCTTCATTCATGCTTTATATCTTTCTCAGTTTGGGGTGTGAAAATGTACTCTCATTTTTTTAGATGATAAGAGTATTTTTCACGCCCATAATGGGCAAAATCAAAAGTTGACTATCGACATAGGTCTCCCCCAAAAAATTCTGGAGATTTTTCTGGTCCGTGCAAACCACCAAAGGAGGAGATATGGATAAGGTAGAGTTTACGGGACTGGCTACAGCAATCGTGAGAAGTGCTAGTATGTGTTCAGTGAAGAAAATACAGTAGATGGCTGATCCAAGCCCAGAAAAGTGCAGACTGTTCCACAAGGCATCAGACAAAACTCGAATCACAATCCCACATAACACATCCCCACCCTCAGCTGATGGAGTCCATTACCTGAAGCCATGAGGTATCTGAAATCTGTTTCAGCTGAAACTTCCTGGGTGAATTTCCAAAGTGGCCTGAAATAACCTTGATTCAGGAACTATCTAGAAGTCAAAAAGCAGAGTCATTGTGGTGAACAAGCCACATGGCAGATACTAACATCAAAAACTAATTGCTGTTTATACACAAAACATTAATTTCTGACGGGCTATCCACACACCCTGAAGACATTTAAAGCACTTAAAAAGTAATTAAGCCAAAGTGAGTCATCATGTGCTATCATAGCCACGTGTGGTTTTTATAAAGTAGAAATCATTCATAATTCTGCTTTTACCCAGTTTTCATGAGCTCGAGGGATAATCTGGCAATGTGCAAAATCAACTGATTCCCCTGTTTTCTTTCTAATTTTAAGCCACAAATCCCCGGGGAAACGCTGCATTTACTTCCCCACCCCCCGCCACGTTACCTACAAAACAAACGACCAGAGCACAGCTTATTTTTTTTCTTTTTTGTTTTTCTTACAATTGTTTTTTTTTTAACATCTTTATTGGGGTATAATTGCTTTACAATGGTGTGTAAGAGCACAACTTATTTTAACAACGTGGCTTAGGGAATGGTTGTGTCAGTCCCCACAGTGAGAGGGGATCCTCAGGTTTGCTGGATGGAATCCACCCTGAGCGCCCTCACCTGTGGGTACAGGGACGCTTAAACAGCAGCACAGTTAAGCTGCAAGGCGCTGAACGCAATGAAACCAGAGCGCTACCTCTGCACTCCATTCACAAAAGCAAACTGATGGTAATTAATTCATGATTAGTTCATTTCAGCTAATATACGAGCCTAAGCTTTTGCTGAATGATGTAATATTTCAAAAGTAGTACTGTGCCATGAAATTTATTGGACTTCCCGAAATCACCAGTGTAATTGTTTTTGCTGTTCACATATTAGGCGCAGTCTCCAGGGGAAAAGCTGATTCTTCTCATGTAAGACTCTTTCCCCCCGAGTTTGAAAGTCTGTCATCTTTCTCAATGTACTCACTTCGTTAAATAGTTTACAGCTTTCAAGAGGGTCACAAAGTCTGGGTAACAAAATGACTGTCCGGACGGATTTAGACAATAAAACCACCAGATCGTTATATAAATGTTTTTCTCAGAGGCCGTTTCTGAAACACATACTAAATGCAAATATTGAAACACCTGCATGCCAAGCACAATTCTTTTAACAGATGTTAATCCCTGTGCATTTAACCAATGGATTTAGATCACATAAATATAACACACCCCCTTCAGACCATCTTGGAAAACTACCAATTACCTTATTTCACTTTGACAAAGAAACTATTACTCTCTACATCATAATTTTGATTTTATGGTTTATAATGGGACTATCTAAAAAAGCAAGTAAAAAATACAAAAAGTCAACTTGAGACTCAGGCAAAGCCCCTATATGTAAGTTGTCTACTTTTAGCGTGGAAAATTTACAAAGATTGATAGGGTTACAAAATTTAACGCTTTTTCTTTGTGGCCCTGAAGAATGAGATTCTTCATTTAATCCATCAGTAATCAGGATAGTCCACTGAAGGGCAGTCATCTTTTTTCCTCCATTTCGGAGTCCTGGTGGGTAACCTGGCTCATAGTTAAAATCGTCCCATATCCCTTGGGTCACTCCCTACTTGGGGGATGCTTCTAAGGGCTGTTTTTTTTTAAACAGATTTTATTTTTTAGAGCACTTTTAGGTTCACAGCAAAATTGACTGGAAGGTACAGAGATTTTCCATCTAACCCCCTCCCCCCTGCCACACACAGCCTCCCCCATCATCATCCCCCACCCAAGGGCTACATTTGTTACCACTGATGAACCTACAACACACATCATAACCACCCAGAGTCCATCGTTTACATTAGGGTCCACTCTTGACCTTGTATTATACATTCTACGGGTTTGGATAAACGTACAATGACATGTATCCACCATTATAGTACATACAGAATTGTTTCATTGCCCTAAACATCTGCTGTTCTCTGCCGATTCATCCCTCGGCCAACTCTGCTCTTTTTAATTCTTCTTCAATCACCTCCCCACTTTTCCAGCCTCAAATCTTCCTTATGGCTCAATTGTTTAATCATAATGAAAATCACCCTTTTGGGGCCCAACTGTATGTACCAGATGTACATCCGCTGGGTGCTTGACATCCATTACGTCATTTAATTCTCAAATATTCCAAGAAGTGGGCTTTATTTTCCACATTTACTGATAACTCTGCAAACTCATGTGATTTAACCTGACTCAGTGCTTAAGTGGTGCAGTCCGGATTCTAACCAAGCCCCAAAGCCTATGATGCCCGCTAGGCTAAAGTGCCTCTCACGCATCTATAAAATCATGTTCTATAGGCGAGACTTCTAATTCCGTTTTAAAACATATTTTGCTTTTTTATAGATAGGCAGAAAAAAAGGAAAAGTATTTGCTTCGGTTCCTGACTTATTTCAAGTACACATGCTGGTCTCATTCTCTGCTTCTGTACCAGAAGCCAGGCTGACAAGACTCGCCCAGTGCAGATACCCAGCTAATTTTCAGCAAACATGGACTTGTTGCTTGATTAATTAGTATCGACATGGGTTGTGCTCACCCACAGGTTTGCCTTCCACCGTGCTGCCACCTGTCTTCTTCACAGTGCTGGCCCTATGTAGGCAAAAACCTCCTGGATAAAAGTAGAGCCACCCTTGTCTCATGAGAGTCTCTTCCATCCCTTACGTTGAATCAGAGATAAATCAACACGAGTCACCAACACACCGTGATTAAATTCCAGTAAAGCCAAGATTTGGCTGGAGAATCTTGGCGTGCTACAGCTATGAAATCATAAAAACTTTCAGATTCTTAGGAATTCTGTTTCTTTGCGCATTGTAGCATGACAAATTGGAAAGTATGGGCAATTATTTTTCATTTTGTTACCATGGACAATCTTTCCAACTGTGGCCCTTTCATATATATGAAAGGGCCACATATTTCATCTATACATACCATCTACAATATTGAGTGCTATGGTAGTACAAAATAAGCTCCAAAAGCGGTTTCTGTCCTCCAATACCCTAGAGCCTCCTTGAGAAAAAAATGTTGACTCATATGAAACCCTTAGAAACAGGGAAGTATATATTAGAAGACTAATAACAAAATCTTGGTAGAGGTTACAATGAAAATCCAGAGAGAGGTAAGATTTCTCTAAAATGCAAGGGTACAAATGAACTTATCTACAAAACAGAAATAGAGTCAGAGATGTAGAAAACAAACTTACAGTTACCAGGGGATAAGGCAGGGGAGGGATAAATTGGGAGATTGGGATTGACACACACACTGCTATATATAAAACAGATCACTAATATAAGGACCTACTGTATAGCACAGGGAACTCTAGTCAATACTCTGTACTGGCCTATGTGGGAAAAGAATCTAAAAAAGAGTGGATAGATGTATATGTATAACTGATTCACTCTGCTGTACAGCAGAAAGTAACACCATTTTGTAAATCAACTCTACTCCAATAAAAATTTTAAAAAATAAAATATAGTCACCAAGAAGGCTGAAAAAAAAAAAGTAGCTCTGAAAATTTTCATTGTCAGGGACGCATAGTATTTGAGGAGATATAAAGGTGTGACAGCACTGTTGTGGGACAGTAGGTCTGTCACATTTCTGCGTTTCTTAGAAGCAGAGGCGCTAATTGTCACTGTTCCTAACTGAGGGTGTTTGCATAACTAACTACCTTGGAAGACAGAGATAAATGTCTTTCTCTGGGGCGAAGGAGCAGCATGCTCACTGCCCATGATAAAATATTGAACTAGCCGGGCTCCTCAAGCTCAGAGTTCCTCTCCTGTAATGCAACCCGGGAACTGTGCGGGCCTCTGTAGCCCTCTTTATGTGGCCGGGTGGGAACTGGAGCCCGGGATACTCCAGCTGCTGCTGTTGCTGTGAGTCATGAATGAAGTCAGGCTCACTTGTCGGCTTGCCAGTAGGGTAAAATGTCAGACCCTTCCCAGTTCCTAACAGGGAGGTCTGAGACCGCGGCCACAGTCCTCGGAACAGGAATACCCAAGAGGAAAGAGAAGAAGATGTGAGTCTGGCTCCCTGGAGTTCTAAACAGCATCACCGGAGTTGACCCTTATAACTGAACTAAGAGTGAATCAGCCAGATTCTAGAAGTGCATTCATTCCAGCCCAGATCTAAACTGACTACACTGTGAGAGGAATTTTTTTTCCAGGTTCCATTTAATGGAATGGAATAATCCATTTAGTTATGTTATCTGTGGCAGGAAAGAATCAATTCACTTCCCTAAAAATGGCTACCAGGACAAGACGGGCCTTAACAAAAGCTTTGACCCTCTGTGACTTTTACTGCTCAAAATAATGGGGAAAAAGGCACCAAAATGTTTGTCTAGTTTCTTCTCGGTGAATTAAATTTAGACTTTACTAGTCATGGTTCCCTTTCCAAGTCAGTCACGGGAAGTTCAGAGCCAAAGCACAACTCAGCTTTATTCACTTTGGCCTGAGTTGTTCGGCTCTGATTCTCCCCAGCCTTGATCTCCATGTTATATTTCCTCTGTCTGGACTTCGTATTCATGCATACTTTTAACCTTACTTTACACATTCATGTGCATCACCTCAAATCTTTTCTGGAATGGGGTACACTAAGAACTAGTCAATAATCGTTTATTAATGATTGAAATGATTAGGCAAGCTTTGCTGAATCTATTAACTGCTTGTGAAAAATTTCACCTCCTTTTCTCCATATTCTTCCAAAGGAAGAAGTGGAAATTCAGTCAGATGCACTCAACGTGACTGCACACTTTGACTTCTAGATGCTGCAAAATAATTTTTTGCTCATTCCGCAGACAGTCCAGGAGCCAGGAGAGGGGAAAAGGAGGTCAGCGTGAAACAACCTCGGTTCTTCCCCAAAGTTTCCCATGATTGTGGAGAGACAGCGTGCCCTCCAGACCATGTCTAGATGCCGTAGACATCTAGACATCAACGATTGTCTGTACATGAAAGTGTACAGAGAAGGGGCTTCTCAATTACTTGTCATTATCCGGGCTGATGGCATCACATCATTAACGTGTCCCGCTAAATTGTACTTTTCACCTTCAAGTCCCTTTACAGGCATTATCTAAAATTTGTTGACGCAAAGTACCACCTGGTTTAATTAAATGGAAGTAATTCAGGGCAGGGAATGGTGCCTGGACGATTGGAAGATGCTTTCCAAATGTTGTTCTTCCAATGGAAGTATGTGGAGTCCGTAAAATAACAATAATTATTCCAGCACCATAAATCAAGCTAAAATATTTGTTTCCAGAAATGTCCAGTAGGACGAACACCTTCCAGACCTAAGTCATCTCAACAAAGTCCAGCTGTCTGCCATAACACTGGAATTTCTGTGTTTCTCTTTTTTTTTTTTTTAATGAGAAAGCACCTTTGGAAGCAGGAATAATAGGTGAGATTTACAACATCATAGTTAAGAACCTAGGAAAAGGATAAAGAAGAGAAGGATGACTGTAATGCTTTGAAAAAAATCATTTTTTAATTTTACTTAGAATGATCTCTAAAATGTAATGGAGCATGCAAATATAAGGGATGCAGGGTTGAGGGTGCAGGATGTGATAGAAGGTAGGAAAGAATTCTGTTTTTAACCATTTTGTACAAGACATAAAAACAGATGTGAAAAGAGAATCCATTTAAGTTTTTTCCCATAATCAAAAAGCTAAGATTACACCTACTGAGGGTAGTAGTACACTGCAGAGGATCCAATCCCATAGACTGAATCAGCCAAAACTGGGTGCCATTACTTCCTCTCTGTGTTCCTGACATGTTACTTAAATTCTCTAAGCCTCAGTTTCCTCATCAGCAAAATAGAGCTGGAAGGATCTTGTAAAGCACACATGACATGATACCCAGAAAGCACACAGAGCCGGCCTGGCACACGTGAGACTCCACAAGTGGTAAATTTTGTTGTTAATACTTTATGATTTAAGGATAAAATGTACTGCAACAATGCAGTGCCAGATACAGTCTCTATTTGTGATTTAATGGCTATACAGTTAAGCCTATGTTATAGGCAGAAGTCTCCTCTGTTTTCCACGGTGCCTACATAAATCTGACTGTGATACACTTACAGAGACCTAACTTTTTCAGACCACTAAAGTTGCATTGAATACTAAAAATGTGACATGGCCTTGTATTTCCCAGTAAATATTGGAAGGCTGGGTTTGTCACTTTGTCTCTATTATACCAACTTCACTAATTTAAACAAATGACAAATCTTCTAAGTAGAGCCTTCCTGGAGATTCCCAAATGCAGATAACACATTCTGAAAGTTTCTCGAACATTCAACACAGTGCTTAATTTTGATTATTTATCACACATCTCGATAGACATTTCAATATAGTCTATCTTGATATGCTACAAATAAGACACGTTAAAGCTATAGGTGCTGTGTTTTAAGAAAATCCAAGAAGCAAGTTGTTTTCATAAAACCTGACTGGATGACCAAATTAACTATAGCATTAATGCTACCTACTTTTCCACCGTGAAGTAGTTATGTTTAAAGAGATATGATTTCATCAAAACTAATCACTGCAACAAATTTCAATCATATATTAAAAGATACATATAAAACACAGGTAAATTATAGTGTAATGTGTGTTATAAAAATGCAGTGGTGGGCTTCCCTGGTGGCGCAGTGGTTGAGAGTCCCCCTGCCGATGCAGGGGACACGGGTTTGTGCCCCGGTCCGGGAAGATCCCACATGCCGCGGAGCGGCTGGGCCTGAGAGCCATGGCCGCTGAGCCTGCGCGTCTGGAGCCTGTGCTCTGCAACGGGAGAGGCCACAACAGTGAGAGGCCCGCGTACCGCAAAAAAAAAAAAAAAAAAAAAAATGCAGTGGTGCTTATTATACAATAGCACTTGATCTAAAAAGCTGCAAAGGAACTGAAAATTAGTGGCAGAAGTCACCGTTACTTGAAAACCAATCCATAATTAAAACGAAATAGTTCTGAATTTCAATATGTCAATGAGAATAAATGGTTCTGTTTAGAAAATTTATATTTACAAATAATGTAACAGGACCAAGCGATTATACAAACTGAGAAAATATGTAATTGCCTATTAATTAATTAAAGACTGTGGCCACTCTGTGGATTATGAAACCTCTGTTTTCTCCTCTTCCATGTGGCTAACTGCCTTTGGGTGGCCTCCCCGACATGAATTGGTTGTAGCCTGATGTCAGGGATCCACACATTTTCTATCCGGGGCTAGAAGTAAATAAGTTAAGCTTCACAAGCCATACAGCCACTGTTACAAGTACTCAGTTCTTCTATCCTGCATGAATGCAGGTGTAGACAATATTCACGGACAACACACAACCAAGAGGATGTGGCTGTGTTCCAACAAAATGTTATAGAAACAGGTATCTGACAGATCAGTTGACTCCCCGTCTTCCTTCTGCAGAGAAGATGCTGTGCTTACTCTCTGATTAAGTCAAGGAAGGAAAAGGAAATACATATGCAGCATAGACCTGACCCAGATGTTCTCTCAAATATCTGAAGATCAAGATGAAGAACTGGCCTAGACCAACTGAGGTCTCATTGAGGTGACCATCCACCTCAGAGGTAAAAGTAGTCCTAATCTCATGATAGGTCTTGCTGCTGAAAGATTTCTTTGCTCTTTGGATGTGTAGATCCCACAAAGATATATTTAAAAGCTATTTCTGAGGCCTTTCCTCAAAGAGAATATTTCTGGAAAGCATGAAGATTGTTCACTTTCTAACTCAAGGGGCTCCCTTCTACAAGTGACAGTCAGAAAGCATTAAACTTGCACTCAATCTGTTATTCCTTTAAGCTTGGAAAAGACAAAATTCAAACAGTGGCACATAGAAAGGAAACACCACGGGCAGATGTTTTTTACTTAATGAGAACTAAGTGTCGCTCTAACTAAACTTCGGATTGGAACTAGAGTATTCTCATAAAAGCAATATAAGGTAGGAGTATGCCCGTGTTTTCACACACCCGTTCACTTATTTTCTCCACAAATACGTACATCAAGTGCTTACTCTGAGCCAGCACCATTCGGGCACTGGGAGCACAGTCACGTGAAAACAGACCTTACATTCCAGTTGGAGGAGACAGAAGAAAGACAAAGTGAAAATGTGTAATGTATGATGTATGAGATGATGGTAAGTACCTAGAAAAAAACAAAGTAGGGAAGGAGAGTAGGAAAGACAGCGTCTGGGAGCTACAATTTCACAGAAAACAGCTGGGGAAATCCTCATAGAGAATGTAATATTGGAGTCCAGACCTGAAGACAGTGGCGGGAATAAGCCAGGTACAGGAAAAAGAGTGGTCCAGGCAGAGGGAACAGCAAGTACAAACACCCTGAGGTGAGAGTCCCCGATCTGTTGGAGAAACAGCAAGGAGGCCAGGGCAGGGAACGTATAGCGAGAAAGGAGGGTGGAGGGAGACTCAGTGAGAGAGATGATGGGACAGAACGGGGAAGGAGAGTAGGCAGACTGCCTTACAGGGTTTTAACAAAGGAATGACCTTTTCATGGATCATTCTGGCCGCTGTGTTGAGGACAGACTGAAAGAGAGTCAAGGACAGAAGTGGGAAAACCAGTTAGGAGAATATTGCAGTAACCAGGTGAACTACGTGGTAGCTTGGACCAAGATGCTAGCAGTAGAGATATTCCTATATGTTTCCCAGAATAAATACATTCCTAGAGTGGACCTGGAAAGAAACAGGGAGATGGTCTAAAACACAATCTTGGTGCAATTCAGCATCCTTCGCTTAGTGAGGGATCCGAGAGGGGCTTTAGGGATGGCGAAGGGAGCGGGTCTGAGAGCCACATGTAGTATCTCGTAGGGTTTTTCTCTGCACTATCAGAAATACTATGCTGATAACATTCAGCCTGGGCACGCGAGGAAAAGGCCCCTTACGTTCACTACCAGTTTCTGGAGTGAAGTGCAGACTCCGGCATTTGTAACTCAATCTGCCTGGGTCCATCACCACTTCACTTCTTCACCACCTGCGCTGGATTAATTACAGGGCTGATGAGCTTTACATGGATTTCCTCTTCAGCAGAGTCAAATTATAGAAAGCTTGCTTTTGGAAGTTGGCGATAAGGAAAGGAGTGGGAAGTTCTCCATTCTCTGATTCTTCAGTAGACTTGATAGAGTCGTGTTACCCTAGAGCTGCCAAGGGCAGAGGCATTGCTTTGTGGAATGACCATGATCACCACCATTGTGACAGTGTCCTCCACGATGCCTAGAAGAGGGACCAGTAACTACTTGCTGAATCAGATTTGAGTTGCACAGCATGTTCTATTCATTTCTAGATAACAGATCTATTTGCTTCCTACAGTTTCGATGCTTTCTTATTTACGGTTGATGGTTCCCAAAGTTAACATTTTTTTAAACTATGATACATATTTGCTTTGGTAAGATATGATTCCTGTACCCTATTTATACTTTATCCAAACAAGAAAAAGCAGCAAAGTACGATAAAACCGTACCTTGCATATGGCCCTTGAATAGTTGGTTTCTAAACACTTACGATAGAATTATAAAATTTAAGATAAATATAAACAAATATGTATATTATAGGTGCACTCTACAAGCAAGATCAAATTATTTTCCAGTAGATTAATAATACGGCATAACGGTCATACAGTATCCTGATCACAATAACTATTCAAACATCTGACAAGTGATGGATTGGTGTTCTGTTCTCATAGACTTCTACATATGGACTTTCAGAGACAGTCCATCCACATTCATAGGAACCTGGATGTTTCTGGAACTGTATAATTCAACTGCAAGAGTAAAGAGAAATCTGTTTCGGAGATGAAATACTCATTCTCCAGTTAGCAGGTGCTGGTGGTCGTTGTCAGGCTCTCTGTAGAAAAAGGCAGGAAATTGAGTTAAGGGGGCCTGATGCAGCTCTCTATTTTTATACATGAGAAAACTATGATGCAGAGGGTCATTTAAGGAAAATAAAGTGAAAAGCATGGCAGTGGGGAGTGGGCTGAGGCCAAGAGCAAAGATGCCACGTACCAGTCTGGAGAGGCGTGGGCCTATCTCAAATAGGTGGGTGACATGGTCGGATTTTAGAGCCATCGCTAGGTGACGTGGGACAGATACCACACGCAGGCCATGAGTATCAGCTCTTCCCTGAGTCCACGCTCTCATGTCCCCGTGCCTCGGTAAACGTCCTTCCCGCGGATGGGACGGCCTCCCTTCCTTGTCCCACAGACCCATCCTTCTTTCAAGTCTCTGCATAGGCAAGGCCTCTTCACGGAAGCCCCTCGGCGGTCAGCCCTTGTCCCTTTGCTCTCTCAGTAGCCTTCTAGAACACGATACAAAGATTGTTAGTGTATCCGATTCCTCTGTTAGACTGAGGGTCCTCTAAAAGCAGGGGCTGAGTCTTAGTTATGTTTGGAATTGAGGATGCCTCGCTCAGAAACTAGTCGTCAGAAAGTGCTTGTCACGACAATGGGCAAATGTATAAAGGGGGCAAAATTTTACCTACCTCCTCTCTCCGTGTCTCCACACCTGGTGTTGCCTCTTCACCCTGTCCTCTGTCTTTGGGAGGGCCAGAGCTCTTCATTTAAATGTCCCACTGAAGCCCGTCCCCAAACATCTCAAGGTCTAGAACTGTCCCTTTCCTCCGCCTCCCAAGACCTGCTCATTGCTTTCCAAGTATCAATACTAAAGCTGATCACTGGCTAAACTAATTCACGTTGGATTGTAAATGACACAGTTTTCCTTTGGGGAGTTGGTGCCTAAAATCCCAAGGAAAGAATAGCTAATGGCTGAATCTCAGGCAGAGTGGCTGCCCAGCAAGGGCAAGAAAGGCAGGTATTTCTCTGCTCTGGTGTACAGCCAGGGATCCCCCAAATCACATTCTGTAGGCAGCTATCAACAGCGTCAACATGTGGACATACAAGAACTGGAAAAACAATGTTTTTATTTCACAAACTCATGGTTATTTCAGGACTTCCCTGGTGGTCCAGTGGTTAGGACTCCGAGCTTCCACTGCAGGGGGCACAGGTTCGATCCCTGGTCAGGAAACTAAGATCCCACATGCTGCATAGAGCAGCCAAAAAAAAAAAAGAAAGAAAGAAAAGAAAAAAAAAAAGTATGTATCTGATGATATCCTGGGATCAAATCTCCCAGGCAAAAATAAAAACAAAAAACACAGTTACTTCCACATTCCTCCAGCACATATATTTCTTAAAAATAAATATGAGGTTTTCCTTTTCAAAATAACTATAACTTCCTTGATGTTTTGGTGAGGAAATGATATTTTCCACTCACAAAGGAAAAATTAACTGCACACATCAACATGAATGAATCTCAAAAACATATAGAGCTAAAAAAAAAGGAAAGTCCCAGAAGAATATACCCAGTATGATTTTATTTATTTGAAGTTCAAAACAATCAAAAATAAAACCAATTTTTGGCTTCAGGAGGCATTCATAGGTGGCTAAACCATACAGAAAAACAAAGAAATGATCAGCATAAGATTCAGGCAAGCAATGACCTCCATGAAAGAGGCGGGGAGAGAAGGAAGGCTTGGCTTCTAAGAGGAAGCAATATTCTGTTTTCTCAGCCAGGCAGTGCCTATTCATTACGCTATTATTCTCTAAACTGGACATATGTCCTCCCTCAAATGTACGGCACGTTTCATAATAACAAAAGAAAATGGAGCACTCTAAAAACCGTACAAAGAAAACAATAATCACCCACCACCCACCACCCAGGGTTCAGTATTAACAACCTTCAAGTCATCTTCCTTTTTATACACAAGCACCCACGTGCACATGCATAACATTTTATGTGTATGTAAAATCATATACCGTAAATACAGTTTGCAGCTGGCTCTTTATCCCACAACACCCATATGCATTGTTGCAGAATGAACTCTATGATGCATAATTGAGTGAGAAGAAACATTGTGAGCTTACTAAGAACTCACACAGAAAGGGACATTCTCACCCAATGTGATTAAACACATTTTCCTCGGATCTCCAGCATTCCCATGACAGGAGAACTTTCTAAGTTCCAAACCAGAGATGCCACACAAAACCGATCTTCCCTAAGACAGTGAATTTACATCTACAACATCTCTTTAATCCACAGTCAAAGCCAGACATTTTTAGCTTCTAAACTAATTTTTTACTATGGAACAAACGTGCCAAAAACGATATTCATCATTTTCAACACAGAAAAAAATAACCGTATTACATCAGAGCCCATAAAATATGGAAAATGGAGGAGTGATTTTCTCACTTCTGACACACACGTCATGTGTAAGACCCAGACATTCGGCATTTCAATTCTGTTCCGTTAATGACAGAACTGTTTCCATCTAAGACCCCAAATTATGTCTCAATCACGGCAACGTTTATGAATGTTAATTGCCTGCTACTAGCATGTTAGTAAACGAGTGTTTTAAACTGACATGCCTCCTGGACCAAATTATTCCCATGATCGAACTTTTTGCTGGCCAGAGCCTCAGTAAGTATTTCCTAGGAGCTTGAATTTTTCAATACGGCAATCCACAACTGGTAACCATACACTTCACACTCATGGCTTTCTATAAATGTTTTAGTTTGAAATAATAAATGCTTTTAAAAATACCTCCACTTTGATAGGAAAACCCTATTCACCTCACAGCTCATTTCCACTTTTTAGTAATTTTTCTCTCATCAGGTTGACTCAAATAGAAAACATATCACCAAGAACTGAGCCACAGAACAGCCTGACACAGGTTCCAGAATTGGGAGTGAGGGGCTGACAAGTGGGCCCTGAGAACTTTCGGAGAAAGAGATTTTTCTTATCAAAACATGATCGTGTGTTTGGAAATGTGCTCACAAAAATAATTTTGGCTGCAGCAATTCCATGCTCTTCCAATCATCCCCCAAAGCATGCTTTTACCAGTCAGAACAACTGTTAAGACTCCACACCTACAATGCAAGTTTCTCATTTCCTCCTAAATAAACTAAATTGAATTTCTATAGCGGGAGCTGTTTGAAAATGTTTTCCCTTTTTAAGTGAATGCAGTGTGCACAGATAATCCCAATGCACCAAACCTCATAGCTCACAAAGCAGGAGACTTTCAGAGCAGCAAGAACACGCTGGGCTATATGAGATTTGAGGCAAACGCTGTGATCAGGGTAAGAAAAATACCTCCATGCAATTAAGAAAACCCGGTTGAGGCATTAGAAATGGAACAGGTTCACGTCTGGATTCAGGTGAGGACTGTAAAGTTTAGAAGGCCTTCTCGGCTCTGTGCTGTTCACCAAGAGTCTCTGCATCTGCCCTCAATAAACCCATCAATCCAAGGACACATCACCTGGGAAAATGCAAGACAGCTCATTGAATCCATTTTTTAAAATCGTCATACCTATAGATGGCCTATAGGCACATGAAAAGATGCTCAACATCACTAATTAGAAAAGTGTAAATCAAAACTCAACATCACTAATTAGAAAAGTGTAAATCAAAACTACAGTGAGGTGGGCTTCCCTGGTGGTGCAGTGGTTGAGAGTCTGCCTGCTGATGCAGGGGACACGGGTTCATGCCCCGGTCCGGGAAGATCCCACATGCCGTGGAGCGGCTGGGCACGTGAGCCATGGCCGCTGGGCCTGCGCGTCCGGAGCCTGTGCTCCGCAGCGGGAGAGGCCACAACAGTGAGAGGCCTGCGTACCGCAAAAAAAAAAAAACTACAATGAGGTATCACCTCACACCAGTCAGAATGGCTGTCATTAAAAAGTCTACAAATAACAAATGATGGAGAGGGTGTGGAGAAAAGGGAACCCTCCTACGCTGTTGGTGGGAATGTAAATTGGTGCAGCCACTATGGAGAACAGCATGGAGGTTCCTTAAAAAACTAAAAGTAGAGCTACCATATGATCCAGCAATCCCACTCCTGGGCATATATCCAGACAAAACCATAATTTGAAAAGATACATGCACCCTATGTTCACAGCAGCACTATTTACAGTAGCCAAGATATGGAAACAACCTAAACACCCATCGACAGATGAATGGATAAAGAAGATGTAAGATATATATATATATATATATATATACATACATATATATATGTATATATATATATATATATACACATACAATGGAATATTACTCAGCCATAAAAAAGAATGAAATAATGCCATTTTCAGCAACATGGATGCACCTAGAGATTATCATACTAAGTGAAGTAAGTCAGAAAGAGAAAGACAAATATCATATGATATCACTTATATGTGGAATCTAAAAAATAGTACAAATGAACTTATTTACAAAACAGAAACAAACTCACAGACATAGAAAACAAACTTATGGTTACCAAAGGGGAAAGTCGGGGGTGAGGGGGACAAATTAGGAGTTTGGGATTAACAGACACACACTACTATATATAACACAAGTAAACAACAAGAACCTACTGTATAGCACAGGGAACTATATTCAATATCTTGTAATAACCTATAATGGCAAAGAATTTGAAAAAGAATGTATGTATATGTATAAATGAAGCACTTTGCTGTACACTTGAAACTAACACAACATTGTAAATTAACTATACTTCAATTTTTAAAAAATTGTCCTGCTTAGAAATGAAAGATACTCATGGGTGGACCCAAAGCAGGTGAATTATAGCACAAACTAAAGAGCAGGTAAACGTCATATTTCTGTTGAGTAACAGATAGCCACCCTTACTGTCAACCTGCATCCCAGTTCCTGTGTGTGGTCAAGGTCCCTCATGCTGAAGTTGTACAGATTTACACGTAACGATGGCAGATTACAAGAAGTCTATGAGTTTTCTGTGTCTTAGCTACTTCTCCTCTACTCCCTGACTTCGCAGGATACACACCACAGTGAGCTGAACGACAGTTATGGATCTGCAGACAAAGGAACAGGCTGCATGTAAGTCAGAATATATGCACAAAGAGAAGGGACAAAGAAGGACATCCACAAGTCATGGCGGGTGGCTCTGTTTCCCTGGCCACGGAAAACATTTTGTTATCCTTGTCACATCAATTGCTTTTACCTTAAACTTGTTTCTCCGTTCGATTTTTCTCTTTGCGCTCTCGTACGTGGAGATATGAACTCTACCCTCTTCCAAAGAAATGATTGTTTTTCCTTTGAAACATTGTTAAAGCACGTGCTTGAGAACATGCTGCTTCCAACTGGTTTCTTTCCCACTTTCCACTTCATGCTGACACTGCTGTTGGACAAATATTCCTAAATTTCTCCCTTTCTTCCTGTGCCCCTGAACTCCAAATCTTCAGGGCTTTTCCACAGCCTGTAGAAGAAGGTCAATGTTCTTCATCTGCTATTCAAGGCTGCCATAGCATGGCTCGCCTCTTTTTTTTAATTTTGCTCCTACACAAATCCCTGGACTAGACCAAATGAGATTTTTTCACGGCCCCTCACACACGGAGCTTTCTTTCCCCACATGGTTGCTCCAGTTGAATTCCTTCCCTATACTGGTCAGCTGTGCTGCAGTATCAAACAGTCCCCAAACTCCCAATGGATTACAACAACAAATAGTTATTTCTCATTCACATGACATGTAGGTTTTTAGTGATCTTCAGCCAGGATCCTGCTCCAGGATCCAACTATGTGTCACTTCGTTCTGGAACCCACACCCAAGAAGCTACCACTCTCTGGGACACACTGTGCTCCCAGAAGAGGACAGAGGGAAATGTGCAGTCCCCTCTAAAGCTGCGGCTCTGATGGGGCATATGTCAGGATTCACTCCTATTTCATTGGCCAAAGCAAGTCACTAAGGCAAGCCCAGCCTAAAGGGGCCAAGAAATTATACTTCCCCTGCAAGTAGACATCACAAATCACACTGCAACTAGCAGGACTGTAAAATCCTATTTCAGGGAAGAAATGAGGTTAATAATTGCAAAGAGAAATAAAATCTACCCCACTCCCTAAATCCTCCACCCCACCTCTCTGACAGGTCCGCCATCCAGTCCAGCCTTGGTTCAAGTCCCATTGTTTATCAACCTGTCTACCCTCAATCCCACCTGGTCTCCCTGGAGCACTGCTGATCAGTATCGCACATCTGGCCCTTAGCTACTGCTACCATATCTAACGTCATCATATGATCTACCTGTCTTGTACTCCTGACTAGACCATAACCTTCCTGAGGATAAGATTCAACCTTATACCTCTTGGTAACTCCACTGATTGTATAAGGTCCATTCCTGCATAATGGTTTTTGCTGAAGGAGATATTGGTGATAACATTTTTCTGTTATGGGAAACAAGTGTCATCTTCAAAGAACAGACTTAGTCCAAAGGACTATTATTGCCAAATTTTAATGTTTTCTCTCCATTACTTACATCACCAAAATAAATCAGTGGAGAGAGGGCCTGTTTGCACACATATCTGGGGCCTGATCATTTATCAAATAAAGTATGTGGTGTGAAATAGGGCCATGCCGTGGGTACACAGTGGTCTCACCCTCGTTCTAGCCCTCTGTACAAAAGCAGGGACCTGGACAAACTGCAATGTAATGACCTATGTTAATGAGTTGTTAATAGTGCGCTAAAAAATGATAATTTTTAAAGACATCTTGGTATTTTAAAATAGTTCCCTTTCGATTCTTATTACATTTACAGACCTAGGACCAGATTCACAAGTCACGTAATTCAATGGGACTTTCCCCAAAGGAAATTCTTTGCAACAAGCCAGCAGGAGGCATAGTCCCACTTACTCAGGGCTATTCCTACAAATTTTACTTTTAACGTTTTACTGCCTTTCTCCCAGCTCATCGTACTCAGTCATTCATCCTGAACATTCCATAGTCACTTCACCATATTGCAAAGCAATGTCTTTCATATTTCTTCGTCAGCTACGTTATTTTTTAAATCCCCACTCAAACACAACTCTCCCGTCAGGAGGTGACCTCTGTCACGTGAGATACAGTATCTCCATTCAACAGGTGATCAGAATCTCCCCGCACCTCCTCAAGCACACCTTCCCCGGGATCTCAGCTCTTCTCACATTCCTGCTGGGTTCTTTTCCCTTATTTGAAGTTACACTCGAGACTCTGAGCAAAGCAATCATTGCCTCTCCTACCCACAAATAGAATCCATTAAGTGAAAATTCATTCCAAACTCATCTTGGGGAAGTAAGGAAGACTCAGTAAACCCCAAAAGGTCTAGAGGTTGAATTTCATTTGGAAAACTATCCAGAAGTTCAACTGCTTATCCAGTGCTTATCCTAACTCTGAGAGTGGCCTAGAGATGTGCTGACAGGAAGGAATTAGGGTTCCACCAGGCGCCAGGGAAACCAGTTCCGCAGCCCTTCGCTGCACCCTGCTTCTGAGGAGGAGAAGGGCGAGTGGGCAAAGATGCTGAGGGAGGGGTAAGTCAGGAAACCCCACTCCAGCCTTTCCAGAACCTCGGTGAAGGATGCTTCGTGCCGTGTTTCCAACGGGGAAGACCTACTCTACCTACTGCAAAAACATCGCTCCTGACAAACAAAAAGCGCTCGTCTATGAGCAAAGTGGTGTTGGGATCCCTTTCCTAAAATTAATCTACTTTCCAACTTGAAGACCAAAAAGCTTTGGAAGGTAGCGAGGCACCATGATTGCCTTGGGTTTAAAAGGTGATGTTTGGAAATGAAAGAAAAGTACATTTGGAAAAAGAAATAGGCAAAGGGGGCTTAATTTCAAAGCCCCAAGGATGCCTATCAGAAACTTAGGCTCTGAGACTATGGAGCTGAAAATTCATCCATTTAGTTACTCGGTTGAAAACAAAGATTTATTTGATTTTTTTTAATCAGTGTGGCTGGAAATCTGAGCTTTAGTGAACATAAAATTACTCAGATCACTACTTGAGTGAACAGTGAGGATAAGACAGGGAACTGAGGAATTAAGCCTTAGCATAGAGCATAGAAATAGAAAAGTCCACTAAGACGTTTGCCAAACCACCTTTTCCTCCCCCGAGCTTCATTTTAATCATTCAAGAAAAAAGATAACTGTTATATTTTTAAACACATCCATAGCTGGCAGGGGGTGGAGAGGGCACTATATCCTATCTCATTGTTAATCACACTCATCAATGCCAGTAAATTGTTTCTTCCATGTGACCCAAAGGGACACCTTAGATGATGCCCTAGCTCACCCCTCATGATGACTGACAAGCTATCTCTAGGGCCGAATCCAGTTCCCTGACCTCCCTGTGGAGTCCAGACCGGGCGTACGAGCCACTACAGAAAAGCTAAGGCCTTGCACGTGTCCTTCCTCCTAGAAGGGAAAAAAAGCTCTAATTCAACAGGCACATATCTTCCCAAACCTCCCAAAATCTGGATAAGGAGATGCTTTTAAAACCAACATTGAGGGGGCTTCCCTGGTGGCGCAGTGGTTAGGAATCCCCCTGCCAATGCAGGGGACACGGGTTTGATCCCTGGTCTGGGAAGATCCCACATGCCACGGAGCAACTAAGCCCGTGCGCCACAACTACTGAGCCTGTGCTCTAGAGCCTGCAAGCCACAACAACTGAGCCCACGTGCTGCAACTACTGAGCCCGCATGCCTAGAGCCCGTGCTCTACAACAAGAGAAGCCACCGCAATGAGAAGCCCGCACACCGCCACGAAGAGCAGCGCCTGCACGCTTGCAACAAGAGAAAGCCTTTATGCAGCAACGAAGACCCAACACAGCCAAAAATAAATTAATTAAATAAATAAATTTATTTTTAAAAAACCCCAACGTTGGCCATTTTGCTGATTAACAGCACTGAGAAAGAACGAAAAAGAGAGGAAGTTTGATGATAAGAAAAAGAAACTTACATTTTTATATGTGGTCTTCCTGGATTTAAGTACACTAAACACATCCATGAATACCCAGATCTCTCAGGAGAAAAGGAAAACATTCCAAAAGAGGAAAAATTCTGAACTTTCTTTGAATGTAATGTAGCAAATAATACAATGCCTACTTAGATTGTATAATTGTCCATGGGAAGTGGGCTAACTAACAAAGGAAGCTATTATATCCCCAGTGTTTTTGTGGTGTGTTGAATAAATGGGGTCTACCTTGCTAAGAGAGCACTTCCCAGGCGTTGGATCTAATTCTGATAGAAAACCAGGTGTCTGGGGAGACGCAATTTCTCCCAGAGCTCCTAGGAAGCAACTTTATGGAGGTGATGCAAAATTAGTTTTCTTCTGAAACTCACATCAAGATTCTTGTCATCCTTTCTCCCCTAGAATTACAGAATCACAAGAACCCAGGAAGTTATCTGGAAGGGGAGGAGAGAAGAACGAGTAGGAACATTACAGAATGACATTTAACAAGGAGGGAAATAAGATAACAATACATGTTTCAGGAATAGGAGCAGCTTTGGTGCGAGTTGTGCCATGTAACCACTCCAAGGAAGGACCAGGATCCTCTCCCATCAGCAGCAGCAACTAAGCAACCACTAAGCTAAGACTCCCTGGTGCATTGCCTCAATCTGACTGATGGTTCAAAGAGCACGGGCTATAGAGTCACATAGCCTGTGTTCACATACTGGCTCTATCATTGTTCTTTCATGACCCTGAGCAAATTTCTTGACTTCTATGCCTCAGTTTCCCTGTCTATAAAGTGAAAATGAACGTAATAGCAACTTCATAAAATTGTTGGGAAGATTAAATTGCATAAAGCATATAAAATGTTTCTCATAGTGTGTGGAGGGTAGTAAGCACCCAATCAACGTAAGCCAGTGTTGCATTTTGTTTCCTCTCTACAACGGCCCTATTAAGGTCATCGGCATCACCTTCATTTATCAGGAAGGATACAGAGTTAAGGAGGAGATGTTACCTGTCCCGTTTCACACTGTTAGTTAGCATTCCAGACAGTACCTGTGCCCCAGAAGCATGTGGTTTTAAATTAACACCCTTTTCTCTGAGCCAAACTCTTTCTCCACTCTCCCAGGACGCCCTGGGAAAATGCTGACTTCATTTAATGCAAACAGTCAATCAATGGCATTTGACTGAATAGCTAGCATTCTAGAGTTCTGGAAGAATGAATAATCTTCCCAGGCTACACAACTTTTAATACTAGAAACAAACATTCTTGGGCTATCTATAGTCAATCCCAGGCATTCAAAGACTCCTTAAAAGACACATGTCTTTACAGTGTGTGTATGATCCCACTAAACTAGTAGTTCTTAAGTTTTATTGAGTCTTGGAACTCCTTGGAGGATCAGATCAAAGAAAAGGACACTTTCCCCAGGAAAAAAAAAATTCACATACACATGCTCACAAAATATGCCTACAATTTCAGTGGGTTCAGAGACTTAGGGAAGTCTGTGAAATCCAGGCTAGGAATCCCAGTTCTAAAGTGCCTGGAGGTCTGGAAGGAGAATCCATTTACAAAGATTTTTCTTTCTATCTAGATATCCTCTCCCTGCTTGCTTTGCTTTGTTTCTGCTGGATTCCTTCCCCTTCTCTCCCTGCTTTCCTTCCTATCTTTACCTCTCTTATTCTTCCTTTCTCAATACTCCACCCCCTTCCTACCTTGGCGATCAGACAAAGCCACTATCAAAATTCCCTCACCGCCGCCCCCGCCCCCTGCTGTCCCCCGTATCCTTCCTGACAAACTGATTCCGGAGAGGAATCCGATAACTTATCAATAGGCATAGGTTGCTCCATAGGAATATTGGCCAGCCTAGGAAACAGCCTTTCTTTGAAGGATAGCAGATCAGAACTTCTGACTCCATAGGGGAGTGTTTTCTCCTAATTCTCCAGTAAATGTGACCATTTTCCATTAAATATACACAGATTCACTGTATCCTGTTTTCAAGGAAACAGATTCACTAACAAGTTAACAATGCTGGCATAGGTATCTGGGTACTCATTTGTCCACCCACGTTTGTGACTTCTTTTTATGGTGCCCATCAACTTATCAGTTAACCAATCAGAAAAAGATATATTGGAAACCGAAATAGCCCTCATTTAAGCAACGCTTGCATTAAAATGTGTCCATCTGCACTGGGTCTCTTGTTTCCCTTCAGCGTGTGAGTGAATTCCGTTTATAGCAGTTTTTTTTTGAATTAATCTTTTAAAATTCACAATGCAATCCTTTGGAATCCTTGGTCAACTTTTATAATTTTATATTTAAGTTTTTAGATACATTCTGCCCATAGAGTTGCCTAATATGAAAATCTGCTTAAGTAATTATAAGAATGGAAAACCTCAAATTGAAAGAAAGTGTAAAATACTGGACTAAAATATTTAAATGAAATATTGTTCAAAGGATTTGACTTAAGGCTTGCCTTTTGATGCATTTTATACCTCTATAGTATTCCATCATCAAAAAAAGCTAAAAAGTTGGTATTTCCACTCCTAAGCAAATAAAAATGCTTGTGTACACCCAAGAATTTTCCTGAAGGATGCTTTTCAAGAGAATCGTCCTTTGTATTTTCCATGTGGAAGTTTCCACAAAAACCAACTAAGATATGATGACCTTTTTTTTAATAAGTCAGATTTACCACCACAAATGTGCCTCAAATTATAAATGGGACATTTTGTGAACTGCTGGGTATGCAAAATTCAAGGGGAGGGATAAATGCTTTATACGAATATTACACATTTAGTTCAGAGTTTTCTGAATATTTCATAGCAACTTCACTGGCCTTTCTGCTTACGATAATGATCGTTTAAGGTACAATTACTGTGAAGTCCTTCACTGGACGGAAACACTTTTTTTTATTTGGAAAGGGAAAAAAAAACATATAAAATGAATAGCATTGGCAAATGTTTCTAATCATTTCCTTAAAATACCAAACCACCAAACAATCTTTTTATTTACTACGTTTTGCTTTGGTGCATAAATCAAAGGACAATAACAAGCCTAATGTCAAAGAAACTTTTTGACACTTCATACATTTGAGCAAGCTTAGCCGATAAACAGTTTAGATGAAGTTATGGTTTGAAATATGTTTCCCAAGGGGACTGTGGTTCATAAATTGCTATCAGGCTACCTCTGTCATTATTGATTTGAGACGTACTCAAGGTACCCACAGCTATTACTAAGTCTAACGTTACTTGACCTGCTTTTTCAGAAAATAATATTTAGTTATACAAGGACATCTGACCATCCATCCTAGAAGAAACACAGAATTTGCTTGTCATCATGTATAAAAAAGTATCGCATTCTATCTGAAATTTTGATGAGCAATTAGAAGAGGAGGAAATGTAATCCTTTTTCACAGATTAAATAATTTTCATAATCCTGAGCTGGTGTTAAATGAGTTGTTTTATAACAACTGTACCGCAACAGCTTAGAAAAATGACTTTTTTAAAAATAGGTCAAACAAAAGAAATTTACATCTCCGCATGTTGTGATTAGATAATTTATTACATCTGTGTCTTCTTGGCCGTTAAGTGTTTTTGATAAGCTTATTAAAATTAAACCCACAGTCACATCGAATAGCAGTCGCATAATATGTGCTTATTCCTTTCCCTGCCCACAGAAACCAACTTGCCTGTGAGCGTGCAGCAAGGGCCCTGAGTATGGAACAGTTTATGTGCTCCAAACTATATCGTGTCCTCAGCCTTGGGGATTTGGGAAATGTCAGAAAAAGATCAGAGCGAGGATCCTGCTACTTTTTATTCCGATCCTCCGGTCTTAACCTCCAGGAAAACACTTAAAGGTTAGTTATGACTTGATCGCTCTGCTTTACATTTATCATCGGTGACCCGGCTTCATGAAAGCACAGAACCAAAGAGTTTTAGAAACGGACTTGATGAGTGTCATCCGCCTCAAGAGATGTGACAAATTTATGAATTTTATCAGCCTTGCTTTTAGATGTGCTGGTAAGTTAAACAGTCAGAGGTGGAAGTTCCCTGTGAGCTCTCTTAATCACCTGAGAAGCTGCCTGACTGCAATTCAGAGGAGAGGGGGACAAATAAAAAGCTGGACCACGTCACCGCCACACGAAGAAACCTGCCAAATGTAGAGGAGAATGTTTGGCTTTCTTTTTTTTTTTTTTTTTTTGCTGGACGCGGTCCTCTCACTGCCGCAGCCTCTCCCGTTGCGGAGCACAGGCTCCGGACGTGCAGGCTCAGCGGCCACGGCTCACGGGCCCAGCGGCTCCGCTGCATGTGGGAACTTCCCGGACCCGGGCACGAACCCGCGTCCCCTGCATCGGCAGGCGGACTCTCAACCACTGCGCCACCAGGGAAGCCCTTGGCTTTCTTATTTAAAAAAAATAATAATACATCTATATCTCCCTGGAACTGAGTGATCTGAAGCACTTTGGATAACTCATTCAAGGAAACACCACTTGCCCTGGTCTCCTACACTTGCAGGAAACTTTCCAGAGGATTCCATAGTAACCTTTGCTAATTTTACACAATCACCTATTCAGCTATCTGAAGGAGAAAGTAGGTTTTGCCAAAGCAAACTTGAGTTTACCTTGGTTTTGACCTTTGGCTGGCATCGCTTAGGAACCAGAATGCCTACGGAGAACAAAGATCCCTCTTCTCATTCATAATTTACCCGTTACATGGCACTGAACCTGTAGAAACAGTGAAGACGCTGGGGAGCAATTAAAAGGCTCTGGAAATCACTGTCAGTGGCTTCACTCACCCACCCTTTTCACCCAAAATAAAAATCAAACCAGTTTGTTTTGGATCATTTTAAATAGGAAACACCAGGCCTTTCCTAGTGCGTTGTTATTTCCAGTTAAAACAGAGCCTCTAGTTGCAGAATATCTTTCTTTTAGGTTTTAAACGTAGAACTCTTCTTTCACAAAGACCTTGGGAAACTTCCCCAGAACTGGTTTACTTCTCTAAAAAGTATCGAAAAACGCACAGGGCGTTTCACTCTGATGAAGCACTCCTGACACATAACTATTAACCTTTGAACAAAGGGTCTCCATCTCCTTCTCTCTCGACCTCTGGTCCCACAGTCCTGTCCTGTGGTTCTGGCCTCACTTCAAAGACCCGCAGCCCGAGAGGGGCTGCACATATTCTATGTATTTCCTTTTTCCTCCCCCACTCCTTTCCCGG
This sequence comes from Lagenorhynchus albirostris, assembly GCF_949774975.1. Classification (NCBI taxonomy): domain Eukaryota; kingdom Metazoa; phylum Chordata; class Mammalia; order Artiodactyla; family Delphinidae; genus Lagenorhynchus; species Lagenorhynchus albirostris. Next base: position 108,796,929 of record NC_083101.1, read on the forward strand.
GGCTCGCTCCCTCTCTCTCTCCCTCTCTCTCTCTCTTTCACTTTCTTCTTACAACTTTCTTGCCTTTGATAGAAAAACATCTAATCTCTCCATCTTCCCACAACTTTACAGCTCTCCTGACGGTGTGCCCTGCTCTTTTATTTCCTTGGTTCCAGGAAAAGTCCAAAATCTTCCTGTTGTAACTGAACGGCCAAGTTAGTCTCGATTTGGGAGCTATCTCTACCTTGCAGCTTGGAATGATACTATTTTAGGCAAAATAAAGAAAACCTGACCTCAAATTAGTAGACAGATCGGATCATTACTTGATACCCAAGACAATGCTTTCTTTGAATCAAAGGATATAAGAGCTGGAAAGAATGATGAAGGCCTGTCCTAGCTCCTCTTTTGAAGATAAGAGGCCCACAGAGGCTACATAATTTGTCCAAAGCCACGGGGCCCGTTGTGACAGAGGCAGAAACCGCCCCTGCAGTCCAGCACTGTGGTGACACCAGCATCTTCCTGTGGTGTAAAGAGACGTGGCCTTTGCCCTGGGCGCTGGTCGCTAGTGGAACAGTGCCGGGCCCACCTCTCTTTTTTGGCTGGGAGGACATGAACTAGGGGGGCCTGCATCCCGAATCCACTCAGAGGCTCAGCATTTAGGATTAGAACAGTCTGCTTTGACACTGCATTTCTATTTCCTTTCCCCCTCGTCTGACAGAAGAGAAACATAATCAAACAACTAAAGAAATAATAATAACAAGATTAAACGTATGCTTTCAGGACAGTGGTATTTCAGAGCTGATAGGAAGCTTGTGGTCTCAGAGTCCATGCCCTTTACCTCACATTTGAGGTAACTTGGCCTCAGGTTAGTTAGCTGGTTAGCTGGGAGCAGAGGGCCAGGTTTACGACTTGACTACCACATCTCTGCTCACGTGTCATTGGGAATATGCGTGTCTCTGCTCACGTGTCATTGGGAATACGCGTGTCATTGGGAATACGTGTGTCAAAAGACGTTACCAGTAATGCCTTTAATTCACTATGTGCATCACCTAATTACTTTTGTATTTCAAGGATCTATGATATATCTAATAAATTCACTCTCAATCATTTAATTGCTCAAAATCTTTTATAAATACAACTCCTTATGCCAGTCCTACAACGGTCTCACATATCAAATATCACATTTATCACTCTTCTGGGCAATGGCCTAGACGTATAAAATTTCTTTTGTGCTGGATTTTTAAGGAAAATGTCCACTTTGGCTATTTCACTTGTTTTTTTTTTTTTTTTCCTGTGATAACCGTAAGGCAATACTGATTTTATTTTAAGAAATGTTCTGATAAATGGTTTCAACCAAAGGTTTAAGGATTTTTAAGGAAAACGACTTGTCGCCTATTCATGTGTCTTTTCACCTTTGAGAAAAAAGTCCCATGGGTCAAAGTTTCCAGTCAATCAAAAAAAGGCACATTACTCTCCCATTTTAATGGTAGAACAGGGACCTTTAACTTTCCTGGAGGCTTTGCTTTGGGGTTTATGTGGAGCAGAACTTCCTTAATGCTGGTAATCAGACCTGCAGGATGCATGTTAATCGTTCCCGACATGTAAAACTATCTACAGTATCTCAGCTAATAACACCGCGGGCAACCCTTCACTTCTGGAAAGCACAGTATTGAAACCAATTATGTGTCTGTTGATTGACCCTCCCCTGCCTCCCCAAAGACATTAGTGTAGCTCATTCCAATAATGTCAAAATTTTATCTCCGAAACAGCAGCAAAGAGGGGGAACTACAGAACCAAGTTAAAACGTATACTCTCACTGGCTGGTTAGAGATAATACATTTGGGCAAAATCTCATTGTGCAATCCTACAAAAGCATGTAACTGCTACAGTTTCACAACAGCTAATTGCTTCGAAGGAAACATTGCTGAAAGGTAAGTTACCATCAGCTGTATTGATAATTCAGTGTAAAACGTTGACATTTATTTCTACACAGGCTTTGAATATTGTCGAACCAGTGAAAGTTCTTGTTTGCAAGAAATAGAAACCTACTCTGATTATCTTAAGGGAAGACAAAAATGGTGAGGAAACGGGTTGAACGGAAGTACACAGAGGCTTGCAGAATTGGTGCAAAGCTGGAGGGCCAGGCTGGGAAAACGGTCAGGAACCCAGAAGCCTGATAGAGCTGGACATCCAGAACAAGAGCAGGGGGCCGGCCAAGCCGGCTACTCCAGTTCCACGGCCAGAATGCCCTACGTCCGCCCCCTGCCTGCACACTGCTTGCTCAAGGACCAAAGTCCCAGAAGACAATGTGTGATTCCCGATTCTAAATCACCTGGCTACTCCAGTGTTCATCACGCTATTTACAACAGCCAAAACATGGAAGCAACCTAAGAGTCCATCAACAGAGGAATGGATAAAGATGTGTGTGTGTGTGTGTGTGTGTGTGTGTGTGTGCATGTATAATACACAATGTAATATTACTCAGCCATAAAAAGGAATGAAATATTGCCATTTGCAGCAACATGGATGGACCTAGAGATGATCATACTAAGTGAAGTACGTCAGACAGAGACAAATATATATCACTTATATGTGAAATCTAAAAAATATTACAAATGAATGTACAAAACAGAAGCAGACTCACAGACATAGAAAACAAGCTTACGGTTACCAAAGGTGGGGGAGGGATAAATTAGGAGTATAGGATTAACAAACTCCTATACATAAAATAGGTAAGCAACAAGAATTTACTGTAGAGCGCAGGAAACTATATTCAATGTCTTGTAGTAACCTATAATGGAAAATAATCTGAAATATATATATATATAACTGAATCAGTTTGCTGTACACCTGAAACTAACACAATATTGTAAATCAGCTATACTTCAAAAGAATACAGGCTTCATTTTATGACTAGCAAAAAAATTTATTACTAGGATAATTGGAAGAATCTGAATAAAGTCTATGGATTAGAAAAAAATTTTAAATAAAATAAAATAAATCACATGGCTACATCCGGGAGAAGAGAGAGTCTGGCCCCCTTAGCCAGCTGTGCAGCTACCTGGGACTCCACACAGAGAGGCTTCATGGAAAGTGGACAGGGACTAATAAAAGGGAAGTTGGATGACAGACTCACACACACACACACACGCACACACGACAGTGTTTTACTATAAATGTGCCAGTCTCATTTGTTTTTTTTTTAAAGCCTTTGAACTGGGGGAATAATTTTCTATTTCTGGCAAAGTCCACTTTGAGCTTTGGAACTTAAATGCCTCGAAGGGGAAACAAAATAGATGTGTCCTCACACCGATGTCTGTGCTGCAGGCAGTACGGTTATCAAATGGTTCCCAGGTTCTGCCTAACTCCGATCAGAAAAACATGGCCGTAACAGCGAGCAAAATAATCTATCCTAAGTTCTTTGACCCTTATGCTAGAACACAAGATTCAGTCATTTCTCAACTAAAAAGGGTATTTTCAAATTGGGTTCCCATGTTTGGTGAGTCGAAGTCTGACCTTTCTCGGTTTTTTACTTTAGATGATTCTCTCAGCTTATAGTCTAATTTTCTTGGTACAAAGTATGAAATGTACAAGCATTGTTTGCACATACGTATTTCACTAAATGATGGCCAAAATGCAATTCAACATGGAACTTTACTCTTCAGGATATTTTTACCGTTTGAATAAAATAAAGATCAACTTTTTAAAAGGTCAAAATAATATTTTATTGCATATTTGCGTACTAAAGTCCAGATGCTGCCCTTTAAATTTTTTTTTAAAAAGTGTTCGTACTAAGAATTTTGCCAGGTATGAGTACATTTTCATCAGATTTTAACTCTTCAAAACCTGACCCTCTCTGCAGGGAATGAAGCAGTGAGAATTTGAAATCAGGTTTATTCCCTTAAAGAATTGTTTCCCTGAGAGGCTGGGGAAATAGGGAGGTGTTGGTCCAAGGGTACAAACTTTCAGTTGTAAGAGGACTAAGTTCTAGGGACCTAATGTACAGCATGGTGATTACAGTTAACAGTACTGTATTATATACTTAAAAGTTGCTAAGAGATTAGTAGATCTTAAATTTTCTTACCATACACACACACAAGTGTGTGAGATCCTAGATATGCTAATTAACTTGATTGTGCTTATCATTTTACAATGTATATGCATATTAAATCATCACGTTGTACATCTTTTTAGAAATCACATTGTACAACCTAAATATATATAATTTTTTTCAATCATACCTCAATCAAGCTGGGAAAAAAATAATAAAATAAATCAGTAAAAAAAAGTTTCCCAGGACTTCCCCAGTGGTCCAGTGGTTAAGACTCCATGCTACTTAACACACCATTGTAAAGCAGTTATACTCCAATAAAGATGTCAAAAAAAAAGACTCCACGCTACCAACGCAGGAGGCGCAGTTTCGATCCCTGGTCAGGGAACTAAGATCCTGCATGCCCCGCATTTAAATTAAAAAAAAAAAAAGTTTCCCATAAAAGGTAATGATAATATAGAAAGTTAATGCAGATGAATAAATGCTAAATAATAAAAGCTCTTCATGCGTATTTACTAATGAACTGAATAATAACTACATTTATATAGCACTAACTGTGCCAGGAACTATTCTATTTACTTGTCATATGTTACCTCGTTTAATCCTTACAATGGCCCAATGAACTAAGTATTATTTTTATACCTGTTTTACAGATGAGAACACAGAACAGTTAAGTAACTTGCTGGGGGTTCCTAGCTAATCCAATAAGCCCAGCTCTAGAGTCTGTGTTCTTAATAATTGTTACAACACCTCTTTGGATCAGTTTTTCAACAAAGGTAATGGAAGTTCTCCAATTAATGTAATTTAAAGATAAATATGCAATCGGTTGGGATCGTTGAAATAATCTTCCACCTCTACTAAATTTTAGATCAAGGTGTTACAATTTCATCCTCACATATTAAAGCCTATAAACCTGGAATAGAGGACCCCTCTTCCAAAAAGTAGATATATTTAGACCACTCTCCCCAAGGTAATTGGGCATTCCTTATCCCGTAACCAAGTATGTATGCTTTCTCCAATATTACTCTTGTCAAGATATGACCTGGGAAGGTTTTGCTTGGGGTGCAAAGGTAGTGTCTGTTGATGGACACTTAGCTTGCTTCCAGGTCTTGGCAATTGTAAATAGTGCTTCTAGGAACAATAGGGTGCATGTAACTTTTTGAATTCGTGTTTTGGGATCTTTTTGAAAAAAAAATGAATAAGTGTATTTTGAAAGGTGGGCTGAACAGCCTTGAAGAATACAGTGACTACTGAAAAGATCTGCAGACACACTAGACCTAGTGGACCCTGTCACAAACTCTAACTTCCACCCTCAGTTCCTGTGTTCATTGCTTCCACTGAAGCCTCTGCTCAGAGCAACTGGAGCAAAATGATGTTTACCTTTTACCAGTGTTTTATTCTCAATTAAACATCTCAGCTGCTATTTACATAGTTAAATGGCATGGCATTTATTCCATGCAATTTGATGTTATTTCTTTGTAAATATTTCTCCAACGAGGGACCTAAGTTCAAATTAGTTGTGAAAATGTCACCCAAAGTAAAACAAACTCTAATTTAACCTTGATCACAAATTATTGTTCAACTAAAGCTGAAAACCTGTAAAAATTAAAAATGGAAGGCCAAAGGAATTAACTGAGATGCACATGGCTCAGGAAGCAACTTGCTTTTGCACTGCCTGGGCCTCTGAGGACTTAGGTCGAGTTACTTCAGCTAAGGGCACGTTACAGTGGAGAGTGAAGGTTTAGGGGGCTCAGGGCAGTGATGGGGTGCAGTCTGCTCCTGCCCTCACCTCACCCCTCCTGCCTGCAGGTCCATCCTGGAATAAGTCACCACCGGAATGCTTCACGTTTCTCACTAACAGTTGCTGTTACCCGACCAGCGCCTCTGTCCGAGATCATTCATCATGGCTGGAAATCTCCACTCTATCTGCGTCTGAAACTCCCAGCGCCAGGCAGGTCAGCATCAAATTCAGAATGGGAACAGAAGGGTAAGAGGGTCTGCCTGGCTCTCTTTGTGCTGCTACCCCAGAACCTTCTCTTCCTGTTCTCTTCAATGCAGGGAGAAGCCTAAGGAGACAGGCAATGTTTCAGACTGGCTTTTTAACATTTACCGGTTGATTTCTTCCAGTTTTCTAGATTCTGACATAGAAATCTGAATATAGAAATATAGGCTTCGGGGTAGGTCTTGCCTTATATGCTATGCACACGGTGTAAAAGCTAATCACCACAACTATATAATGTGACTTGAGAGATTCCAATCATGCCATTAGCCAACCCCCTCCCCCCCACCAAGAAAAAAAAAATTCCGTTGGCTTGGCAGATACCAGAGACGAGGGTGGGGTTATTGTTCGTTCTCTTTTAAACTCCCAACAGCTGTAGAGGGATAAGCCATCATACTGGGGCCAGCCATTCCCAATTCCGTGTGGATTCCTTTATTAGATTACTTTCCTCTGAGAATGCTAAATGAAATAAATGCATACGAATTTGACAGGGAAAGGGGAGGGATCAATTTTGGGCAGGGGTGACCTGACGTCAAAGAAATTCAACAATTTACCAATTTTGCCAATTTACCAAAGTTGCCTTGGTTTGGAGAAATAATCCTTCCTCTCTATTTCGTCAGCAAACTCAAAAGCCTTTAGCAGTTAGGCAGGTAACATAAATTACACAAAATCAACTGTGTCAGGCAGTGGAGGGTGCCCGTGATGATCGAAGAATTACCAAGCTCATCACGAGAACTGCAAATCCAAAAAGAAAATTATGAAACAACGTGGCCGGCCAATTAAGATTAGCTATAGGCAGCTGCTAGTTTTTGATCGGTAACGTAGCCCAACCTGAATGAAGTTCTTATGCAAGAAGGATATCATTCAGGAATTAAATTAAAACGCCGTTCAGTACCTCGTGAATGCTCGTTAAATCAAGAGGACCTAGAGAGACTCTAATCAAGGGGCGGTCCCAAATACCGCTCTCCCTGATTTGTGTACATCTTTCCCATGACGATGATGGCCATTAGTGTGATGGCTCAAGGAAGTCTCACGTTATGTGGAATGAATTGGCAGCAACGGCCAGAGATGTCAGGGAAAGGCACCAGCTTGGATATTTGGGAGCTCAGAACCAGAAAGCAAATTGCTCATCAGCAGCATCACATCAATACCACCCTCAATTCTTTTCTTTTGTTTCCGTATCTGAGAAAAGAACAGAACTTCCAGTGCCTACCTCAGAGTGGTATGATGAATATGAATCATGTAAATGCCTTGCAGGTATTTTGAAGATGAAAAGGACAAGTTGGTATCAAGGCTCAGAGTGGCAGAGAAGACATCCATAATTATTAGAGCAAAACAGGAAGGAGGCACCCCTGAGAAACTTGGAAGCAAGACAGCAATGTATTTGTTCCTGTGCAAACCTTTTAATAACAAAAGCCTCTGAACTCCTCTTCACATGAAAAGAGGCTCCACTGTGTCTTTAATTAGATCGTTCTATTGGAGCACAATATAGTGATAAAGAAGATTTAATAAAGCATTTTGTCTTTTTATTACTGTGATTTGATGCAACGTATCTGCTCATCCAGGCAAGATGTTTAACTTCAAAAGAAGTTCTGTCCACCCTCCCCTCTGGCCAATAAATAACTCCAAGGGGGAAAAAGCACAATGTATTTCGAGCATCCCATGATGCTGAGTGATGAAAAGATTCATCATTTTTTTCTACTGTGGGTAGAAAAGACGTGGGTCTTTAGTCCTTTAATTTTCTTCCATAACTAGTAGAATGTGTAAGACTTTAAATCTTCCCAGTTATTGATTAAAACACATGGTAATTTTGGGAAAAAAATCTAATTTGTCAACAACCATGGTAAAACTTCCCTATTTAAATGATCTTGGATATGTCCATTAGACTGGATATTTTAGGAATAAACAAAATTAAGTCATAAAACAGTTGGCGTACAATCCTCTGTACTATGACAAACTTATTCTAAACATCTTTTTTATACATAGATCTATAATTTGGTTCAATTCTTGAATTTAAAATTATGACCAGACTGAAAACATAAACAGAATGTATAAGGGGTCAAAGAATTGACTTTTGGAATTAGTTTGCCTTTTTTTTTTTTAAGTCATCTTAATTATATTAGTAGAGATGATCAGATTAGCCAGACAGCCATCCTGAGTCTATATGTAAGAAAACTTTGTTAACACAACATTGTAAATCAACTATACTTCAATAAAAAAGAAAGAAAACTTTAGACAAAGCCATATAAACGGATAGACATTGATTGGGCAGCCTGGATAAAACTGAGAAGGAAAAGAAGGACAAACAACAGAGGGGAAACTAAAAGCAATATAAGCAAAGACAGGAGGGAGAGGAAGCACCCAGTCAGTCGTCTTAACTACACACTACGTCTCAAAGCCACTTGGACTTCTTTGCACAAAAATTTGACTGTATTAATGAATCAACTGAATCTCTTGGAAGTAGGCTTAAATCCTCAGGTGAACAAACAGAGAGGAAAGAAAAAACGAAACGTGTCAGGTGAGTCTGCAGGCCACAATAGTTAAGCAACATAAAAATTTCTAAGTGGCTTCTTAGAACCTAATTTTTTGCATGACACAAACAGATAAAAACAGACATTCCCAACAATTCTCTTCTATAAGAAAACTACTGGGGACTTCCCTGACGGTCCAGTGGTTAAGACTCTGTGCTTCCCATGGAGGGAGCACAGGTTTGATTCCTGGTTGGGGAACTAGGATCCCACATGCCGTGCGGAGAGGCCAAAAAAATAAGAAAACCACTGGTTTCCATATCTCCCAACTAGAGTTCCTTACTACTACCCTCATACCTGAATTCAAACTACCTTCACCATTAACAGGGGCTCCGGTTTTCTTATTTGTAAAAATGGAAATAACAAGACCTACTACATGTGGTTGTCATGAGGATTCAATGAGGAAACACACATAAAGATCTTGGAAAGTAGCAGGTTCACACACTTACACCCACCCACACTCACTCACATGCACACATACTCTGATTCACAACACCACCCGTGTCCTCTGAGCTAGGCTGCTGTACCAGCAGCATCTGAATACTCGTTTATACATTCTCCTGTCAGTTTTTCTGCAGTGATATGTATTCAAGATTACATCTAATAAACTGTACATGTCCAGGTGAAAATTTGTTTCCTCCTCTGCTCTACAAAAATTTCCCAAATGCAATTATCTATTTATTTGGGGGAGTTTTGTCTGTATCTCTAGAAGCAGGTAGACACAGTTGTGAACTGCAGATTCCGAGAGAAAAAGCACATGACACTGAAGGACAAGGCCTGAATGGTCCTGCTTCTTGCAACTCAAAGGAGGCGGGTCCAACACCAAACCTACCCACTGATGCGGGACAGCTCCTAGGAGTCGATCCCACCTGCAAGTGATCAGGAAGGGTCCTGCTGATGGGCAAATTGTGACAGCAAGCAGTGGGCTCCGTCCACGGCACAGGCGGCAAGTGCGCTGGTGAGAACAAGCACAGCTCAGACAAAACTAGAATTCAAAAAGATGCATGCACCCCAGTTTTAACTGCAGCACTATTTACAATAGCCAAGACATGGAAGCAACCTAAGTGTCCCTCAACATGGATAAAGAAGGTGTGGTACATATATACAATGGAATATTACTCAGCCGCAAAAAAAGAATGAAATGATGCCAGGTGCAGCAACATGGATGGACCTAGAGGTTATCATACTAAGTAAAGTAAGTCAGAAAGAGAAAGACAAACACCATACGATATCACTTATGTGTGGAATCTAAAATATGACACAAATGAAATTATCTACGAAGCAAAGCAGACTCACAGACGTGGAGAACAGACTTGTGGTTGCCAAGGGGGAGGGGGTTGGGGAAGGGCTGGACTGGAAGGCTGGGGTTATTAGACGTAAGCTTTTATACAGGATGGATAAACAACAAGGTCCTACTGTATAGCACAACTAGAATCAGTATCCCACGATAAGCCACAATGGAAAAGAATACGTAAAAAAAAGAATGTATGTATATGTATAACTGAATCACTCTTCTGTACAGCAGTAATTAACACAACATTGTAAATCAGCTATACTTCAACTTTTTAAAAAAAATTTAAATTAAAAAAAGAAGAGCTCCAAGGTTTGAGGCAAGGTACCAAAAGAGGGACTTAAAAGATGGGGTCTTATTGTGGTTATGTGTTATGTGTATAACAGAGACTAACTCAATCCAGCTTAAGCAATCAAAAGAATTTCTTGGAAGGAACTGAGGTAGCTAATGGATCCCAGAGACAGTTGCAGGGCTGGAAAGCCATCGAGAACCCAGGCAGGTCTCTGTCTCTCTCTTGCTTTCTCTCCTACCACCTTTCTTCGTGGTCAAAGATGGCTGTCCCATGGCAGCTCTCGCGTTTACAGCACTGACACTGTACAGAAAGTGATTCCCTGGAAGAGATTCTGAAGGCCTTGCTTGCATCAGATGTACTAAAAACATGACTGCTAGCGGCCCAGGCCTGAGCTGAAGTGAAGCCCTTAGGCAAAGAGGTCACCGTGAGGATGGTCACCGTAAATATTTCAACTACAGAAAAGATCACCAATTCTGGAACAAACTAGCAACCGAAACAGACTGGTGTTGAGCCCACGGCAACCGAGCCACCGCTCAGCATCTGCCTCAAGTACAGGGAAGCTCTTAGAACCAATTCTGAAGGGGGAACCAAGGAAGCGCGGCCATGCAGAGGGAAGGGCGCAAAGTCTTAGAAATCGAACTGGCTCGCCCATCCCTAACTTTTGTGGGACCCAGAGCAAGAAAGCAAACAGAGGTCCTCATGTCATATGTCTAAATATTTAAAGTGATTCATCAAGCTTACAAACTGTCGAATAAAATATATTTTATCACCTGACCTTGACAGATGTCCCTTCGTAATGACTTGGAAGGCCAAGTTGTAATGGAGGGTCCTCAGCTTCCTGTGAGATCCACATTGGAACGTGAGAGAGCTGGCTTGAGAGCCACTGCCTTCTCGTCCACCCCAGGCATCGGGGGGGGGGCCTCACAGAAGCATGTGGACACCCCATTCCACACACCCAAGGTTTTCCCACATCTCTCTCAAATAGCCACTCGCATGTGACCAGGTGATGAGAAGAACAGACCCTGGAAATGGGCTGTTTGGGAGAGAATGTTAGGGTCCCAGGGACCCAGAGCAGGGTTTCTCAACCTCAGGACCACTGCTCTGGATGGGTCTTTGCTGGGGGGAAGGGAGAGGATTTCCTATGCATTATAGGGTGTCTAGCAGCATGTCTGGGCCTCTCCCAACTAGATGCCAGCAGCATTTCCCCCTAAAATCATAACAACAAAGTCTCCTGACATTTAGTGTGTCTTCTGGACAGAATTGCTCCTGGTTTAGAACCACTGGCCTGGAAGGGAAAGGTTGAGCTGTGACCAGAGGCAGAGCTAGAGCAGGGATGAAGTGGGGTAGGGGCAGTGTAAAGCATGGGGACAAGAACAGGGGCCGCTGTGTGCCAGGCTCTATGTTGTCTATCTTCCCAGAATTATTTTCTCTGATCCTCCCAACAACTCAGCAAGGGAAGTACAATTAGCCCATTTTATGGATGAGGAAACCGAGGCCCGTGAAGTGAAGCCTCTTGCTGAATTTCGCACATCTGGAAACTGGCAGGACAAGTCATCCAGGTTGGGTCTCTCAGGGGCCAACCAGGATGGGACTAGCTTTACACAAAACCAAACTAGAATCTCAGGCTTCCAAGTGATCCTAATAGCAAACTGACCCTGATTCTCCATGAGACGTGGAGCAGATTTGTCACCGCTCAGGAAACGGTGTGTGATGAGAAAGAACAAAGCAGAAAGCATTTTCTCTTGTTTAGAAAAATATCCAAGAATGAAGAGAAGGTTATTCCTGATTTTTAAGACCAACACTATCTTTTTAAAAATATCATATCTAAGTGGAAAAGATCCGTTTGCCCCAGTCTCTAATTCATTAGTTAACGTGATTTTAACTAAATGAGAATCTGCTTTTTGGAAACCAGTCGAGATTTTGTCAGTGCAATGAAGCAAAGACTAAGGTAAGATGCATACAAGTTAAGGTGAAGAACTCCTTGAGCAGGGTCACAAATCACGTAGCTACAGTTCTTTAAAGGCAAGAGGCACATCTTCTTCCTACTAGATCTAACACTGCATGGGATACATAAAAAGCACTTGTGAAATTTTGTTGAATGAAAGGATGCCTTTAGGTTTCTCTAGTTTTAGTTCCAGAAATACACTTTCTTCCACCCACAGGAAGATTTCTGGGTAATTGCCTCAACTTTTATTTAGCTTTAACTCTATAAAAATGATCTAAGAGAGAACCTTGGAATGTATCGCATTTAAAAGTTTGAAAATAAAGTTTGCATTTGGTGTAGCACAGTTCACAGAAGCAACGTAGCCAGCAAAATGAAATAAGCATGTGTCATTGGAAAGCTGAAATGCATTAATAAATACATTTGCATGCACTGGACCAAGGGTAATAGTACACAAGGGCAAAGGTTAAACGGTTGGAGGCCCTGGTTTAATAGCAGACCTGAACTGTTATTTAAATGTCACAAATGTCAGTGTTCGTCTTCAAATGGTATTACAGTAGGATTAGTGTCCTAAGCCTTGTTCCAATTTATGGAGAATCAGGGAGAATGATTCTCATCAACTTGGTCCAAAGCAGGAGAAGATTGATTTTCCTTTACCACTCGGTCAGCTTTTATGAGATTTCCAGACCCTACCTTTCTCAGCCTGCACCATGGATGGAAACCGCCAGGCCTGCTTGGAAGCCATATGTGAGCAGTGAATCTGAAAGAGTTACGGCTCCTTGAGAAACCAACGAAGAAAATCCTGCCACTCTCCACCACTCCCCCCGGCCAGGCTCCCTGCACTTGTTCAAACCAGCAGCGGTTTAAACCCACGGAGCAAGGGTAGGACCCAGCGAGCCCAGAGCAGAGTCACTGGAACCAGGATGGAGGGGCTCAACCTGCATCTCCACCAGCACGGAGGCACCTGTGTGCCGCCAGGAGCAGGTACATGATTGTGAAGCTCTTCACATCTGAATCAGGACTTATTTTTGTGACTATCTGAAGTAAAACCCATGTATTGCAGTGCCTACGATGTGCCAAAGGCAATAGACACAGCATCTTAGTTCACTTAACAGTTAGGTACTATTGTTATGCCTACTTTAAATAATAAAGATAAGACTAAAGGTCACAAAACACGGCAATGGTTACCTGAGTCCAGGCACCTCCCTCTTTTTTTAAAAGAATTTTATTGGAGTCTAGTTGGTTTACAATACTGTGTCAGTTTCAGGTGTACAGCAAAGTGAATCAGTTATACATGTACATCTATCCACTCTTTTTAGATTCTTTTCCCATACAGGCCATTACAGAGTATTGAGTAGAGTTCCCTGTGCTCTACAGTAGGTCCTTATTAGTTACCTAGTTTGTATATAGTAGTGTGTATGTGTCAATCCCAATCTCCCAATTCATCCCTCTCCCCACCCCTGTTTTCCCTCTGGTAACCCTAGGTTTATTTTCTACATCTGTGACTCTAGTTCTGTTTTGTAAATAAGTCCCTCTTAGCAATTATGTAAGTGGCGTGGCTTGCAAAGAGAGCAAAGGCAAAAAGATCTCCAGGCCACAAAGCTTCATCCCTTAAAGTATCATCCACCATGGACAGAGGGGGGATCCAGCTGCAGGGGCTGTAGCCTGTGAGGCCTCAGCCTCCACTAGGACACCCAGATTGGAGGGCGGGGGGGCAGGCCATTCAAGACCGACCAATCCCCAAGAGGGAACAGCGCCCGCCCTTAACAGCTCTCTCCTCTTCAGAGCTTGGACGTACTGCAGGACCGATTTTCAAATAAAAGCTGGAGCCTTTCCTGCGGCAGAGAGGACACGGCATGTCAGAGGAGGTCGTGGAGCCCATGCTATGGGCCTCTTCAAGCTCTCTGCGGGGACTGGCAGAAAATGCAGGCCGGCTGAACAAAGGGAGGAGCCATGTCTCTCCCCTCAGCACTTCCCATCTCCCGGGTCTGGGAGGGTTACTGTGATTTTAGCAAAGAAATGAGCTTTCTGATTGTGCTGAGGCGTGTGGCTGTGTAGTGGGGGAGGAAGGCTGCATGAGGCCCCAGAGGGTACACAGTAAAAATATCTGAGCACATAACCACTGCAAGGCGAGGAATTCGACGCGCATTAAGCTCTCCAGAAAGAAAACCGCTCAGGGCAGCCAGGCATCTCTCCATCAAGTTTGCAAAGAGGTGCCCTGTCTCTTACTCCTTTCCTCATTTGAGGATGATCAGATGTCACAAATATACAATAACATGGATGCCTGTTGTTGGGATACATTGACTGTTAATGAGGTGACCCCCAAATACTTTGACTGAAGCCACCTTGCAAAAAAATAGCTAAATGTTTAATCAGTAATAAGTAATCCTTCATATTGTGGGAACATGAAACGTACTGAGCAGGGACTATGGATAAGGGACATTATTAGGTACTTTCATGTATCTAATTCTTTCCTCACAACAGCCCTGTAAGGTAGGTGCTATTGTGGACCCCTTTTATAGAGGAAACAATTGTGTCTCAGGGAAGCGTCATGATTTTTGCAAAGTCCTGCAGCTATCAGATTCGGAAGTGGGGTCTTTTGATCCTAAAACTGGTGCTATTTTCCATTCGCCATACTGACAGCTCAGCGAAAGAAACAGTCCCACATGGCCAGTTGCAAAGGAGGAACTTATGAAAAGGTCATTATTAAATACAGATTTTTACTCTGACAAAACCTTGCCGAGGCAGGTTCAGGTTGCTGATACTGCAGTGCCCTGTGCCCAAACACTTTAAGTTGAATCTACATTGATGAAGTGAGGACTTACCTTCATACTGTAAAAATTATTATTGAAGGAATTGGAATTTGGTACCAAGATCCACCATCATGTCATTTATTATAGTCCAAATTCACCTGATAATTATTAAATAACCCTCTATTTTGCTTGTATAGACAGTCTTATTCACTATGGTAATTTCTTCCTTTAATTAAAGTCTTGTTTTTAATTGTTCATGCATATACACAAACCCTACACGCACACACACACACCGACAAATTGGATTTGAGTAAGAACAAAGGACAGCAGAATTTAAAACAACTCTTCTGTGTTTTTAAGGTGGGAATTAGTCCATCCTACTTTTGTTTTAAGTCTACCTTTTTGAAAAATTCATCTCCAAGTTTAAACAAACTTTGAACCTACTCTGCTAAAGAATTTTACACAGGAGAAGAAAAAAATACAACCCCAGACATGATTGGGAAAAATTTTTTTCGTAAGCTTTTGTGCTAAATTAGAAAAAAACTTACTACATATTTTATCATCTCAAGTGATTTTTCAGAAAAAATAATATAAAAGTCTTTTTGAGCTGGAGTTCAAATTTACATTGTAAAGCAATCAGACTTTTACCCTGGTAGCTATGCCAGAAAAGTTTACACTCTCATCATTTTTCCTCCTTTCCTATCATATTAAACATCTGCATCCCCCCTAGAATGTTTGGGAACCAGCTGGTCCTGAAAAGTGAGTATATACTATCTGACAGAGGAGTCACTTTACTGAGGAGAAGTAGAAATTAAGAAATGGGGGAGCCTCATTTGAGGGCAGAAGGGTGCCGAGGGAGTGGTGGTAGGGAGAATCAGAGCCCAGGAAAAAAATGTTCTTGGGTTACAAAAAGGCTTTTCAGATTGTAACAAAAATCCAATTCAACTTACAAATTAACCTTCTCTTAGTTCACTAATAATCTGAAAATAATGTCTACATTAAGCTAGGAAGGAAAACCATTCAATTAAGGAATCAAAAATATCAATATGAACTAAGAACTTTCTGATGGTAAACGTATAATAGCTCTTTTGTTAGTTTGTAAAATAAGTCCAGGAAATATTTTGATAGATTAGTACTCAAATGAGCAGCAAGTTAAATTTTTCCAGCACAGTAATACAGTCTGCTTTATTGAGCACCAAACAGAAAGTTGCAAATGTACCCAGTGGATAACAATCTCCACACTGTTACATTTTAGCAGGTGGAATTCCAGCTCGCCAAAGACTCAAAATTAGGAAACTGCTCTTCCAGCCATCTCCAGACTGCCAACTCTTTATTTGGTGAACTGAAAACTGTAGGAAGATTGTCCTTAAGTATGTGATCAGATCTTGAACCAATCTTTTGTTTTCTATTACATTCCAAAGAGGTCTTTATGCTCTGCAAATAACTCCACGGTACATTATAAAATGGATAAACAAGGATGATGGGACATCAGTAAATGCTGATCATGAGAGTTCTGAAGACTGCATCTTGCTTCTGCATATTCATCTACTTTATCCGGAAAGCAATAATGAGAATTACCAGACACATCAAAGAAAGGAGGCCCCTTTATTGGATAGAATAAAATAAAATAACTAAGCTACATATGGAGGTTTACCACACTATAACATTATCTTCTTCTAAGATGTCTTAAAATGTTTCCATTTAAATATCATATGCCATTTTATAAGGAGTTGTTTTATCCCTCCTGGACACAAAGATATTCCTAAGTGTTATACTAACTCAGTGAGCCATGAAGAGATGAGCTGTAAAACATTTAATACAGGACCACGGTTGGTTATTCACAACTGAGTAATGAACTGCATGTCACACGATGCTTGATAGTTATCTGTGTTGCTGAAGTTATAGCTGAGGAATTATTGGGCTCCCTTATCTGAAAGACCAAATGTAGTGCGAGATCAAAGGAGGCAATAATTGTGCAGGAAACAACATCTTTTTAAAAAAATTCCTCTGAGGATGAGGAACTGATTTATAAAGTTCAAGGTTAGTAAAGTACCGAGTATCATTTTAGGTTCCCCAAGTTGGACCAAACCTTTTTAGCAATATTTCTAATAGGTCATTTGCAGCGAGAACTGACACTAAAAAATTAACAAATTGACAAATCAGGGATCCCTTCCAAAGACTAAAGAAAACAGCATGTGAAGTCATTTACATGGCATAGAAAAAGTCCGCATTATAAATGTAACATGATTACATAAATGTGTTTCATTGGAAAAAGAAGAGGGCTCTCAAAAGTCCACTTTGGAAGCCCCTAGACCAAATTGGATCTCTGAACGCCAAGGAGACAATTGGGACTTTCTGGCCCCCACCAACTGATGACAGTGTTTTCTGAATTGGCAGCTCTGGGGACCCAAGCACAACAAGTACTTGGTACAGATTGATGGATGGTTCATATCAGCAGCTAGTCAATGAATAAGGTACCAAGCCAGATTATTTTACCCCCTTACCAAGGCACGCCAACAAAGAAAACTTTTGGAAGTCATTAACTACTGATTACAAGACATAATTTATTAACATCCTTAAAGACCTGCAGAAGTGGAAAACACTGCGTGGCTTTCCCAACTGGCCTGGGCTCCCCTAACAAAAGTTCTTCGCTCAAAAAACTTCCCCAGTCAAAACTTAATTAAGGTTAAGTGAAAAATTATGATACACAACTCTCTGCAATATTAAGTAACTAAATATTTAAAGCTAGGTTTTGCAAAGAAGGGGAAAAAAGAAACTAACATGGGCTCTCTCTGAGTGAGATTGAGTGAGTTTTAGTTGCTTTTTTTTGTCTTTTGTTTATTTCCCTAGCTGAATACATTAAGCACACATTACCTTTATGAAATCAGAGAAACAAAAAATGTTAAGAAACATCCACAATGTGGATTTCTACTTTAGATAATAGATGATTTTTCATTCCCCATTTTACTTACATTTGTGTCTCCTTTTCCAAAGACAATCATGTTTCTAATACTTTCCATTTCTCTCTGTTGACTCTTTGGAATGTTCTGTGAGCACTTGGGTCTCATTTGTTTTGCCTACCAATGGAAAAAAAAAAAATCTCTGGAAATGGTGTCATGCAATACTAGGTTCAGACTTTAGTAAGCCAAGTGAGGATTTGATTTCCAAGCTATGCCTAAAAGAAAATAGCCAATAATTTTCTCCTGATTTTAATAGACAGCCTTCCATGACTATTTACCCCTCTGTGATCTGACAGCATAGCTTTAATACTAATTAATTCTATATCATCACCATTCTACAGGAAAACAATCCTGAAGCACACCACTTTCCTTTCACATGTTAAAACTTCAGAAATAGTTCAGCTGGTTGTGGTGATAAATGAGCATGTGTAATTAATACAGGATGCAAGAATGCAAAGTCAACCATGGAGCAGAAGTTTGCTTCATATCAACCACTGTTATGTCTGAATGACATTAATGTCATCTTTTACCTCCTGTGTTAGAGACTTTAATACAGGTCAAGTCCATGGAAATATATATTATACTAGAATATATTCTAATATATCTATTTCAGAAAATGTCCTGTTTTCCCCAACTTGATTGTGGGTTCTTTATGCCATTTTGCACCTCTCTCCTCCAACAAATGCCCTCCTGATCTCAGCACCTGGCACCAAGTCCAGCATGCACCTCTTGGCTGGTTGATTTGAAGGACTAAGCTTGACTTCACTTTTTTAATCTTCCAATCAACCATCTTCAGCTGGCTGTGGCTACAGCCCTGGGGACGCCACATGGTAGGGTCAAAAGTCCACCAAACTGGGAGTCAGGGCATCAGAAGGCCAGCTTCTAACTCCACTCATCAATACTCATGTTCAAAACCCTTGGATGAGGCATTCCACCTTCTGGGCTTCAGTTTCCCCATCTGTAAAACAAACTCCCTCATTTGTAAAATCAAAATGCCAGACTAGGTAAACTTTAAGGTCTCTCCTAGCTCTTAAATGCTATTGTTCTACATGTTCAGAAGTCCCAAGAATTGCTTAGAGCTGGGCTGTCCAATACAGTAACCACTAGTTAATATGTGGCCATTTAAATTCAAATTTAAATTAGCGGAAATGAAACACAATAAAAAATTTCAGTTCCTCATTTGCAGTAACCCCATTCAAGGGCTCAGTAGGCTACATGTTGACTAGTGGCTACTGCATTAGCACAGATATGGAACAATTTTTTGCCACCGTTTGTCCTGTTTCTTCCACTCAAAATGATTTCCCTTTCCTCCCATGTCCCATCCTAGGTCCAAATTCCTCAAGATCCTTTCCATAGTTATTCTGTGGCAAAGCTGGGGAAAACTGCTCCAGATGCAGCCAGTGTGGCTTAGTAACTGGGGTAAGGATAGGTAAAGAAGTTGCATAAGGGTAATGCCTAGGAAGCCATGCTGCTTACCTCCACTTGTATCCATCAGATACGCCACAGATACATGGTGAATTTGCTAAGGCTGGGACTTGATGAGAAGATGGTAGCTAAGCTCACACCAAGATACATGCTAAAAATGATGGGATACAATCAACCATAAAAGAAAGAGCCCTTGGGTCTTTGAGCAACAGATGACGCAGTCTGCCCCTCATGTGGGTCTGGAGAAATGCCAAGATCCTCTGCCCAACAGCCCACCCGGACCCAGTGGACCCCATGGAACCAGGTTATGCAAGTGTGTGAAGTGTCAGGAAAGGGGGGCAGCTGGGAAGTAATCCATTCATCAGTTTCCGACAATTTCTCCAGTCAATGCAGACTTTGAATAAGTCACTGCATTGTCAGTAAAACCTACTACATTGTGTTTTTGTTACTCCAGTTGTCACGTACTCCAGGGCAAATGCCACCATCTCTTGCCCATTGAAAGTAATGTCTTCCTCTGTGGAACCACCATAGCACTTTATTTTTTTTTTATTTATTTATTTTTTTTGCGGTACGCGGGCCTCTCACCGCTGTGGCCTCTCCCGCTGCGGAGCACAGGCTCCGGATGGACAGGCTCAGTGGCCATGGCTCACGGGCCCAGCCGCTCCGCGGCATGTGGGATCCCCCCGGACTGGGGCACAAACCCGCGTCCCTTGCATCGGCAGGTGGACTCTCAACCACTGCGCCACCAGGGAAGCCAGCACTTTATTTTTTACTATTTATTTGTTTGTTTGTTTTTGGTTGTGTTGGGTCTTCGTTGCTGTGCACGGGCTTCAGTAGTTGCAGCACATGGGCTCAGTAGTTGTGGCTCGTGGGCTCTAGGAGTGTGGGCTTCAGTAGTTGTGGCTCACGGGCTTAATTGTTCTGTGGCATGCGGGATCTTCCTGGGCCAGGGCTTGAACCTGTGTCCCCTGCATTGGCAGGCAGGTTCTTAACCACTGTGCCACCAGGGAAGCCCTGCCATAACACTTTATATCATTGTTTTCTTTTGTTTTCTTTTCTTTTGTTTTTTTCTTTACCACGCCACCGCCACTCGGCACATGGGATCTTAGTTCCCCAACCAGGGATTGAATCTGTGCCCTTGCACTGGAAGCGCGGAGTCCCAACCCCTGGATTGCCAGGGAAGTCCCTATATCATTCTTGAGGTATTTACCATGAACCCTTTTATTGTATCCTGTGCATTCCTTAATTCCCTTACAGGACTGTAAGGTATGACCTATACTTTGTACTTCTTATATATTCCAGAGTTTTAGCACAATGATTAGCACACCAGGAGTGAAGTGAATATGGAACCTGACAAGCAATGAATCAATCAATGAATTCAATGAATGGATTTAAGAATGAATGAATACTCTATAGTGAATCCCATTGCTATGGTCCCAAAATAACCCAGGTCTTAATGTGTCCCACCTTAAACCAGTCTTCCATCCATGATTTACTTAAATTCCCTTTCTTTAAAGGGAAGAGTCATATTGATGACAGATAGCAAGAAATGTCCAAGAACAATGTTAACTACAAGGATATATGTAGGTTGATAACTACTGAGGAAAGCATTCTTTAGCCATATTCTCTAAATTCTACCTTCTTTTCTGCTTCTTGTTTCTTAATCTTAAATAATTGTTAGAATTCATCATATCACACTTAATCAGGCATCAAATAAAATTACCTAAATGTAGTAAATATTTAAAATTGTACATGCCAACATTAATCATTACTAGCACTAACTTTTTTTCTCATAAAATTTTGGGGCTTCCCTGGTGGCGCAGTGGTTGAGAGTCCGCCTGCCAATGCAGGGGACACGGGTTTGTGCCCCGGTCCGGGAAGATCCCACATGCCGCAGAGTGGCTGGTCCCGTGAGCCATGGTCGCTGAGCCTACGCGTCCGGAGCCTGTGCTCCGCAACAGGAGAGGCCACAACAGTGAAAGGCCCACGTACCGCAAAATAAATAAATAAATAAATAAATAAAATTTTGGACTCAGTGACAGAAGGGTTTTTCTGCACCTTCCTCAGCTAGTAGTATCTGAAAAGTACCCATAACAGGAAAATATTATTCACAATCAAATATTTCACTCATGCAGTTATCATGGGCTCACACTTCTCACGTTAAGTCATTTTCTGTACCCTTAAGTAGGCTACACAGACTTCTCTAATTTCAGACATTTTATGGCTCTAACACTGCCTAAAGGAAAATAAGTGAAAATATTTAATTGTATAATGTGATGATACATTTTTCATGACTTTTACTCTATTAAAATTTCCATTTTTACTAAAAATCTGACTTCTAGGCATTAATTCTACACATTTACTTGCCCATATATAAGATAATGCACATACAAGGTTATTGATTACAATATAGTCTATAAAAATAAAAGACTGGAAACTCAATGTCCACCAAAAGAGGACTAGATAAATAAATTATGATATATCGTTTCAATGGAATGATATGCAAATATTTAAAGAAGGAATGAGAATGATTTCTAGGTAATGCATTCCCAAGTAATTTATTATATTGCTGTTTGTAATAGAAAATATTAGAAATTCTATCAAGATCAATAGGTAACTGGATAAGTAAATTAGAGTACATCCATTCAGTGGAATAGTACACACCTGTAAAAAAAAATGAGGCTACTCTGCACATATAGAAAGATATCTGTAATACATTATTAAGTGACAAAAACAAGATTAAGAACAATGTTTATAGTGTGTTAACTTTTGCATTCCAGGAGCGGAGCGTTTCAGATATACCTGCATAAAGAAATTCCAGACAAGACACAAGAAACTAATAAACATGGCTCTATGAGGGAGGTAGCCTTGGGTCCATGCAGGGCAGGAGAAGGAGCAAACTTTTTCACAATCTATCATTTTATAGTTTTCATTCTTAATCTTGTGCATGTATTATCTATTCAAAAAAATTTAATATGTATCTCCATTATCATTGGTCTAATGTTTGTTTAATAAATGGATTTTAAAAGAATTCCCAATATGTCACTCTCCAACCTCTATTGCCAAATTTCCCTTTTGTAAACTGTGCTCTCCTCTCTTTTACATCAAATGTCTTTTCAATGCTCTCAAAGACCCAACTGAGGGAAAGAGCTAAGGCAGAACACTTTGGAATGGAGTTGATTTGGATCCAGTTTGAAATCTAAGAAGACATGATGCTAAATAGTGAAGCAATTTGGGGAACATATTTGCATAGAAATGAAAGATGGACTGTGTGGTCTGGGTGATGGCCAAAAAGTTGAATAACACAGAATTAATTGTGCTTCCTTCTTGCTAACATTTTAATGGTCTAATTATGAGAATGTTTAATTAAAATGTTTTCATTCGTAAATGAGGGTAATGATTATCAACAACTCTCTGAAGAACTAATTAATGTTTTATTTCACCAGCTTAAACAGATTTTAAGAAAAAAGGAAGATAACTGAACAGCCATACTGAAATTTCTTTTTTCCTACTAAACCATCTTTTCAAATATTCAAGTCATTAATCTATATTTGGAAATCTGTAATCATCTGAGGTCTTATATAGCCAGGCTTCCATTTATTAGAGAGATGAATTCACACAAAAAAGTAACAATGTTTAAACGTGGTGTTCAAAAGTCCCTCTCAGCGAGAGGTATTAAAATGTCAGCCTCATTTGAATGAGACATTATTGACCCCCATTAGTAGGACACGTGCTCGCCGTGGCTTTCTCTAATGGTGGTGATGGATTTTCTCTTGTCCATCCACACACTCCTGCCATGTCCTCTTATGACCTGGGGCAGACATATGCTAGACAGCTGGCTGGACCAGGTCTGTGACCACTGAACAAAGCAAACCTTGCTGGCCCACACAAAGGTTGAACCTGTGACCTTGTTCTCATTAGCTCAATGCCCTAACCACCTGAGTTAAACAGCCACAAAAAAACGTGTAGATTGAATGCTGGGTTGATAGATGTCTGTGCAGAGGGGTGTCAAAGCCGGGTATAAAACAATACACAATACTGGACATAATGCTGGTGTTTAGGTATTAAAAGAGGGTGTCTTGTCCTCCTATAAACTGTGTGTCTTGTAACCCACACCCCAGTGGCATTTTCCAAGCTGAGAACAAAAACATGATCATCTCAAAAAGAATTATATTTTAGTTCTATACCACAACTCAATATGGTACCCACCCCGAAATAAAGACAATGGCCATTGAAATAGTAGTTAACTAGGATGGATTAGGAGATCCCAGAAAGTAATAGATTCTACATCTCATTTGATCTGTGTTCTCCTGAGCCTTGGGTTTTAAAAAGGGAAGGAGAGATAAAAATGGTAGTTGACAGAAGCAGAGGTAAGAACAAGAGTCAAGAATTCGTGAGTAGAAGACATAGAAGCTGTTCATCCAGGCAAAGCTTCATGAAGAAATGTCTGTGCTCAATCCACAACTTTTGATTGAGTATCGTGTGTTTGGTGTGTCACGGGGCCTCTGAGATCTACCAACAGGGAGGGGAGTTCGGCTCACAGAACACAGAATCATGGAGAAAGTCACCGACGTCTGCATTCTCACATTGTCCTTCGCCCTGAATAGACAGTGACTCTGGTGCCAACCTCTAAGGGCCATCATGACTGCAGGCCCAACGCAATAATCACCAAGTGTGGAAAATCCCAGATTAGGTGAGAAACGCCCCCACAAGTGCAATATGAGTAGTTTCAGTGCCAAGATTATATTTCAAGGGATGAGATGAAGTTCCACCCTTTGGCCCTTCCCCGTCTTCCATCTGCATGGACTCTCCATCACAGGACCCTGGTCAACGGGATTGCAGGCTCATTAACCCCCAACCACTAGAAGACAACAATTGAACTTATCATCTTGGGGCTCGAGAAATATATTCCAGTTAACCATCCAAAACTACCACGTTCAAGCACCTCCCCTCTTGAAAGTTCCCCTCAAGATAAAGTTCCAATTGCTTAGGTTGATGCCCAATAGAAATGCATGGCTCAGTCTTTTCTTCTTTGCATCCCCATGCTTAGCAGAAGGCTTCCCGCATAAAAGGAGTTCAATCCATGTTGAATGAGGAGACAAGTGAACATCTCTGATCCTTTTTTTTTTTTTTTTTTTTTTTTTTTTGCAGTACGCAGGCCTCTCACTGCTGCGGCCTCTCCCGTTGCGGAGTACAGGCTCCGGAGGCGGCTCACAGGCCCAGCCGCAGCATGTGGGATCCTCCTGGACCAGGGCACGAACCCGCGTCCCCTACATCGGCAGGCGGACTCTCAACCACTGCACCACCAGGGAAGCCCTCTGATCCTATTTTATCTTTCCACTTTGTCTCACTTTGCTGCTCTTACTTAATCCTCCCCTCCATTTTCATTGTCCATGGGGTGGCGAGAATCCGACTCATTTCTTCCCATTGCCCCGTGGACATGGCCAGCTCTCTCCTCACTCCATGCCTGTTCAGGACGTTCCCTCCAACTAAGGATATTAGCATGTGTTGAGTGCTTACTGTGTATCACTCTGTATATGTTATCTCCTTTAATTCTAAAACAAAATTAAGCAGTCACTACTATACCCATTTTCTACAAGGTACTCAGAAAAGTAGAGTAACTTGCCGAGACTCTACAGCTGGAGAGCAATGGAACCAACATTTGTTTTGTTTTGCTTTTGTTTGTTTACTTATTTTGGCTGTGCTGGGTCTTAATTGTGGCACACAGGATCCTCGTTGCCCTGTGTGGGCTCTTAGTTGCAGCATGCGGGATCTAGTTCCCTGACCAGGGATCAAACCTGGGCCCGCTGCGTTGGGAGCGGGGAGTCTTAACCACTGGACCCCCAGGGAAGCCCCTGGAACCAAGATTTGTACTCAGATCTCTCTGTCTCCAAAATGAAACTCTTCTCCCTTCTAGAGTATTCTCTCAACCCCACCCCCATGTACCCAAATTCTGCTTTTCCAAAATAGGTCTGACTCTCAAGGTGGAGAGCAAGCTGTAAGCAGAGGAGCTCTTTCCAGTGCACTCCATCCCATAATGGTCTCTCATTCTTTTAACTTCGTGTTATTAACAAAATGTCTCAGACAACAGTCATGGACTACCTCAGCTCTCCACTTATTATTCCTTTCTATTTGTCCTTTTAGCTCTTCTTTAATCCATTTCTTCTCAGCCTCACTAAATTATAGGTTCAAAGAGCATCTTCTACATGCTGTAATGTGCTGTATCCCTTCACAAGCATGGAAGACACTTCCACATGTGGTAAGTACCCAAAAAATGTAACTGACTAAAAACAATGAATGTCAGCAGCTCCATCCTCCCACTAAGAATTTTGTGCCAATTTCTATTGTTATGCACTCCTTGGAGTATTGATATTTATCTCTTAAGGTTATTGTAATAAAGAGAGAAAACAGGAAAACTTGGAAAATGAAACAATGTTTGTAAACTATTTTAAAGTCTTCAATTATTAACTTTCTGGAGCATCTCTGGGATGGCTTCCATACCAGTGTTTGTGAGATCCTCTTGTTAAGATTTTTGTTTCCTTCAAATACCCTCATATTGAAAGGTTAATTACTTGGTTGTAAAAGTGCACTCCAGAATGAAATTTAACCTACGAGTTCTCCATCTTGAGGTGAATATTTTTAGCAGTTTTTTTTTTTCAAAAACAGAAAGTTTAACATCTGTTTAACAAATTTGAACACATTCTTACAGAAGAATAAAAAAAATAGAAATACAGAGGTTCATGGATTTTAAGCTCTTTTGAGTATTTGTAAAACACATTATGACTTTTATGCTTAGAAAAAATAGGAAGTGGTGCTTTCAGCTGTAAATCAGCACCAGCAAATAAAGATGGGCTAGAAGTGGAGATATCTTTGGGACAAAAGTTTTTGGATCATCCAAAATGTTGATCATTTGTGGGCCGTAGAAAAGGAGGATTTATTATTTTTGAACGGTTCAATTTTTAGTAAGATAAAGCACATACAATTTGAGAGAACATCAAACAGAATGTGGTTCTTATTAATATCACATAACCTTTCCTACAAAGCTTTTCCTTTCTCCAGCCTCACTCCCATTAGAAGCAAACTAAACATGTCGACAGCTCCAACTTAGGAAGGCGTTAGGCCAATAGCCTCTCCTTTTGAGAAGCTGGATCATTAATTCAATATCACATTACTAGTTTTCTTCATAAGCTATGCACGGGGACAGACTCTATTCTGTAGGGTTTAATCACACACAAGTGGCAAAACCCACAGAACACAGCTCCTAATCAGTTGGGCCTTCAAACCAAAGACTTACTCCATGCACATATGTCACTCCCATTTTCATTAGTGTGACTAAAACTCTAACTTATTTTACACATTTGGAAGAGGCTGGGTCTCAGTGGTAGTGATTATATTATAAAATTATATTGTCTCACTACCAAATGTGTTTATACGTATCAGTATGTTTTATAATTGAAGATGCTCCTCCACAGCAGATGAACCATTGTTTTCGGAACAATCTGCGACTTATTTCCTTTTCATCCTAAATACTCATGAATCTAAAGATAGCATTTATGTTTTTAGAATCTTTAAGAAAACCAATGAAGTCTAGGACCTCAAGTTTGATTTATTTTAGGTCTTGTATAAAATAGGGACTCAATTAGACAGCGACTGAAGAATGAATGAATAAATTCCAACCACCTGAACTCGGGAACCCAACCCATAATCACAAAGGCCTATATCCTGGAGCAGATTCCAGATGGAATTCAAGATAAAAGTCTCAAAAACTAGGCTCAGATCTACCTCCTGTAATTGATTCTGCTTAATTCGGAGTTTGAATCATCTTAAGGTTTCCAAAAGATCCAAACAGAATGGTTTAGGCAGAGGTCCAAGAAAATAAATGTGACTATACTTCAGAAGAAGTAGCTTGGACCTTCCTTTGTATACAAGAGAGCCCTTGGAGTTTCTCGAAACCCCCTCAAGGGGCCATCGCTGAGTGGGGGATCCCAGAGTCACATTCCAGAGCTGTATGGCTATACATCAAAACAAAGTTTTGAGTTAAGAGTAATGCATTCAGGGAATTCCCTGGCTGTCCAGTGGTTAAGACTCGGTGCTCTCACTGCCGTGGCCCGGGTTCGATCCCTGGTCGGGGAACTAAGATCCCACAAGCCGCGTGACATGGCCAAAAAAAAAAGCAATGCATTCAAAGATCACCCTACCGCCACCTCCTACCTCCTACCCCTACCGCCACTGTTACCGGTGCAGTCATATCCAGGTGGGGAGCCTGCCCGCCTAGCCTGAGACACACATCGTGGTCCACGGAAAGGAACCACTCCGGTGGGGAGCAAAAGGAAGAAGACAGCCATGGTGTGTGAGAAGGAGTTGGGCTCCCTGTGTTTATCAAGGAGCTTAGATCAAAATCACCATGCCATACAAACATGGACTAATAACTTCTCACAACACAGTAAGTCATTAGCCTTTATGCCCAATAGGTGATAAGCTAAAAGAAGACAGAGACATCCATCTAGATTCACTAGTTTACCTGCAGAGAACCCAATACCTGTCATACATTAGCTGCTCTTTATTGAGCGCCTGAGTGAACGGCAGTGGATAAGAGTGGGTTTCCCTCCTGACTGTAGCTCACTAGCTGTGTGACGTGGAACACTTTGGTGCTGCAGCTTCTCAGCTGTAAAATAGGGATAATGACTGTACCTTAGTTGGTAACAATGAAAAATAAATGAGTTAATATGGGAAACGCACTTAGAACAGGACCTGGCACATAGTATTATTATATTTTCTATCATTATTATTATTATTCTTAATTATTCCGACCTCTAATTCCTGGTATAGGATGGCCCTGCCCAACTTCTAGGATTTCATGCTGTCCTGGAGGTGTTCACTGCCCTGTGGGAACAGTCACACCTACAGTAAATAATCCTCCTTTTGTGAAGAGGAAGACAAAGCTTGCCCCTCAATAATATGAACTCTGCAAAAGGTCTAATGTCTTGCAGTGTTTAAAAAGATCCTCTGCTCAATATTCTGTAACAACCTAATTGGGAAAAGAATTTGAAAAAGAATAGATATATGTATATGTATAACTGAATCACTTTGCTGTACACCTGAAACTAATGCAACATTGTTAATCAACTATACTCTAATATAAAATTAAAAGTTAAATAAATAAATAAATAAATTTTAAGAATAAAGTGATCCTCCAGAGTGAGAAGCTTATAACCACTTCTGTCCTTAAGTAATTTTTTTTAAGTTGTATCCAAGTTACTACCCAAGGTCCATTGATATTAAACAGAAAAAATAACTTCCTCACATGGGCATAAGTTGCACAAAATACCATCAGTGCAATTTTGACAGGTACCAGGAGATTCCCCAATATTGCTAATTGTTTACTGGGCTTGGCCTCAGATGTGATTCAGTAAACTGCTATATTGGGTTTCCTTGTTTCCACTCACACTGCCCCTGCAGTCATCCTCCGGGGGGTTTCTGTCATCTAGGATAGCCCGGGTGCCTGGGTGTGTGCGCCCAGGTCACTGTGGAGGGCTGTGTGAGTGGGATCAAGAACCGGAGCATCTTAAAATGAAACAGCTGCAGCAGGAGTGGTCCAGGCTTGGGCGCAATACGATAGCTGCTATTAAACTCCACTTTGAGCTTCTTTTGGCTTTGATGATTTCTTTCTTCCTCTCCAAAGTTTATCATTCTTTTCCTGACCTCAAGTCAACCTCATAAAAGCCCAATTTTTTGTTTTGGCTCGAATTAAAGTTTTCGTTGTTTTGTTGTTGCTTTCAGGATTTTGCTTGTTTTCAGTTTTTTTGTTTGTTTTTCCTTTGTCTATTTGATCTGGGAAAACTATGAGGTGAGGCAGCCCAGCCATTCTAAAGTGTCTTGAATAGATGTGGAACTAGGAATTTTTGTTCCCTGGTATTCACCTGTCTCACAGCTTCTTCCCCTTCCACCGTGCCATTTCCTCCCAGTAAGCAGCTGGAAATGCCCTTTTTTTTTTCAGACTGTGTGCTACCAATCCCCTTCCTTGGCATCTCTTATTCCATGGCGAGCTAGTTGAGGTAAAAGGCTTCATTTTAACATCCAACAGTGGCATCCTTGAGTAAAGTTTGTTATTCACCATTGAAGAGAATAAATGTTTTAACGCATTGTCAGAATGAAAAACTCTTTTGCATTCTCACAGTTAAAAATTGAATGCACGTTTAAGTTCCTCGGAAAAGATGTGTTATAGTAACACAAACAGTGATAGAATTGGAAAGATTATAAAGAGGCAGTTCTAGGGCCTTTTAACTTTACCGTGAGGGAAATCATTTAAATGAACTACAAATATCATTCCCTCGATTAACATACCTTAACTCCACCACTGTATTTGCATCATCTTTTCTTAAGGTGATAATTAATAAGGCATCACTTAAAGACTATATAATGATGCTGACACGAAGACAAGACTTAAGTCAGCCAGCTCATTGGGACTTTTTCCAGCTCCCAACGACCACCTGGGATTCATCTTAATTCTCTGATTCTGTGTTTCAAATCAGCCTCTCAAAGATACTATTTGCTGTCAGCAAGTCCCCTGATTTATTTAATCCTTCCCCAAAATGTGTCCTGAAATTCTCACAATTTAACCCCTATTTGTCATTGAAGGCAGCTCCTCTGCAGTGACTAAATCACTCTCCGGCATTGTCAGGTGTTAGCAGAGGCCCTGGGGCTGTTCTGGTGGCCTGGGAAAGCAAGACCAGCCCCCTGAAATATTGCTGTTACTTTATTGTCTCAACAAATCATCAATAGATTTTTTTTTTTTTTTAGTTACACTTATAATCTCCACTACTCCTCTCCAAAAGAAAGAACACCCAGGCATAGTGCAAATGGTAAGTTACTCTCAGAGATTCAGTATATCTTTATATTTCCCATTTTAGGAAGGACATTACTAAGTCCAATATTACTATTCCAATGTGTAATATGCACACATTTTGTCTCAGATTACATAGTATGATATGGGGAAATATGGATTCGAATAGAAGAAGGGAAAAAGAAGAAAAATAAGTAGAAAAGGGGAAAAAGGGTAATAAAAACTCTTCCCTGATTCACTTAAAAATAGATTGAGACAATCAGATCCGATGTGGTCTCGTTTCTTCTTCTAATGTGTAAATCCTGATGGATTAAAAAAAACACCACGGTTTATAAAGCAGAAGTCCCATGACAAGAGAGGTGGCATTTTTATGCTTCCCTAAAAAAGCAGTAAGAATGCACTACAATCAGTAATAAAAATCATCAGAGGGAATAGATTTGGAAGAGTGTGTGTGGTATCACATCATCATCCTTAAAGTTCACGCCTCCAACTCATAATCTCAACCTTCCTCAATCTGCAGGTGATCTGGAAGGCATGGGATTGAATTCACTGAAGGGCAGCCCACTTTTTTATTAAGCTTTCTACGTTGAGGTACTTGTAGATTCTCACGCAGTTGTGAGAAATGATAGAGATCCCATGCACGCTTTACCCAGTTTTTCCTAATCTTGCAAAATTATAGTGCAATGTCCCAATCATGATGCTGACATCAATACAGTCAAGACACAGGACTTTTCCATCACCAGGATCCCTCTTGTTGCCCTTTTATAGCCACGCCCACTTTCCCTCCACCCTCTCAGGCTCCTTAACCCATAGTCACCACTAATCTTTTTCCTATTTCTATAATTTTGCCATTTAAAAATGTTACATAAATGGAACCAGACGGTGTACAACAATTTGGGGTTGGCTTTTCTACCCAGAGATTCATTTGCGTTGTTGAGCTTATCAATAATTGATTCCTTTTTATTGCTGAGTAGTATTCCAGGGTATGGATGTACTATAATTAACAGTACATGCTTAACTGTTAACAAAATGGTGAACAGTTTGAAAGACATCTGAGTTGTGTCCAGTTTGGAGCTATTGTGAATAAGGCTGCTATAAACATTCATGTACAGGTTTCTGTGTGAACTTAAGTCTTCACTGAGCTGGGAGAAATTCTCTGGAGTGCAGCTGCTGAGTCATACGGTAGTTACATGTTTACTTTTTAAGAAATTGTCAAACTGTCTTCCAGACTGGCTGTCCAATTTTTCTCCCCACCAGCAGTGTATGAGTGATCCATTTTTTCTGCATCCTCATTAGCATGTGGTGTTGTCATGGTTTATTTTTAGCCAAAGCCAGAAATATAGTTTAGGACAAAAACTGCTAGCAAGACTTCCAAATTTAACATATTTTGGTATTTTTAACACTACACAGAGATTAAATAAGTAGGTAATTTATATATTTATATATAAACATTAGCTTGCTTTGGTTTAAACTCTACAACTTAAAAGCTCTGCACTTTAGACAAATTACTTAACATCTCTGAACCTCAATTTCCTGATATGTAAAAACTACTCCTGCCAGGTAAAGAATTATATTAAAGTAATAATGTGTATATAGAGCATAGGATAAAATAAGTGTTCAATGAATGCTAATTCCTTTCCTCTACATCACTCCGTTTGATCCTCATATATTCTAACCTACATGCTTCCTCTCAATCCGTTCCCAGAACCACTTAGAACCACTGCTTCTGTTCAGTTTTATAGCTCTGTCTCACCTCAATTCAGACGAATATGAAAATAGTTTAAAACTCAGTTAAGATGATGGAACAGAAACAGCATGATACTGCTTTCAGGAAACAAGTTCAAACCCAGATCAACCGCCTACTGACTGTGTGAACTTGGGCCATTATTTCACATCTCCAGTCAACACCACTGATGGTTCATTTCTTCATCTTTAGAATGGACAGAATCAGACCTGCTTTACCTGCCCTCCAGAGGTGCTGAGTTCAAATGAAAGAACTATGTGAAAGCAACTTGTAAACAGTGAAGAGCTACACAACTACATGGCTAGCAGAATAAGGCAAGTTATAGAAAACAAAGTCCAGGGCACCAAAGGGTCTCATTCATTCTGCCATAGAATGTCAAGGTAGAAAAATGGCGGCAACCACAATGACTTCTGAGTCTAGGATGGTGACGCCCCAGAGAATGGGGTGCAAGAAGACCAGAGTACAAATTCTCTTTTGTTTTTATATAAACAATTAGAAATGAGTTCACCAACACCCTTACTTGATCTTCATCAACAGGTGACCCAGGCACCCAGGGGTGGGGGAGATCTGACGGGCAGAGGGGCTAACAGTGCCCCCAACTGTAATAGGGAAGAACAAATCTGACTCCATACTGGATCTGTTTCTTTTACTTTAACCTTTGTATTCTGTTGCTTTTGCTACAAGTTAATCACAAGAGAATGTTGCCTGTTGCCTGAAATATACAGGATAGCCCATTCTCAAGGCTCTGACCTTTAAAGGTATAACATTTTCCTATTCATATAGAGATAAAAAGTTGCAGAACAGAGAATAGCATTTGTCTTGTTGGAGGTTTATTGAAACATTGTGACCAGACCTAACTGGACAGCTGCAAGAACAAAGGATTCCAGGCACCAAGAAGTCTGCAACAACCAGCCACACCCCCCTTCCCTTTTAGTAAAAGAAGCCTGAAATCTAACTCGGGGTAAGATGGCTCTTTGGGACACTAGTCCACCATCTTCTTGGGCGGCTGGCTTTCCAAATAAAGTCACTATTCTTTGCCCCAACACCTCGTCTCTTGATTTATCGGCCTATTGTGCAGTAAGCAATATCAGCTTGGACTCAGTAACACCACCACGAGCTCACAGAGATGAGCTTGACTGAGACGTGTTATGGTTTATCTGGCTCCGTTAGGTGGAAGCAGATTGTACAATCCAGTTGCAACTAAACTAACCTTCACCAAATGGACAAAGGGCTTTAAAAGATTCCTGCAAAGAACCTTATATTGAAGATAATTGAAAGAATACAGGCAGAAACCATCAAAAAGAAAATGACAGAATTGATACTCTTCCTGCTCCACATTAAGCACTTTAGTCCTAAAGCCATGAAAAAAGGCAGAATCACAGACAACATGAATCCAACAGTAAGTCAACTAAAGTATTTTTAAGTGACCGAGGCTATTTAAAGTGTGGATTTGCATCCACACCTGATAAGGCTGAATCTCACCTTTAAATATTTAAACCTATTATTTAATTTTTCTTTATCTTGCCCTTTTGTAGTTTCGCTTTTGCATAGGTATATAATGTACATAATATATCAGTAAAGTAGTGCAGGTGTATAATTTGCCAATAAATATTCTTTAAATGTTTTACTCTTGGGGTGCACAATTAAAACAATGAGGAGACCACTGACCTAGGGTATCCTATTTCTTTTACATGTCATTTCTCCTAGTTTAGACCTTTGTGTTAGACACCAACAGACCACCACACATGGCCAAGATGGCATGCAGGTAGATTTCCTCTGCCAGTTTAGCAGGTTGCTCTCAGTAAGACCACCTCCCCATACCTTTCTAGAGCCTCTAAAGACAGACAGGAGACTCTTCCTTCACCCTGTCAACATTGAGGTCTGGAAGTCAATCTCCTCATACAAATCTCTATGAAGTCCATGGGCTGTCAACATCCCCACATTCCGCAGCTTTCAGGAATGTACCTGGCATGCCAGTCTTTAACATTGTACAGCTATGCCAAAGAGAAGAGCTAGTGTTTATTAAGCACTTACTGTATGCCAGACCCTCAGTTAAGAGCCTCATGCGAATCATCTCACCACATGTTCATCATGACATTCTGATAGACGATTATTATCCACCTTGTACAGAAGTGTAACTGAAGCTAAGGATGGTTAAGTAATTCTCCCAAGATCATATGCTGATAGCTGCTCTAGTCAAGATTCAAAATTGTGCCTCCGACTCCAGAGACGTGCTCTTAATCACTGTGTTATGCTACTCGCCATGCGTAATAATAGCTTTATTTGTATGTACTAAGATTTCTTTAGAATGTACTCAATATTTATTTCTCAAATTTGTCTCATCCCAAATGTGATGTTGCTTCATCTTGGGATCAAATATTTACCAGAGCACATCACTGATCTTGTAATAAACAAAATAAATTACAATTATATTTACAGGAATTGTTCTTACAAACAGATTTTTTTTAATTTATCTTACCAATCCTTGAAAAAAACTGCTGTAAATTATTTCTAACATGAAGCAGGGTATAAACAATAATACAATAAAATGTATCTGGCTTACTATTTGTTCAGATGTATCTGAGGTTATAATTTAAAACTCCTAGCATCCAAGGCAATGAGAAAAATTCAGTGTGTGATCTAGTTATTTCCTCATATTCAGATGTTCTTGCCTGCGTACACTGAGGACACTTGAGTTCTCTTCTCAGATGTTCTCATTACAAATACCTAGGTCGTGATTTTAAAAGCACTATAATTTACAAAGCACAGCCCACACCAAGTGGACTCAAATGCCACTTTTTTGACATAGCTATTTTAACCTTGATGAACCATCATATTTATCCTTATGAACACTTCTTTAAATATCACTGTATCTGAAAAAGGAAAAATTCAGTTTTCAAAGAAAAAGCACTTCAACAGCCCACATATAATTCGTATTTGTAATAAAGCAAAAATAGCCGCTTGATTAGATTATGTAATTTTATTGCTAACATCATCTTGACTTGACTAGCACAAGATTCAGAGAACTTAACAGTGTTTGGAAAAGCGGAAAGAATTACTAGGAATGTAAGGAGGCAGTTTCTCACTTTATTTATCCCAGATTAATAACAGTTAAAGTTGCCTGGTTTCTTCCTGAAAAAGTTTTTTCACCGTTTTCTCCACAAGTTGGAGTTTATGGAAATCCTCTCATGGATATACTTTATTACTCCAGTTCAACACCAATTTGAAAAAAAAATCAATGCTTTTTGACACCAGTTATGACAACATACATTCATTTAGAAAGAACAGTGGTATAGTAGGTTAAAGGTCCTTATACTTTAACCCAATATGAAAAGTCAAGGTAGCTAGTATTTTCTATATACAAGAATTTGTATATATTTCCTTGATGGGTCTTCTTCACGCAGTGAAAAATCTATTTTAAAAATCACTGAATTGAAACAAACAAACTCAATCTATTTGGTTTTGCAGATCCAACCCATGCCTCTCCTGTTATACACAAAGAGCCAGATGCTGCCTAAGGAAACTTGCTTTTTTAGATTTTATGTTTCTGCATTCCTCCTGTGTCATATTTTGCATCCCTCTTTCAGCCATCATTTCGTAACTGTCATGAGAAAAAGCATTCACTCATTTTCTCTGATTTTACATCTTCACAGAATTTTTTTTAGTTGGACCACAGCAATCTTATAGGAAAACTCCATTTTCTGGTAGGTTCTACAAAGGGTAGAATCTGAATGTCCAGTGCACTGTCTGTTTGTCACCCAGCACAAGTAGGGACTCCTATTACCTACAAAGGTATTAGGAAAGTGCTCCCAGCTGAAAGTATTTATCCAATTCCAATTGTCGTTTGAAAGTCTAAAATACTAAGGGTGGTACTGTTCCAGGAGCTACTGTTTAAAACAATGCAATGCCTGTTTAGAGGGAAAAAATCAGTACTTGAAAATCTGAGTTGGTTTAAAAAATAATAACTATGCATCCAAAAAAGAATTCTTAGAGAAACATTTATATGCCAGGCACATGTTTTTAATTTTAATATCATTAGCTTACTGAAATAAATATGTAGAGTCTAATAATTGTTTTCTATATTTTGATATTTTTATATTATTCTATTATAGTGAGTTTGCAAAGAAGCTAATGAATAACAATGAAGGAAAAATATGTATCTGTCAGGACAAAGTTGCTGTGGTTTGTAGGCACTGCAAAATGCTGTGTTGAAAAAAAATCTGTTAAAAAGTAATTGAAAACTGCTCTGATTTAAAAAGAAATGAATGTGTAGCCCTATACGATAATGTCAGATAAAAAGTAATCGTGTTCCCCGTACAGTTGTGTTTGTTGGCATTTATATAAGCATAATAATGCTTTCAGGGTATTTTCATAGTTGTTCACTTAACGTGGGATTAACATCAAAACCTTTATAATTATTTGAGATCACGCATTTGAAAGTGGCGTGGTAAAACATGTTAATGGTTAAAACACTCTAGCAGTTTTAATACCAAACAGATTAACACACATGAAAGTAATATAATTTGTGCACTGAATAATATGTCAAGCCAATTCTTTTGGTGAAGAGAGAATTCTTTCTAGCTACTGCTTTGTATTTCTTATAGACATACTAAAGCAATCAGCTAGAAAACTGCATGAGAGATACACATAGGTGTGCACGACTCACGGACTTGAAATATTATTCTGTGTCTTTGTCATCGCACAATTTCATGAAACCATCATTTCTGAAGTTCGCTTTAAATAAAATTGAGAACCATAACATGACAATCTAGAAGAATGAAGGTGGGATTATAAAAAAAAAATCCTAAAAGAGATTGCTAATTGGCAAGAACAGCTATGGATTTCTTTTATAACCACCAGCAAAGAAATGTAGATCCTTAATGCATTAGAAGCATATTTTAATATGCACCCCAGAGTCTCATAAAAATATTTCTTTGCCTCAACTTTCCCATCTGGACAGGAGAGGAAAATGGGTAGTCATTTAGAAAATAATATGAAACTGTGGATTA
Source organism: Lagenorhynchus albirostris (assembly GCF_949774975.1). Taxonomy (NCBI): domain Eukaryota; kingdom Metazoa; phylum Chordata; class Mammalia; order Artiodactyla; family Delphinidae; genus Lagenorhynchus; species Lagenorhynchus albirostris. The sequence continues at coordinate 108,833,745 of NC_083101.1, forward strand.
ATTACCTATTTTGCCCATCTTTCTTGAATTCGTATGAAAATGGACCTCACATCTCAGACCTAATTATATTATAATCCTTGTTGCACTCAGCTACACAGGTCAGGGCGGGGTGGGAAATCTTGGAAACGATACTGAACGTGACAAATGCAGGTGCCTCCCCCCAGACACGGAGACTGTGTATTAAAAGCCGGTATCTGTATAACTTCAGCTCCGCCTGAAGGGGCGGGGGTCGAGGAGTTAAATCATGTGGTTTCCACATATACAGAGAAAATCCATAAAAAGAGATTTATTATCATATTTTCTTTTTGAAAAGTAGTATTTGTTTTTGACTTTAAAAATGCTCCTCGGTATAAAGCAAATATTACAATTTTGTGAAACAGCAGCCAAGATACAATTATCTGTGAAATATAAGGCTTAGGACCTGGTTCGCGTTAACTACTGTTCTGCTGAGACCAACTAGGCTAGCCCGCAGTGGCCGAAGGAGCAGGTTCAAGGAGGACTGGGCGGCCGCGGGAGCCGGGCCAGACGCCTTGGAGCTTTATCCTCCTGCAACCGAGTTAAAGTTACTTTGCACAAAAAGTCAAACAAGAATAAGCAGCCATGGAAAACGGCACGGAGCCGGCTAGTAGGTTTAACAGCGAGAGAGCGGGAAATCCAGGAACCGCCTGGAAGTACTGGAGGAAAATGGGATGGGATGGACGAGAGGGGAACGGAAGAGGGGAGAAAGGAAGCTGGGCAAGGGCACACCCTGGACTCCACGTGCGCGCTGCACGGTGCGTTACCACTAGGTGCGCCCCAGCCGCTCGGCAGGGAAGGAGAAGCCCTTCAACTCGGCTCCGCGCGCCTCCGCACCGGGTGCAGGAAAGGCCCCCGGCCCGGCCCCCTACCCGCCTCCTCTCCACCCCCCCCCCGCCCCTCCCCGCGCCGGCTCCGCGGGTCCTTCCTCCGCCGCCCGGTGCGGAGAGAAAGCGGGCGGCGGCAGATTTGCGCCGGTGGCACCGAAGCCACAAGCCTGCCCGTAATTGCAAAGCAAACAAGGCTGAAATATTGGATTGGTCTCAATCGTGACAAGATCTACGCTTTTGCCGCCAATTTGTTTGTGCAGCTCTATTTAAAGGCCCTTGATTGAGGAAATGTTGAAAATAGCGGGGAGGGTTCCCTAATGAGACCTCGGGAGGGAAGCTGGGGGGGGAGGGGCGCCGTTAACCCCTTCCTACCCGCCTCGGGCGAAAAGCCCCGGAGCCGAGCGGGGTTAGAAGGGGGAGCAGAGGTCCGTCCCGTCCCGCCCCGCGCTGTGACCTCCCGCCCGCCGCGGCCTAAACTCCGCCCGCGCTCGCATCTCCCCCCCGCGCCCGCGGCCCGCGCGGTTGGGGCCCTGAGGCCCGGTGGCGCCCTCCGGCGCGACCCGGCCCTGGTTGTCGGGCTGGGGGTCGCGGCGGCTGGAAGTCAAGGCGAGACACGCAAGAGGAAGGAAGAGAAAACACATTTATTGCGCGCAGCCTGTGCGTCCGGCGTCCATCCCCACGCGCGCCTTGATCTCATTCATCTTTCATGCGCATCCTCGCGGCCGGCGTAGCTACCCCATTGCTCAGATGCGGAAACCAAGGCTTAGAGAGACCAGTCCGCGGCGTCCGCCCGGCCAGCTGTTGCTCCACAGCTCAGGAGGCGGAGGGGCCAGGGGAGACCAGGCCGGGCTGGGTCCCCGCTCTCCATCCCACGCCGGCGATGCGGAGCCCTCGGACGCGCGGTCCAGCCGAGGAGCCTTCCCCTGCTTCTCCCGAGGGCTTGGAGATGAGGGTCTGTGCCCTTCGGGACGACGTCCGCCTCCACCGCTGTTTTGGTCGCTTTCAAAACAAAGAAAATTGCAATCCGATTGCAACTGGGATACGCAGAATTCACCAGATTTCTCTGTCATCCTTTATACAAGTTGTTTAAGCACCTACTGGGTACAGTGCCTCGATTGGGCTCTCAGGGAACCCACAGTCACAGGAGGGGAAAGATGTGTGCCCAGAGATCGACCGGAGAGCAGATGGGGGTGGGGGAGAGGGCATCAGAACGGAGTTCAGAAGAAGGGAGACCTGATTTGCGGGAGCAGAGAGAAGGAAAGCCATACCTGGAAAGGCTTCCTGGAGGAGGTGGCATTTACTCTGGGCCTAGAAGAAACCAAGAAGTGTGGATTCTTTAACATGGGAGAGACATGGGTTGTTTGCCAGCTCCGCTGGCAAGTCGAGGGGTGCCAGACACACAGCTGAGGACAATGTAGGGGTCACACTTTCGTCACCTGCTGATCCCCCAGCTGCCCCTCTGACTTGGAGAACTTGAGTCGATCGAGTCCTGAGCAAGTTCCAGTCTCTCTTAGGACTGAAAACCTAGGGCTTGCAGATGACACCAGTGGCTAGACTTTGACCTTTCAGGAGCCCTGGACTTGGGCCAAAAGGGACTGTTAAGGGCAGGCAGGGGCAGGAAAATGGCACTGGGGCACTCTCCCCAGGGCTCTTATTAGAGCTACACGTTCCCAGGCTTTTCCCAGAGGGATGTGGTCAGAGATGTACCTTGGCCAATCAGAAGTTTGTCTTTCTGGAGTCACAGCCAAAGGTAGACTGGGCAAATGGAGACCCCGTGGGGGGGGGGGGAGAACTGGCTCCGTTGGTACTTCCCCAAGAATGATCTGTGCCTTCTGTCAGCAAAACAAAAAAAGCATCAGTCATCCGCGTCTAGTGGAGTCTCTCAATGTGTTTTGAATGGAATTCTGCTTTTTCTGTATGCAACCAATTCCTTCGTTTGAAGTTGGATGCTTTGCAATAAGAATGCAATTCCATTTTTTGTTCCTCGAGGTTTTGGCCTGTGTTAACTTAAGTGGGCACTCACACAAGTATTAAAAGGAAATCCAGTCTCTCCTGGAAAATGAAACAAAGTCTCGCCTGTCCAATCACACTGCAGATATATAATCTGCAACAACAAATTCGCCTCCTAGTGCTGCGCATTTCCAGCAAGCATCCTGCCTTCTCTGTTTATGTTATAACTTTTCTGCCTGCAATTATTTTTATTTTAATTTTCTGTCACTTTAACAGAATCCAGAGCCTTTTCCTTTAATGTTTTGTACACAACATGTTCATTTGGATAAGATGTCCTTTCCTATCCTCTTTTAGCTTGCCTTTCCTTGTGTAGCATTCTGTATCGGGAGTTTCTAATATTTCTCTCTCTCTCTCTTTTAAGAACTTGTCCCTGTCTTGCTTTATTTGTTTGTGTGAAATATAGTTTGAAAGGAGATCAGAGAGAGCAGGAGGGGTTTGTAATAAGAGAATGACCGAATGACCCAAAGGCTGATTATCTGTCATTAACTGGAGACTCGGTGTACCCAAATTACCAGGGAGACCTCAGTCTGCCGGATCCAGAAAGGCAAGCTGGAATGCAGGGCTGAACAGGCTCGTGGGGTTGCAAACGAAGACACTTTGCCAACACATTTTCTTAAGGAGGTTTCCTTCAAAACTCAGCTCAGCTTCAGTGGACAAATGTTTTAGATTCTGACAGGTTGTACACAGGTTAAAAAAAAAATCTCTGCTGAAAGACTACCTTCAGCGTTTCTGGAACGAACTTCCCTGTGTTGTTTCGTTAGGAGCAAAATTGCAGTTAATTGTCTAAGCTCCAGAGAATATTGAGAAGTCAAGCCAAGCTGCTTTTGATCTGCTGAACCCAAGCCTTGTAAACATCGAGGTTTGCCATTAATATCGACAATAAAACGGTTTCTTTTTGTTAACCTGAAACCCAGCCATCATGGCGAGCCCTCGTCTAGAAGCAAAGGCCCCGGAAGAAACTAGCAAGGGTTTGGAAGCAACTGCCAGGGCTAGAGAAATCTATCTCTGTGAATTTGCAAAGGAGGCTTCAGAACAGGAATGCGAGCCACACTGCAGTTAGAACTGGGAAGGCACCGGGGCTTCCAGACACAAACAGACCCTTCAGTCACTTGAGTGGTTTGTCCAAAGCCCTGCACTTCAAGCTGCCATTTGCTTTCATATTTTATTCTGAACCGCAGACTGTATTGCAGACTAGTTGAAGTCTATTCCTTACCATTTCCTTAGAGCGTGTATGCAAAATTACAATTACTTCCTCTTCTGCATGTTGAATGCTCTCCTCCCGGCTTGGAAGAAAATATTGCTTGTGTGTGTAGGTGATTTGATTGAAACAAGAATGTGAGTGAGTAGTTGACATAAATCCTGTGAGGTGTATTTTCTTACACCACTTCTGCTCTAAACTCCATCTATATTTTACTACAAAGTAGCGAAGATCAGATTTATCATACCTCTTAGGACCACCATAATTACATTAGTAACACTTCCCATGTATATATACATCATGCCGCCCAGAGGGAGGCCCCTTCATGTGCATTATCTTTTGTTCCCTTCAGTCTGAGTAAGGATTTTAGCTTTACAGACACATGTGGATACCTGGCAAAGGTTCCCCCTTATCAATAAAGACCTTCCACAGCAGCAGCACATTTGCCAGTTAATATGAAGATCTAGTCATTGATTATTTGGAGAAAATGCAAATTCCCACCACCCATCATAATGGACATTAAGATGTTTCTTGTACAGTGTACACCTTAATTATTGTATACAATGTTATATGTCAGTCATATTTCAATTTTTAAAAATATTTTTCTAAAGGACTTTATTTAAGGATGAGCCAGTGTCTTATTCACCACTTTCAGGTTCTATGACACCAAAACCCCTATAAATCCAAACATTGCTGGAAGGCAAATTAGAAGCAAGGGAAGGAGAGAAAGGGGAAGGAGGTAGAGAGGGAGAGGAAGGTAGAAAGGGAGGAGAGAAGAGAGAAAGAGAGAGAGAGGGGCTAAATGCAGGGGGGGGGTGTTACAAGCACCCAGCAAGTTCCAATTTTCTCCACTGACTTAACTGTTTCCTGATCAACACGGAGCAATCAGCCCCTCCAGAGTCACCACTGCAACTGGATCAGCCCCTCCCCACCCTGTCGCCACAGATCTGTTCAGATGGGAAAGAGGAGGGACGAGGGCTCGCTCACCAAATACCCCAGGCCCACCCCAAAATCCAACAAGAAAATGCTCACGAGAAATGAAACCTCCGAAGAGCCAAGGGCAGCTCTTCCTGCCCTTCGTTTCTGAAACAGACGTGAGTCCGATCAAACTTGATTCTGCTTTGTAGTGTGTACTTCGAGCACCACCACGTTTCCGGGGCCACTGTCACTCGCCAAAAGGTACACGAGAAAGGGAGGGGCTACAAAACCCCAGTTAGGGGAGACTCTTGCTGCCACTTCAGACAATATGTCTGGTTCTAGATTGTCCTAGAGGTTCTGGGGCTAAGTGGCCCGCAGGTACAAGGACTCAACCCCACCCTCTGACAGACAGAAATGCAGAGCAATTAGGGCGTCACAAGAAGCACATCCTTGGAGCAGGTGAGGCTGGGGTGACATCTTCAAGAACACACTGCTTTTGCTGCCGCTCTCTGGGTTTCATGTTCTTTCTGGGCCTCTTAGCACGTTCTGGGGTTCACCTCACAGAAGAGCATTATAGATATTTAAAGGAATGCCCAGAGTCACTTCCACTACATGGGTTAAGAAAATAAGGGAAAACGAGATTTGAAAGATGCTGAAGGGAATTGAGCCATAATTCCCGTAAACATAAAATGTGTGTTTATGGCCCTCTGGCCTGGTTATTTTCAGGTCCAGTTTATTTTGAGTTTTCATGAGCAAAACACAAGATACAAACTGCCCTTGCCTTTGAAATAATAAATACCTCGAAAAGATCTGTATTTTCCCTAAAAACAGACTGAAGTTTTTAAGAAAATATTTAGTTTAAACCAGATTTATTTTAAAAGTAATATCTCACAAGACCAGAACGTTTGCAAGGGAGTGTGCAGCCATTCCCGTGCCCTTTGACTCCCTTTCAGGGGAAGGGGTAGGATTGAGGGAAAAGAGACAGGAGACACGGGCCCAGAATAAATGTTGGACCCCAGTTCTGTCTGCTTAGCTGAAAAAGGCAGATGTAATGTGCAGCACAGTGGGTACACCATCAGCTACAAGAATCACAAACATCATCCCCAGCCCCCCTCCTGTGAAGCAGTCTCCCCGCCTAGGTAAGACTGGTTGCAGCTCAGCTCAGGGCCTCAGAAAAGGGGAAGATGTTAGCACGCCCTCACCCTTGCAGGATTCCTCCTGCAGGCACCCCAGGTGGCCCCCAGCCCGCATCTTCTCAGCTGCTCAGTGGTCCTCAGCCTGAATCGTGTCACCTCCCCTGGAGTACTCGGAATGCATGCCCTTTGGGGAGCAGCACACCAGAGGCCACACTATTGCAGACCAGGATGGGGTCCCTGGGCTGATAACTAAGCCAGGAACTTCCCCCTCCTTTACTTTTCCCACTTTCCCCTCCATCACCACCACTACCACCAGCTCCATCAGTGGCCCCTCAGAAGGCACAGGCCACCTAAACTGGGGGCAAACCTAAGATGGCATCTTTGCCTCACAGCTTTCCAAAGTAGCAGACTAATCCAGCATCCCACTAGACCCAGAGCAAAATGTCCCAAAGACAGCACTAACAGAAAAAAGTGGACTCGGTTGTGCATTCAGAGTGGAACTCAGCCAGTTAGGGACCCTAGAATTCTCCCATTTGTCCCCTGCCTCCAAGCCCCCTTTCTAGGGCTGTAGCCTCTGCATTTTGGCCTTCGGAGATTCATGAAGCCCTAGACCCTCGGATCACATTAATTAACTGATAATGACACTGTCAATGAGAATGGATGTTCAGATTAGCATCTTTTATGACTTTTTCTGTCCCATGTTGTCCATCTCTTCTATCACTTGCCAGGCTCTCTGGGACCACGAAGGGGTTCGTCCATTTTTTGTTTCAATGAAAAGAGCATGGGAAAGGCTGAAAGTGGCAAGTTCTGATGCCTTTCCCATGGAGGCTCCTCGCCTCTGGTGGACACTGCATCCCAGTCCCCCGCTCAGCCCTCTGCCTGGCCTCTTCCTCCTCCTTTCAATTCCCCAAACTCCCCCTGGCCTGAAAGCAGCTTGCATCTACTTTCCCTGCATTTTTATCTGTTCCCAGCCAGGGTGCAATCATCTTACTTTGTCTACCTGCTCCCAAGGCCTAGACGTGTTTTTATAAACAGACTTTTTAAAAATGTATCAAATGTCAGAGGATTGAACTACCAGTATTTACACATTTAGGGTTGGCCTCCCCTGGTGATAATGTAAACAGAACCCTGACCACACTACCTATATTCTTTCCTTGAAGAACAACGTCTTTAAAAGACTCTCCTTGTGCTCAAAACTGCAGACCTACCCAAGGTGGGGGTTCAAAGCTATAGGTGGCTATTTTGTTCTCAGCCCAAAGGGCACTTACCAACCAGTCTGGTTTCAGCCACTCCCCACCTCCTGTCCTCTGCCTTAACACCTCTGCTGGGGGCATCCAGGGAAACTGACCCCTTGCTGAAGGGACTGAATGGGCCGTCATGAGGACTTCCAGACCGGATTTCTACGATCCTCCCTGGGTTCCTTTCCCTCTCCTGCAGCCCGGCCACCTAAAACCTAAAACATGTTTCCCAAAGCTGTTGCCCAGGGCTCTGGGGTTAGTGGCTGGCGGCTGCCCCAATCCCTGGCAGCTCAGGAGTTGGGTACCCCCCAACCCCGCCCTCTATTCGTGCTGACCTGGCCTTCCATCCCCAACCGTGTACCCCGCAAAACGCACGCAGCAGGCAAGAAAAGGACTGTGCTCGCTGAGTCCTTGGGATGGGACTCCCTTTGCGGCCTGGGGCCTGACTCCGCCTGCCTGCCAGAGACGACGCCCAAGGTAGTGTAGTTGGTCTCCCCCGGGCGACCCTCGCCAGGCCCAGCGGCAAGTCCCAGGCTCAGCGCGGGCTCCTGCACACTCCGCGTGGGCTCCCTCTAATTTACGGCCCGCGGGCTCCTGTAGACACCCTTTTCCACACCGACCCTTTGGGCGGAATCCTCAGCTACATCAGCCTCCCCTTGCGGCTCCTGGCCAAGCCCCAGGGATCATTTCAGTTCCTGCCACCGTCCACCACCACCACCACCACCCCCAACCTCCTGCGAGCTTTCTGGAGACGCTCACGCCGCTCGGGGCACCGCGGCCCCGGTACCCTGCGGCCGGGTGACTTACAAGTGGAGATCCATTTTCGGTTATAATGCGTTCAAGATCACCAAGGCCAGCAGTCTAAACATCCACGAGCCGTCCTCCCGGCCTGCCTCTTAAACTGGTGTTTAATGGTTCCCCTCCGATAACTAAACCTGCTTTCCACAGATGCCCGCTTTTATGGGAGAGGCAGGAATGTCGAGATGTATTTATATGTTTGTTCATAAAAACTGGAAAATAAGCTCAGAACACGCTGTAAAAAATATTCAGTTACTTACCAGACTGGCTAGTTAAACCAGGGGAACACCGATACCGGCCACACAACAAATTCGGGGAATCGAGGTGTCTGCGCTTTGAAATAGCTCAAGGTCTTCCTTCGCTGGGGCTGGTGTCCCTGAAGAACATGGAAGTAAAAGTATTTATAATCGGCTTGGCCGTCGGTCCTGGGGTCTCCACCATGATCTCCAAAAGCAGCCACAATAACATGAGCTACCCAAGACGGCCCTGGCCTGGGTAACGTGATGGTGGGTAAGTCCAGCGACGCTGTGGCGGGCGTTTCCAGACCGTACCCAGGTCAAAGCCGCAGCCGTGCCCCGCCGCGCCCCGCGCCCCGGGCCCCGGGCCCCGCGCCCGCCTGGGCTGGAGACGCGCCTCCGTGGGGACCGCCCGCCGCCTCTGCTCCCGGCCCCGCACGGAACTGCGCCCGCTGCCTTCTGGTTTTCTTGCCTCGGTTACCTACAAAACACTTCGAAAAGCAATATCTGCTTCCTTTTTTTTTTTTTTTTTAAACCAGAAAAGAAAGCGGAGTGATACCGTACCTGGTTTAAGATTCTTCGATATTTGAGACTTGGGGGGAAAATATTTTAATAGTGAAGCATCTGTTAAACACTTGCATTAACCTCCGGCTGATAAAAAAGTTTTTTTAACCCTCCCCCCCTCGTTTTAATTATCTTCTGGTTATGAAGGGGCAGCCAATCCTGGATGAGGACCTCGGCAATTAGCAAGGAGAACATCAAAAAGTTTTATTGCAGAGAGCGCGAGGCGCCGCCCCCGCCGCCCCGGGATTGGCGTGAGGAGCCTCTGACGACATATATTAACCCGAGCGGCCCTAAAGATGTAGCTGTACATGGAGATCTCGCTGGGAAAATCCTCTTGCTCCCCTCACGGTGTCCAGTCCCGGAGAACCGCCGCCGCCGCCGCCCGGGAGCTCCCAAGGCCGCCGCGCAGACCCCTCCGAGCCCCAGTCGCCGCCTTCGCGCTCCAGGGCGCCTGCAGGGCCCAGATCCTTTCCCCCGAAAGAAGGAGAGGATCTGAGAAAATGGATGCACTGAGACCTCTCTGAAAACCCTCCGAGGGAGCCCGAGAGGAGCGCGGGACACGTTACTCGCAGCTAAAATCACATTCAAGGACCAAAACAACAACAACCAAAAATTCATTAAAACAATAAGCGCCCAAGAACCCAGATCAGGCTGGTGGGGGGAGGGGAAAGGGCGGGAAGGGGAGGGTCGCATGGAGGTAGCTTCACAGTGAGCAGTCGACCCCGCCGGCTCCTCCAGCCGCGGCTTGGACTCGCCCCGGGACTCCGAGTAGCAGCGGCGCCGGGCGCGCGGCCGGGGCGCGGAGCCCGGCGACTCCTCCGAGCAGCCCAGCCGGAGCCCGGGCACCTTTGCATGAGCACGAGAGGACTGTGCCTGCCCGCAGACGCCCGGGAAGCAGAAGCCCGCGAGCGGGCCGTGGAGCGAGGCGGGAGCCGGCGGCGGCGGCGGCGGCTGCCAGGGGCGCACGGTGCCGGGACCACCTCGCCGCGCCCTATGGGGAGCCGGCGGCCGCGGCGCTGCTGAGGCGGGCCCCGCGGGCCAGGCGGGGGGCCGGGGCCCGGGCTGCAGCAGCCCCCTCTGCGGCTGCCGGGCCGGCCGGGGCGCCCGGGGGCTGGGGGCTGGGGGGTGGGGGAGGCCGCCGAGCGCCGGAGCGGGGGCCCGGGCCGAGGGCGCAGCGGGACTGTGCGCACGCTGGGGCGCGTGGAGGGGCGCGGAGAGCGAGATGAGTCTGGTGGGGGGCTTCCCCCACCACCCGGTGGTGCACCATGAGGGCTATCCGTTCGCCGCCGCCGCCGCCGCCGCTGCCGCCGCCGCCGCCAGCCGCTGCAGCCACGAGGAGAACCCCTACTTCCATGGCTGGCTCATCGGCCACCCCGAGATGTCGCCCCCCGACTACAGCATGGCCCTGTCCTACAGCCCCGAGTACGCCAGCGGCGCCGCCGGTCTGGACCACTCCCATTACGGGGGGGTGCCGCCGGGCGCCGGGCCCCCGGGCCTGGGGGGGCCGCGCCCGGTGAAGCGCCGGGGCACCGCCAACCGCAAGGAGCGGCGCAGGACTCAGAGCATCAACAGCGCCTTCGCTGAACTGCGCGAGTGCATCCCCAACGTGCCCGCCGACACCAAACTCTCCAAGATCAAGACGCTGCGCCTGGCCACCAGCTACATCGCCTACCTCATGGACCTGCTGGCCAAGGACGACCAGAACGGCGAGGCGGAGGCCTTCAAGGCGGAGATCAAGAAGACAGATGTGAAAGAAGAGAAGAGGAAGAAGGAACTGGTCAGTACCAGGGGGCAGCGGGCAGTGGGGTACGGGGGACCGGGAATTCCGGTCTCTTTAAAGTTGGGCTGAGCAACGGCACTCCGCGTTCTTTGGCTGCGTCTTGAGCCAAGGTTGCTTGCACCAGGTTCTGGTCGGGATGGTTTCCCGCAGAAGCGGAGGGGGTGGGGGAGGGTGTCAGCACGCGGAGGAGGTTAAGAGGGATGCTTCGCGCTGGTGATCTTACCCGCGGGTTATCGCCGCTCCCCCCGGCACTCAGGGCGGGCCTCGCGGACTCAGGGGTCCGGCTTGATCTCCTGATCGCACTGGCCCGGACCCCTCATTCCCTGTCCTGTAGAGCCTTCATTTGGCCTCCAATCCGATCTTGCTTTCAGATATTTCTAAAATAAGTTGCTCAGAAGCGCTTGATGCCAACTATTTCACTAGTGATCGCATTTCCCCCTCTTGAGAATGAGGCAGCCACTGATCCTAAGAATCTTATGCTTGTTCTGATTTCTGTGCCGGGAAGACGTCAAGGTAAACATTAAATAAGTACTTTTAACTTCAAAATGCAGTTTCTCTTTGGCAGTGAGACTAAAATGTGACTTCCCGGATGAGTATACTTCACCGTATTTCTTGTTTAGTTTGCATGAGCCTGTACGTTTTAAGACAAATAGTAAATATTACCTTGGTCACTGTAATTGTTGTTAACAGTAACAGGAAATTATAACTGAAAATTAGTTTTCTCAAGTTCCTACCAGGTGCCCAGAGGGTAGTGGTGTTCAGAGCAGGGCTATTGCCACGAAGGGCCTGGAAAATTATCCCATTTGTCGAGGTTTTCTTCTCTGGGGCCTATGGTGCTTTAGTCGCTACTCAGTCCCCTGAGTAACCGGGGATTTCAGAGGCCTTGGAAGGAGAGGCACTGCCGAACCGAGCCGGAGGCCGAGCTGCATGCGGACAGGCCCAGGCCAAGGCAGGGGCACCTCACCCCATCTTCCCTAGAGCGCGGAGCTGGGGCTGCGATGACCCCCGCTCGCGCCCCTACATCTGGATTTAGAGAGAAGGCCCCCGGTTCCTCCATAAACGACATGAAAACGGGTGGTTGTTTATAAACCTGCCGATCGGGAGTTGAGCGCGGCCGGCGTCTGGAGGCCCCGGGCGGGAGCTAGGGCAGCGGCCAGCCTCCGTAGCTCTTCTGCCGGGGCTGGGACTTGAAAGCATCCCACACGTCATCCCTGGCTGGCTCTCTTACTCTCTCCTCTGGCCGGAAGAAGCGTGGGGGTGGCGTGGAACCGGGTCTCCTCTCTGATTCTCTCTCTTTTTCTCCCCCTCGCCTCCCCTCTGCCCAGAACGAAATCTTGAAAAGCACAGTAAGCAGCAACGACAAGAAAACCAAAGGCCGGACGGGCTGGCCGCAGCACGTCTGGGCCCTAGAGCTCAAGCAGTGAGAAGGAGGAGGGAGAGGATAGAGGAGGAGGAGGAGAAGAAGGAGAAGAAGAGGAGGAGAGTGCGAGCCGGGCCCAGGAGCCGGATGCAAACCCAGGACTCCGGGCAAGCTCCGCGCGCTCCGCTCTGAGGACTTCCTGCATTTGGATCATCCGGTTTATTTATGTGCAATGTGCCTCCCTCTCTTTGCCCCCCTTCGAGGCATCCGCTCCCCACCTTCCCCTCCAAAAACAAAGTGGATATTTGAAGAAAAGCATTCCATATTTTAATATGAAGAGGACACTCCCGCGTGGTAAGGGATCCCGGCGTCTCGTAGATTCTCTGTTTGTGAATGTTTCCTCCTGGCTGTGTAGACACCAGCGGTGCCCTCTCCCCAACCCCTTCCAGATAAAGACAGCGGACAATAGTGTGTATGTGAAGTGTATCTTTAATACTTGGCCTTCGGATATAAATATTCCTGGGGATTATAAAGTTTTATTTCAAAGCAGAAAACGGGGCCGCTAACATTTCCGTTGGGGTCGGTATCTAGTGCTGCCGTTTCATCTGTGGTGGCTCCCTATGTGAAGATGTTTCCAACAGCTACTTGTTTTGTGCACTTCCGTCCTCTAAAACTAAGTGGAATTTAATTAATATTGAAGGTGTAAACGTTGTAAGTATTCAATAAACCACTGTGTGTTTTTTTTTACAAAACCCCAATCTTTTAATAGTGGATACCTCAAAAGAGTTTTGAAAACAAAACTGTTATACTTGTTTTCATTATATTTAAAATATTCAGAAGTAAACTAAATTATCATGATTGCCTCTAACTTTGTTTGATAGAGTCAGTGGTTCGGACCAGTCATCAACGTGAGCTCCCGGCCTCGCAGGGCTGGCGAGGAGGCCCTTTAAAGAGAAGTGTTCTTGGTGAAAATCCTGCCAAAGGGCCTGGGCGCCATCGAGTCCTGCCTCCCTTCCCTCTGCCCCTGGCCCCCAGGAGAGCACTGAGTGGGCTGTGGAAGGAGGGTCTGGCCGGAGAGAGGCCTGGGTGGTTTGCTCAGAAGGTGGAAAGGTGTCCTTCTTTTCCTGAAATCAACCAGATGCCATTGGTGGTGGTGGGGGGGCTTTTGTTTGAGGAGCCATTTTCGGTTGAAGTCGTTTTGGGGAGAAACCCACGCGTTACTGCAGCCGCAGGAACTAGTCTAGAGTTTTTAATTCAAAATATAGGGTTTCATCCAAGAAAGGGAAGAAAAGACCAGGAGAAAGGAGGTTTTGGCTGGTCGTCTCGATGGGGGGGTAGGTGGGGAGAGGGGGGACTGGTCTGAGCAGACCGGGGGAGGGGGAGGCCCTTGGGGGAAAAAGGTCCGTGATTAGGTAACCAGGAATTCTACGTCAAGTAAGAAATCGCGAACGCGACCGAAGATTTAAAGGGGGAGGGAGGGTGGAGTGGGCGCTAGATTTACAAGGAGCTATAGGGAACTCAATATTAACTGTGCAGTGTCTGAAGTCCTCCCGGCCGCAGGCCAGGCCAGCCCGGGGCTCCGTCCCCAGCTCTCAGCCGCCAGGACTCCCCCCGACCCCCGTCGGAGGTTCGGGCTCCGGGAGCCCAGGCACATCCCGGAAGGAAGTCCCCGAGGCTTCCTTTGCCCGTGGGCTTGGCCAGAGCGGAATCTCTGCTCTAAGAGTCGGAGAAGCTGGAGTGCCGGAAAGGGCTCGGCAGGCCGGGGAGGGGGAGCGGAGGGAGGGGTGGGGGGGTGCGGAGGGGGGAGGAAGAAGGGCGAAACTTATTAAAAAGCGGTTTGCTTCAGGAAACGCCGCGTGTACAGATCTGGGGCTAGGGAGGCTGGCCAGAGGGTTTCCACCTTGGAACCCATCCTCGGGGTGATGTTCTCACCTCGGCCTCGGGCACTGACCCTCCCCCGCCATCCCAGGGGTCCCACTCTGGCGGGTGCCGCCTCTGAGCCCACCGCCGGCAGCCGGCGAATTCGCTAGCGCCGGGCGGGAGGCGGGCGAGCGGCGCTGCGGGGTTCTGCTGCGGGCGGCCGCCGACTCGAGGGCGCGGGGTTAGAACAACTCGGCCAAAGCGATCTGAACTTTCTCCCCTCGGGTCAGCCGGCGCTGGGCCGACATGGTGGGCGCGGGGCTGTGTTTACAGACACTTGCCTTTGTTTATAACGCTGGGGGGCGGAGGGAGGCGCGCCCTGATTTTCTGTGACTCTCGGGATCCCTGTCCGTTTGACCGAGGGGCTCCCTCCCTCTCCCGCCTCCAGCCGCCTTTTACTTTAATCCGTTCGAGAGAAAGATTCCAGATCCTAGGGGCGGAGGGATAGAGTTTACCGAGGTAGTGGCGTGCACGGTGGTGGAGGCGGTGAGGTTTTCAAAACAGGAGCCCCAGAGCAGTTATCTTCACGTGCCTGTGTTGGCTGGTGCGGGCCTGGCTTGGCTGTGGTCTTCCTCGCCACCTGGGCCTTAATGCATTGCTGCCGCTTTAACACTTTTTCTGGTTTGTTAAGCACCAGCAAAAGGGAGCCAGAAGACCCTGGCAGCACCGTCGCTACGAGGCCGCCGGCTGCTGCACATGCTTTTAAACCTGCGCTCCAGAAACGCGGGTCTGGCCTCTTTGTCTGGCCTGGGCCCTGCGCTGCTCGCCCGCTCTCCTGCCCGCCGGCCGCGCCGCTTCCTTGGGCTCCGCAGCACCCAGCCCCGACACCTCCACCACCTGGACGTTCCAACCCAGCGGCCACCTCAACGGGCCAGACATCCGGCAGACCCGACACGCCAGGGTGCCGAACCCCCTAACTGGGCGAGCGCACTACCCGGCCGAACGCTTCAGCAGCAAGACACCCCAGATTGTCGGTCACTCCCGCCGCCGCCCGTCCCCACCCTCCCAGTGCGCAGTGCCACCCCACCTCCCGCCCCACGTCGTCATGTCCCACCCAGGGCACTGAGTGGTGGGCGAGGCAGGCGTTTCTTACACGCTTCCATGCTTTTCTCTTCTACACGTTTCTTTCTCTTTTAACTCCCTTTCTTCTTTCCTTTAAAAAAAAAAAGAGTTTCCAAGCTCCTGCCTTGTGGGACCGGCTAAAAGGCCTCTGTTTCTGTTTTAATTGCTCGGATAATGCAGTTGCTGCCATTTTGTTAAAAGCAATCACTCCTGCAGCGAAATCACAAGCTCTCTAGACAGGCCGGAGCCGACAAAAATGCAGGATTTGACGTTAAAAGCTAAATGGGAAGCTGGGGCGGCGGAAGGTAAATTGATGGTGGATCTGGTTGTCAGGGCCCGGCCCCAGACCGCCGCGCGGGGCGAGAGCCTGATAACCCTGGAGCACCGGCGGGGCGAGGGCTCGCCGCCGTGTGTGTGTGTGTGTGTGTGTGTGTGTGTGTGTGTGTGTGTGTGTGTGTGTGTGTGTGTGTGTGTGTGTGTGTGTGTGTGTGTGTGTGTGTGTGTGTGTGTGTGTGTGTGTGTGTGTGTGTGTTCCAACAGACCCATTCTCACCTTCTTGGGAAGTAATTTGGGAAACTCGACAGAGGGAGACCCGAGCACTCCCTTCTTCCAACCCCAATTTTTCAGGACTTTTCGCCTCCCAGGCAGGACACTTACTGTGGCTTTCAGAGTTGTTTGGGTTTTTTTTTCTTTTTTCTTTTTCTTTTTTTTCAGGTCGACGTGCCAAGGAGATGACAGCAAGATCACTTGGAGTTCTTCTTGCCTTCTAAATCCCGGGGCCACACTCTGGGGGCACGGTGGGAAGCTCCATCCTCCCAGTCGGTTAGCCAGTAGGTGCGGGCATCTAGGAAAGGTGGGCCTCTCACCTAGGCTGCCCTAGTCAGGGGCGGCAGGACCAGGCGTCCTGGTCGTCTCCGCGGTGAGGTGAGTGCAGCAGTGGCGCCAGGGACGACAACCTTCGGGCCCCTTGGAAACCGAGTGTGCAAGAGTCGGGACAGGAGGGTGGCTGCATCCCTGCCCCCTCACCTGGGCCGCTGCTGGCCGCCGTCCGGGGCTGGTATCCCACACCCCGTTGTTAAGGTGGCAAGAGGAGTGAGTTGCGTGCACGCGGATTTCGCAGGAAGGGGGGCTGCGGGTGAGTGATCTCGAGGCAAAGCCACAGGCAGCCCGAGGAGGCCTGCGAGCTGCTTCCGAGACTAGTTTTGCAGCGAGAGCCCGAGCCGGCTGCGAGGGCCTCAGGTGTGTGTGCGAGGGGCCGTAAACTGGGCACAGGATGCCACAACAGCCGGCACTGCATTTGTACAGCGGCTCTACAGAGCGCAGGAAACGGCTCAGCTCTTCCTGTAGCTTTAAGGAAACTGCGCGTCTCCCGCTGCGCGTGTGGCCGGCGGTTTTCTCCCCCACGGCTGCCCTGCGTGCTCCCTGCCCGCGAGTCCCACCCACGCGCCTGGATTTGGAGACCAGACTGGTGGTAGGTGCCAAGCGGAGACGATGAGGAAAGGAGGCTTGGGGCGTGTGCCCCGGGGAGGGCTGCATCTGGACCCTAGGCGCCGCCTGTCTCTTTCGGATCTGTTGACCTGAGGGGACCCTTTCGTTCGACCGGGCCTGACTCCTCGGGCCTGTGGGAGCCCGCGCATCCCTCGGAGTCAGAGACCCTGGAGCGGCCCCGAGGCCCCAGAAGCCCTCTTCCCCGGAAGCCCAGTTGTGCTGTCGGGTTTACGTCCACGGGGGGATGGGGGACCAAGTGTTGTTTAACACTTTGCCAAGAGAGGAGGGGAGAGGGGCAACTCCAGGAGAGGAACCCATCCCACGTTTGAGGGCGGACGGCTGGAAGCAGGCACTGCCCGCAGCGGGTCCGCGGGTGCCGCCCGGCCAGACTCAGCTCCCCGGCGGCGGCCGGTCGGCTGGTGGCGGTCCAGGGGCGCGGGGCACTGACTCACAGGCGCACCGACGAGCCTCCTCTCCTGTCCCCGCCACCCTGCCCAAGCCAGCTCCCTGCTGGAGCGCACCCCCCGCCTCTCCCCAGAACCGACCCCCCTACACACGCATTCCCTTCCAATTCTCCCGGCAGTTGGGCCGCTTTGATGATCAGATGGTAGAGCCCTGATTACAAATTTATTCCCGGCCGCTCCGTCCGTCTTTATCTCCGCTATTAGGGCCATCTGGGAGTGATTAGCGCCGCGCCCGCGCCCGGCCGCGCTGCCTATCTCGCCGCGGCGGGGCCGGAGCCCGGCTGACGTCAGGGCAGACGGCTCGGAGCCATCCCAGCCGAGCTGGGTGTAATCGGCGACCGCGCGGCCAAGTCCTCCCGGGCCAGGCCGGCAGCTGGAACGCGCCGCCCGCCTGCGCGCGGGGACTTTCTCAATATGTATTTTTAGTCCAGAAGACGTTTTGTTTTCCTTGTTGGAGGTGAGGTGTGGCCGGGGAACGTCTCTACGGGCCCCCTCCCCACTTTAAGTTTTCCAACTCACTGCATCTGGTGAATCCGGCCTGGAAAAGGCTCCTACGTCTGGCCCTGACCAACTGCGGTCCTCTGCTATCCCTGGGCCGGGATACTGCTCTCCTACACCAACAGCTGCGGCCCCTGCAGCCATGCCCATGCTGGCCGGGCTGCCAGGAGGAGGTGGCTCTTAGGGATCCAGGGGGCTCTTAGGGCCGCTCTCCTGGTACTGGCATCCGCTTGGCCCCTACAGCCCTCGAGCCAAAATAGTGGGAGTTTCTGCCTAGCGGGGCGGCCGGGCAGACGCTGATTATGCAACAGGATGTCCCTCCACGCCTCCGTCTTTGCACCTGCTATTACAGCCCAAAGGATCTGAGAAGCAGAGGCTCTGGACCCTCGTCTGCCTCCCCCTCCCCCTCAGGAGTTGTCCTTGACACAAACCCTGACATCCTGCAAGGGCAAGGTTGCCCGGCGGCAGCTTCATCTCCTACTATGTCTCAGTGCCCAGAGCAGAGGCTGGGTATATTTGTACAATTACTGGGTGGGAGGACGACACTCCTGACCTCCAACTCTTGTGCCCTGGGGCACTGGTCTGGTCTTTGGGATGAATCCAACTCCAGAACCATTTAGGTTGGAGCTTCCCACACTTACCTAGTGATCCAAAATCCCCGAAGAACCTGATAAAGATATAAATTCAGCCCCCACCTCTACCAGAGATTCTGATTCAGCCAGTCAGGGGTGAGACCTGAAGTCTGCAGTTTTCAAAACTCCCCTACGGGATTCCGGAACCACTTCCTGAGGCCACACACACCCACTGCAGCCAGCCCCTCGACCTTGGCACTCTCTCAAAGGCCCATGTGGAACAACGGATGGGTCCGCATGGAGATGGCTTTCTCCGGGGAGGGTGAGGCCTGCATTATTTATAGTCTCTACTGGGAGAGAATTGGCCATATCATGGATCAGTCCCACACCTTGATTTAACTGGGCAACGGCAAGGATTCAAAGCAAAGCCAGAAGCTGCTATTTATTTCGGCACAGGCTGCAAAGGCCGAGCTGATTGTTTACTCAGAAGCTACAGATAATTTAGCTAGAGGGAAAAGAAGTCATAGCCCATGATTTGAGCGTAGCGATAAGATCTATTTGGGCAGCCAAGAGTATCTAAAATAAACAGGGGATCCGGTCGAGAAAACGTCCCAAATGTTCACCCCTCCTCGATTCTTTGAGGCCACTCAATACGGCAACTTCCAAAGTGTCGTCTTGTAATCTAGAAGGGAAGAGAACCATCTCCTCCTAAGTCTGTGAAAGCATCACACTGAGAGAGCTTAGCGCCCCCATCCCCTCCCACACACCCCTATCCCCAGCAGAGGGGAGAGGAAATATGGGGGCGGGGTGGGGATAGAGAAAGAGGCTTTTAGAGACTGAATCCATAATAACTGGAGGAGGAGGGGCCTATCTGAGCTCCTAGAGGGGGGGATCGCTGCAAGAAGTAGTTTCCCACAGCGCTGGTTAGTGGCTTCTCCAGGTTCTGCCTGAATGGTGGAGACCGCTCAGGCAAATAGGCAGTTTTCTGAGTCATTCAGACCGCTCACAAACAAACAGACAAAACTAACAACAGCAACAACAACAAAACCACATTGCTTCTTCCCATGCACTTGCACTTAGCATAAATGAACTTTTACTGGAATTAAGTGGAATGAATCAATGTGGTCCACAGGCCCAGAGAATCCCTGTGTATATTTCTAAGCAAAGGAGGCAGGCTTGCAGGCAGCTGAATCATTTATATAAAGGATCATAGGGTACTCACCAGACCCCCCCCATCCCAACTTACAACCCCGTTTTCTCAAATAGTATATTTAATGCACAACTAATCCTGAACAACCAGACTCAACCTGATATTTCCCTGTGAGCAGATGGAGGGTTTCAAAATGTCATTCCTTGTAGCACCAAATCATCTTTCCGTTCAATGGTGAGCAAGGACTAAAGAGTCAGGGAGACCTGCAGATTTTTCTGTAGGACGTGGGGTCATTTGCTGCTTGCTTGTTTGCTCGCTCCCCCCGCTGAAAGGACTCAGAACAAACAGTGCACTTACTCGGGCAAAGAGAGTTTTCAACCTTCCTTAAGTACATTGCCTAGAGAAGAGGCCAAAAAAGGTATCATTCTAAATTAAGATGGCAGTAAATACCTCCTTCTGGAAAGATGGAAGCCAGTGACCACTAGGCCAGTGCATGACTGCCTTCTACTTAAAGTGAGTTGTTGTTGCCTTGAGCTGACATTTTGTCTTTAGGATAAGGCAGAAACGCAGGAAACAAAAACCGTGTGTTTGTTCCTTTTAGTTTTGAAGAAGAAAACGGAGGCTAAGTCTGTAAGTAGGAACTTGGCGACGAAGGAAAACTGGTGCGGTTTTACTGGGAGAAAGTGTCCGCCAAGCCGCCTGACCATCGCCCTCCCTTTGCAAATCTGGTTTTCATATTCTCCCTCAGTAATCACCCAAAGCCATAACTGTCTCTGAAATTATTCATTAAAGTCATTTTCAGGGATTCTCACAGGATGACTCTTTTACGTTTATGATCTTCTGAGAGCAATGACATCAGCCTCTGTCTATTTTCCGCTTTTAATTAATGTGCTGGGAAGACAGAGGGGCCGGGGCTCTGTCCGTGGGGAGGGGACGGGCGGGGGGAGGGGGGTGGAATTCGCCGGCCGCTCTGCTCCCGGCGCGGTCAGCTGAGCCTCGGCGCGCAGACATCCTTTGATTAAGGAGGGTATTTCGGGGAGTGCAGGCTATGCAGAAGATCACGGCTGTGCCCTGTGGTGCTGTCAGCAGTGACAGATCCCAGATGGGGCCGCTACTGTATGGCAGATTGAGTTTCTCAGCAGAAAACTCACCCTCCCTGCTAAACGTCTTCAAAAACCTTCTCCAGATACTCCAGGTCGCTTCGTGTGAAACTGAAAAAGTCCAACCCCAAAGTTGGTTTCGCGTGCGTGCCTGTAGGTTAGGCTCCCCCGCCCCTTCTTTTTTCTCTGCGCTTCCTTCTCCTCTGAGCATCTTCGACCCGAAGGGCTACCCGGCTGCTAAGAGCGCAGACCTGGCGGGCCTGGTGGTTCCCGTTCGCCCGGCCCAGCGCCGCGCCGTCGACTCAGCACCAAGGGGTCCCGAAGGCAATCCGGTGGGTAGGGGCGCGGCGTCTGAAACTTGGGGGCAACTCGGAGCGCCCCAGGCAGCCGGGGTGGACGGCACGGGGAAAGCCGGGGGGTGGGGGCCGCGAGGATTGAACCTTAGGAGGAAGCGGACAGCACCCAGCCTGGCCTCCTGCTTCCCTGGCCCGTTTTCCCCGGCGGAGCGCCGTCCCGCCAGCCCCGGCAATTTCAGGGGCCGCGCCAAGCCCGGGAAGGGGGCGGGGGCTGCCTCCGGGACCGGGAAGGGCGTGCAGGCCGCCTCGCGAGCCTCCGGTGCTCCGCGTGATCCGGCGTGGGGAGATGCGGCGGCGGAAGTTGGACTGGGGCATCTCCCAGGTGAGAGGGGGCGCAGCGCGTCCCAGCTTTCCGCGCAATCTACATCCGCCCACTTGAGAGCGGCCGGCTGCAGGTCCGGGCCCCAAGTTTCTCATTCCTGGACACACATGGGGTTGGAAACTCCGTTGCAGAAACATTTGGACTTATGTTAAACCTTTATTTAAAAATTAAACAGCCCCGTCGCTACCTCCTCGGAGACGATGGAGATTCCTAGCCCGGTGCCGGCCCCTCCCGAGGGTGCCTAGGCCTGGAGAAGGGGGTGAACGGCGGAGCGGAGCGCGTGCGGCACCCCGATTCTGCTCGGATTTCTAGACCCCACCCATCCCTACCCCACGATCCTCTTAACTGGGGCACTCGGCGTGTTCCCACGGGCCTGGGCCGGGGGCGAAAGAGAGAAAAGGAAGGAAGAACAGAGACCTGGAGAGAGCGAGTTTTGCTTTAATTTAAAGAGACACTGCTCTCTCCATCAAAATACCCATGCAGCCGCCTCCCCGTACTCCCACACCACCCCTCCCAGCTTGGAGAGCCTCAGTTTGGCTTTCAAAAGAGTCTCTATGGAACCGAGAGAGGAGCTAAAAATACCGCAGACGCGAGGCCCAAGGTGCTGGCGGTGGGGGAGAGCTGGCGGCCACCCCCAGCCCCGGCCTGCCCTGGAGGGACCGCCTTCTGCACCTCGAGGGCCCGGCTCGGGCTTAGCTGGGCGCCCGCCCGGCAGCCTCTGGGCGACTTTCGCCTTGTCTTTGCCCCCTGACCCGGGCCTTCTGTAGCCAAGCCTTCGGGTCCAATCTCTGGTAAAATCAGATGCCACGCTTTTCACGCTCTCCATTCTGCCCTCTCTGCAGACTCAATCTGAGAAAGCAAAGAGGTAGGACCGCTAGATCCTATTTTATGTCAACAATAGCCCGGTCTCGCAGGGTCCCGCCACACTGTGTATAATGATCCATATGGATGTATGCAGTTGTTTGCTGTCCGGGGACACAAGATGATTTGGGAGAAACCTGTGAACCCCTATTACAGCCCTCTCCCGGAAAAAAAAAAATCTCTCAGTTATTTCCCCTACCATTCCCCCTGGTTATCAGGTAAAATCACAAAACTCTTTATACAAGAGCAAAACACACACTGAATTTCAAAACTCCCGCTCGCCCCCTTCAGAAGGCAGCTTTTATTTTCACGGCCCACGCTGGATGAAAGTGGTTTATTTGGGTTTTCTTTTTTTCTTGTACCCACATGCCCTGTAAAAGTTTTCAGTGCACGGGCCCGCCCCCCCCCCGCCCCCACGATGACCGCAGGGCCTTGTTTCCAGACTGCAGCCCCAGCCACTTGGTTTTTAAGTCCTCGCCTGGAGCCGAGGTGTAATTGCGACCCCGCCCGATCCGCGAGCCTCCCGGGGGGAAGTTTGGCCGGGCCTGCGCTGGGGCCGGGACCTCCCAAGTGGCGGACCTGGGAGCCGGGAGCCGCGCGGCCCTCTCCCTCCCGCCTCCTTCCTCCCTCCCTCTCCTGCGGACTCTGCTCCTTTACTCCCGGTCTCCATCCAGCTTGCCCGTGCCACGGGCGCACAGCATTTTCTCTTCCCCTCCACTTTTTTGGTTTTCTGTTGCCCTCTCTAGCATCTTTTTACCGCTCTCTCCATCGCCTTCACGTTGAAATCCCAGGCCCAGAGAAGCAGAGCGGGGCTTTGTCTGAATCTGGAGAAACCAACTGAGAGCCTCTGGCCCGGCGGGCGCCGCGGCGGAGGCGCAACCGGGCGCGCTTCTGCGTAACGTCAGCGCGCGGGGTAATTTACCTTCCCCGGGCGTCTGTCAATATGACTAATTTCCACAGGGGTCAAAAAGCCTTTCTCCGGCAGTCCATCTTGGAACGCTCTCTTACGCAGCAGACCGGGTTAGTTGTTTTGTTTCCAGCCCTAGAAATAAATACTCTTGGGGGCGTCCCTGCCTGGGGAGCCCGAGAGTAGCAGAGGAATATATACACGGTGTCAATTAAAGGCAGTTTTCCTTGAACTACGAACTGTGATTGGGCTTAAACGACAGCGACCTGCTAGCCTTTTAGTTCACATTACCTAACTCGTCCTTGATACCAATGCTTTCTTTAGAAACAGGAAATCAAAAAAGAGGGAAATAATTATTGCTCCAGTTTCCCTCTGTTGCGTGTAGATCCCTATTGAAACATTTTCTCCGCGTTTCGGGGTGTGATTTAAACATAGAGTATGCGCTCGTGGCTTGCTAATCTGGCCTAGACAGACGATATATATCATCCAGGTGGCATTTTACAATAATTTCAAAACTGGTACCAACTTCTAAGTGTGAGATCAGTGCTGCGGATTCAATTCTCCGGGACTCGATATAGGCGGTGAACTGATGCTGGTTGCGTATAACTCCGACTCACTTAGAGAAATAGGCTGAAAGAAGCCAAAGTGGCTGTCGGCGACGGGCGATTCCCGTCTGCAGAGCCCTCTCCTGTCTGGAGCAGGGCACCTAGTCGCAGTCCTTGGATGCTGGGGGGAGGTAAACCTCTCCAACCCGGTCCAGTGGGAAGTAAAAGTAGCCAGAAAACCCGTTTTCCTCCCTCCTAGGCTCTGGCCCTGAGGCTGCAACAAGTAAACTTCACCGAGTGAAAATTTTAACAAACTCTCTTGAAAAGGCACGTCATTTCCCCCACCCCTCTGTGGCCTGTGGTGAGTAAATGCTTGGACCTTGGGCAGTTAGAAGATTCGGTGGACCCACCGGAAACGTATGAACTAAGAAAGCGAAGCAGCAGAGAGGAAGCGTCTCCAACGGCTGCTTTCACTCGCGGTCCCTGACCTCCGCCCGCAGGAGTGGGTGGCACGGAGCCCCACGCCGGGACGCCGCCTCCCACCAAGACCCCGCTGATCCGCGCGCGCGCGTGCACACCTTCTGCCTCTCTCTCATCTGCTGGTTCATTTAAGACCTAATGAAAGTATATCCTTTAGGGAAAAGACTGTCTATAAAACGTGAAATATAAAGAACCCGTTTGGATATTCCCACTGCCGGCCAGACCTGAGATTGAAGGGTTTTTTTAGCACAGATACCTTGACTCCTTTTGCTGCTTCCATAATCACTCTGCTATTTTTAACTAAATGTTGAGACTTTGTTCCAAGTGGCCTCGGCTCATTCCCTGTGGAAGGAGGAAAAGTCTCCAGCCTGAAGATATATCTTCATTTGGGGGAAGGCCTGCCTGGGAGGGGGGAGGGGGGAGGGGGGAGAATTGTACTTTCTATCCCTTGTCATCTTTGGAAAACCCCGGCTCCATATATTCCAACGGCCACAAACAGAAGGGGAAACCAAGGACTCTTTCAACTCCCTCCCCTTCCTTCCTGCCCTACCGTTTCCCCCAAATACCACCTTTGGGGGTCTCAAAAACATTGCTCTGCTCTTTCTACTAGTCCCTCTTCAGAAATCTCTCCCATTTTTTCGATATAACCGACTTACTCCTTAGAAATTACATAGTTAACCACCTGTTTTCATGAGGAAAAGAGGGTCCGATTTTGTGTTTGGGGGAGGATTGTTTATTAACACGAGTGGGTAGAACGAAGATAATCCCCCTTGTGATTTTCCGTATACCATACCTTTACATAAAAGTTTTCTAAGTCCCTTTCATTTTGCAGTTGACCTTTGCCACAGGAATGGTTTAAGTTGTTTACTAGCGGGAGCTAATGCCACCAGAAAAACTGCAGGTGGTGTAAACTCTAGTGTGAGCTGATGGGATGGGTCCCCAGTGGGCGTGCAGTTATTTGCATATTTAAAATTTTTTATTGAAGTATAGTTGATTTACAATGTTGTGTTAATTTCTGCTGTACAGCAAAGTGAGTCAGTTATACATATATATTCTTTTTCATATTCTTTTCCATTATGGTTTATCACAGGATATTGAATAGCATTCCCTGTGCTATACAGTAGGGGCTTGTTGTTTATCCGTATTTGCATATTTTTTAAAGAGCAAGGCAGTCTAACTTAAAGGTTTCTTTGGCATCCAGGGACCATTTAATGATCTGGGGGTGGAGTGAGTTGATTGTTCAACTCACTGCTTAGTTGATCCGTTCGTTTCTGAGTTAACATCACTAAGGGAATTTTTACTCTCTTTTTGATTTAGGCTTCCTGAGTAGAATTTGACTCACAAGAACTTTTGCAGCTGGTTAAAGCCTAGGGAAATGGGCAGATGTCCTAGGGTGAAGTGTTCAGCCCACCCTGAGAGGGGTAAGGCGGGAGTAGGCTGACAGGCAGCCGTTTCTAGGGAAGGGTCTTGTCCTCCGTTACAAGAAATTGTCCATTTTCAAGCATCTATTAGGAAGCGTCAATCTTTCCTCTTCAGTTGTGTTCTAGCCCAGCCTTTCCACTTAGGATTGAGGGTTTGGCCAGTCCTGCAAGTCAGTGTTTCTAGTAACCTGGCTTAACTGGAGGGGCAAATGGCTTTCAATTGGCAAATATTCCCATCTGAGAACAGGAGAGGAGTAGTGTACATTCTGCCTCACCTAATGTTTTATACTTCTGCATTAAAATATTATTTTCTAGTCAGATTTCCAACTTATGACCCATTGAGCAAAACAGAAAATTTTATTACATGTTTTTCAATCCCATATTCTCCATAGATGGCCTCTAGATCCTCCTCAAGATGTGATATCATGTCTCAGTGTACTCAACACCTAATGTCTCTCATATATGCCCTGATCAGTTAACTTCTCATGAATTCACAGTACCATTCTCATGGTTCAAAAATATACAAAATGTCTGTGTGAATAGCCTTTCTCTATCTGTCCAGTTTCTTTCTCATTGTTATTAATTTCTTGCATATTCCTCCAGAGCTTCCTAATGCATAGAAAGCAAATAGGAGTAGAACTGCTATGGATCTGGAAGGCTGCAAGTTACTCCATTTGTATCTGTTCTGCTGATCAGGAGGGATTGGAGGATGGGGGCAGATCCCTGGAAGCTTTGAAGAACTTGAAGAGGCTCAAATCTGGTTAGAGTGTGAGATGCCTCCCAATTGCAATTTTAAAATATCTGGGAAAGGGAAGACAGGGCACATGCAGAACAAATGATCCCTAAGGCTCCAAACTGGATTGTCTTTTCTCTGTTGCTGAATCCGAAGAGTAAGACAAAGGGGAAGAAGGAAAGGAAGAAAAGCAAGCAGAAAGAGTGGCGTTATCAAATTTAGAACTGTAGGAATGTGGCTTCTCCCTTTTTGATGTGTCCCCAAATGTGACACACACACACCCAGTCAAATTTAAAAGGACTAAACTGTTATGCACCAAGGAAATCACAAATAAACTTCCTCCTTTCAGAGAGGTTTTGCCATGTTCTAGCCTGTAGATATTTTTTTGGGGTTATAAATGCAGTGGAGGGTGGCGGGGAAGTGACTGGGAAATGCACCTGTATTTTAAAACAGCTGAGATAAATCCTGCAGTGTAATAAGTTAGTATATGTAGACTTGATAGACCTCAGGCGTTTTGTCCTTTACAATTCAATGAGACAAAAATAAAGCCAGGGTTAATTGCTCCCTATACAGAGCAGATGGCACCTCCAGTTATGTCAGTTTTATCAGGGCAGTTCTCAGAGAGGCCAAGTGGTCTTGCTGTCCAACAGTGACTGACCCTGACCATCGTCTATCTAGGAGGCAGATGCAGATGGAGAAGAAGACATGCCTTGTAGGAAAAGTGCCATGCACAGGGGCCCCTGCCAGAGATGGGGCCAGTTCTGCTATCTGGGGTGTTCTGTGACTTCTTGGTACCTGGCCAGAATTGCAGTTGCTAAATTGGCTCAAGCCCAAACTCCTCCCCACCATGCCTTCCCTTATCCTTGTCAGTGGGATTGAAAACATCTATAGCTATTACTGTGAGTGTGTGTGTGTGTGTGTGTGTGTGTGTGTGTGTTTTCAGGGACAGGATTGCTAAGTATCCACGCCTTCCATTAATGCCAAAAATCTCTTCTTTCACTTTGGGATTCTCCCTGCCCCTCTCTCATAGTAATACTAGATGCAATAATAACAATAAAAGCTCACTACTGATTCTCTTTTCCTCCTCTGAACAGATTCCTGCCTGTCCCTCTTAGGGACCCACTGCCAGGTTTTAGCCTTAGTTACTGTGGTTAAGCCACCTTCTGAAGGGGGGTAGCTTTCAGATCACCCACTGAGTTCAAATGATGTCCTGGTAAGACCAAAGGGCATTGGTAGGCAAAAAGGACCCCAAACCCCTGCCCTCTACAGCTCTGGAGCTGTTCATCAGACTGGAATCCTAAGGCTCACAAAACTCTAATTAATGTGTGCATATGTTGGCCAGCCTCTTGACCAGTTTTATGAGGTTTCACTGGCGGTGCTTGAATCGGCAGGTCAGATGAGGATTAAGGGTCCTAATGAGTCATGTGACCATAAGTGGTCTTGGATGGTGGCTGTGATCAGGAGACCTACCCCTGGTGTTCTCCACCCTGAGGGTCTTTTCATACCTGCAGGGAAGGCTGGTCTGGGAGGGCCAAAGAGGGCACTGGCAGAAGTTTAAAATGTCCTCCTCTTCTTGACACAGGATATTATTGGAATATGTGTGTATGCATTATACATGTATATATATATATAAAATCTTCAATCGTTCAGAAATACAGAAAAAAGTTTTGTCTTAACAGTATAGCATTTAAGAATGGAAATGGGTCTTGAGAGTTCTAACCCCTTCTTTACAGATGAGAAGACTCAGACTCAAAGATGCTGCTGGTTCCTGGCCAGCATGTGCCACTAATGAGTGAAACTGGGGGTGGTGGGTTCCTCTGCTCTCCTTAGATAGTTATTTCCAGGAATCTCTCCTTTAAGAAAGATGAAGGTATAAATAAGGAGGAGGTGGTGGTAGGAAAAGTTTTGAAGGAAAAAAAAAATGATGTAGAGGACCAGGAGGGAAGAAAGGTTGCCAGAGAAATGATAATCTGGGGGTGGGTTACTGGAGGCCTGCCTATCTTCATATTTCTTGAAAGTCTTTACTGGACTCCAAGACAGCTGTTAGATGCTGATGTTTTCACAACACAGATACTTTGTCGTGTGTGTGTGTGTCTGTCTGTGTCTGTGTGTCTGTGTTTAAGCCAGTCCAGGAGAAGAAATTCTTCTGTCTTGGGAAAAAAGAGGGAGTGATGTTTCCAAAAGCGAAGCAGCTCTCATCAAAAGCGCTGGTGGATCTGGTGACAACACGGACACGCGATTCCCTTAGAGCCTGGAAGTTGTCAGGAGGGTACCGGGTTCCGGGCGGCTGCACCCCTGGGCCGGAGAGGGGCTGTGGTCGGGCCAGGGGACTAGTAACGATTCGTAGGGAATCCCAGAGGAAGGGAGGCTGGTCGATCACTGCGACAGAGAAAGGCGAGGTGGGGGAGAGGAGAGCGCGGGAGGAGAGACATGGCGCGGTCACGAAACACGAAACCGGGCTGCTGGATTCTACAGGGAAACAGTCCACCCGCACCGCCGCCAGATGCGGTCAGCTGTCCCGCCTGAAGATTCTGTTCGGGCTCCCCTCTGCGTGGCGGAACCAAGAGGTGGCTCTTGGTTCTGCCCACATTCACGCTTTTAAAAATATTCTTTCATTCTCTGGGCGTGGGTCTCGGTGGGGTCTGAGGCTGGAGGCGGTCCGGTCGGATACTGAGAGTCCTTGGGAGCCATGGGCAGTCCTTCCTGAAGCCTCAGAAACAGAACCGGACAAAATGAAAAATCAGCAGAGAAACTAAACAGCGCCCACAAGCCATCCTTCCAGGGCTGGGGAGCAGTGTTCAGGCCTCAGAGCTCAGGTTCGAAATCCGAATAAATGGAGCCCGGTCTTGGATTACGCCCCGGGGACAGCATTTTAATGTCAAGGTAAAATATGCTTGTCATAGTCGCTTGTGGGCCCTGAAGCACTACTAGAATCTCCGTTTAATTAAGGGGGCAGGAGAGGAGAATTACCAGCTAATTAAATCCAAGCCTATCTGTAATTCTCCCTCCGCCGCTGCCGACTTTTAACATGCGAAATTACTTTTTTAACGTGCCTGCCTATGAGTTTTTAAAACACAGGTTAAAACTAAAGGAGAAACTAGGGGACCAGGGGCGGAGGAGAAAGAAGAAAAGAATGAAAAGAAAGAAAGAAGGACGGAGAGAGGCTTCTGGGCCGAGTCAGGGGCAGCGGGCGGCCTCGGCCCGCGCTCTGAGTTGGGCCACGAATGAAGCCGTTTCCTCTCTTTCCAGAAGTTTCGACTTCTCCTCTCCTCCCGGCCAACCCCCTCGTAGCTCGCTGACTTCAGCCCGAGCAGAGCTCAGGAGCTCGGAGCAGGCCCAGCGGCCCAGGCCCGCGCGCCGGCCGGGAGCGGTTCCGGGAGCCGCCGGGGAGGAAGTGAGCTCACGGGTAAGGCAGGCTCGCGGCGCGGCGCCGGCAGGCTTGGGGATACCGGGGAGGAGGCCGGGGCCGTGGGACTCGCCTCGCTCTCGGCCGCGCACTCGCCGCGGGGCGGGACTCGCGAGGCTCGGGCTTCCAGGACAGAATCCGGAGGCTGGGACCCGGCGAGCTCCGGGTTCCCAGGGTCGCGGCCCCGGCCCAGCTGCCCCACCCTCCCGTCGCGTGAGCGCGCCCCCGGCCCTCCAGCGCGCGCCCGCGTCCACCTCCCCTCCGCTTGCGTCCGCGCCCCTGCCAACGCCGGGTCCTGGAGCTCGGGTTTACCCTCCGAACGTGGAGCTGTTTGCAGAAGCTAACCAGGGCGACCGCGGACACCCCCTCGTGAATACGCTCAGTCCTCGTGCTTCAGAATAGTGAGCTGCGGGTCTGTTTCTAAACCTGTACCGTCTGCCACCGCCCGCGCCGTCACCCCGCGGCTCCACTGCAGTCCTGTCTGGGAAAGGTTGATAGAGCGAGGCTGGCTGTCTCGCCCTGCACGAGGCCCCGAAAACAGAAAACGGGAGCGAGCGGTACGAGCGTTTCCAAACTGACGAGGCGCCTGACGACGCAGGGACACCTGGCCAAAGGGAGCCTTCTGCACCTCGGCCTCCCGGGCCGCGATGCTGCTCCAACCAGACCGGTCGCGTTGCGTCGGTCCGGAACCCGGCTCGGGGCAGGGGGTGGCGTGGGGAGGGGATGTAGCTCTAGGCTCTGCAGGCAGACCCCAGCCCCGGGCTTTCTCCAGGCCTCGCTGGAGGGCCCTGCCCTCGCCCGAGGAGAAGGTGCCTGGGCGCCGACGCCGCGCGGGGGCTCGGCCCGTGGCCTGGCTCCCGGTGAGGCCGGCCCGTGGTTCGGGCGTCAGACAGTTAGGGATTGGGGAGGCCTGGGAGCTGGGAGAGTCCGAAGGCCTCTGTGGGTCGGGCGTAGGGGTTATGGTCAGGCCGTGAGGACGGGTCCTTGTCTGCAGGGCACCGTGTGGGAACGCTGGTCGGGTTTATGTGCTGTAGATCTGGAATCGATTGGAGAAATTTGCATCAGTCAAGTAAGACCTCGCCTTTTCACCTCCATCCACCTCCTGCAGAAAGCACCCGCATACCTCCTGGCATCTCTACCCAGTGGATGGATAGGTTGTCTCATAAAATCAGTAAAATCTTGTTTACTAACCTAACCTATGGTTATCTATTTTAAAACCCCAGGTCTTCCTCTGTACATTTAGGGCGGAGGTAGAGAAGCTGTCCTGTGTC
This sequence comes from Lagenorhynchus albirostris, assembly GCF_949774975.1. Classification (NCBI taxonomy): domain Eukaryota; kingdom Metazoa; phylum Chordata; class Mammalia; order Artiodactyla; family Delphinidae; genus Lagenorhynchus; species Lagenorhynchus albirostris. The sequence goes on from NC_083101.1 coordinate 108,864,384, forward strand.
AACCTGGGCGGTCACGAGTGCGTGCTTTACCCAGGTTCCCCGGGGTGCTGTCAGCTTGCCCTCCCCCGGCCCCTCCCGACGTCTCGATGCGCACCCTACGCCCGCTCCGGTCCCTCCTCCCTCCCCACAAGTCCCCTTTGCGGTCCCTGCCCGCAGCAGTGCCTCCTGGCGCCACGTGTGGGGCAGCCGAGGCTCTGGGCCTTGCAGGCCAGGCCGCAGAGGGGCCTCGCTGCCTGCTTAGGAAACTCTCCGTTTTCCCACAGTATTTCACATTCATATTACTTTTCACACCCTGTTAGGCAGTGATAGCACTGGACCTGCTAAATACTTCCATGCACCAAGCCAGCCCTCCAAGGACCACGGCCTTCACCGGCCTTCTCTTGGTGATGGGAACAATGCCGGCCTTCTCAGCATGAGGCCTCGTTGGCTTCCTTCTTCTCTCCTCTCCTGGGATCTATCTCCAGACCCCAGGAAGGCGGTGCCGGGTGGTGGCTCCTGGGTAGAGGCGCACAGGTGTGGAGGAGGTCTTAACCCTGGCCTTCAAGCAGGGTGGAGGGAGCAGTTGTGGGAACAAAAAGCCTGCGGGGACTGTCCCGACTTTTGGTAAATTATGTGTGACTAGACGGGCGATTTTTCAATGAACAAGGCCTCGCTCCGGGCCTCCAGCAAGACAAGAAGTAGGACCTGGCCTGCATCGTAAGTCCTTCCTTCCCTTCAGGAGCACCGGACCCAAGGCGTAGCATCTGGGCACTGGGGTAGAGGAGTTAGAGCCAAGCGCCCAGGCAGGAGCGCCTCAGAGCAGAGGAGAAAGCAAGTCAGGCCGGCGTGGAAGCCACAGCTCCCCGCACCAAGAGTCGCTAGCTCTTTGGCTGTTGAGTGCACTCTGTTGAGTGGCACTCGCTCCCAGACAGAGGGCTGCAGGGGTCTCAGAGTCCAGGTACAGTGCACTGGACCCTGATTGGCGCGGTGAAGATCATGGTCCCAGCCCTCTCCTGAGCCTGCGTTCCTATAGGGTGCTGCGGAGCCGGGAGGGGCCTGGTTTGCCACCTGAGCAGGACTGAGGCCAGTGGCCCTGGGGCTTCAATCTGAAAAGTTAAGGGAAGGTAAGAGTGATTCTCTGCCTCTCCTCCAGGACCCCACCTCAGTTCTTCCATCAAGGGGGGTAATGAAATCCGCCTGCCCTCTACCTAGGGAGACGGGGTGGGTGGGGTGAGGGGAGGAACTAACTTCTAAGGAGAGCCTGTTATGTGTGGAGCGTTTTGCAGGCTGCATATTGTTTAATCTTCACAAACTGTAAGAGGAGTATTTCCAAACCCTGTGTGACTGCAAGGAAGCTGAAGTGCAGAGAGGAGGGACCTGGCCAGAGCCACAAATCTGTGCCTGCAAACAAACTCCAGGTGCCCTCACTACCATGCTGTGCTGCTAGCAATATCCTGGGAGCTGATGACACACTGAGGGGTCCTGCAGCCTGGCCAGGTCTCCTGGTGACCTTGAGAGGGAGTTGAGCTGCCTTCCATGAGCCTCTAACATGCACTCCTAGAGGGTGATTGAGGCCATGGGAACTTCGGGAGCAGGGACTTGAAGCTTTGGGCACTGTATAAGCTGTAGGGCCTTTATACCTATTCCTCCAAAATACCCATGAGAGCCAAAGTTACCAGACTCCCTTACTCAGCCAGGGGAGCCCAGAGTCCACCACACATGTCCCTCAGTGTCACTTTTCTTGCCCCACCACACCGGCATTGAGAAGATTTAAACTCAAATTCACTGGACTTGTTTCTGCTTTACCACTAATATCTCAACTGAATCCAGAGCTCTCCCCTTCAGCCTGGGGAGGCCTGGGAAGGGATTAACACGGTTCCTAACTTCCAAGGGCCACCTCTGCCCTTTCTCCACTTGTCAGGGCCAGAGGTTAGAGTCTGTCCAGTGAGCAAAAGGGACCACCCACCCCTAAGCTGGGGGGAGGACTTGACCGTGGGGCTCTGGAAACCCACGTGTCAACTTTTGGCAGTGAAACCCCAGGAGCTCCAGCTCCCAAACATTGTTACTTGCGTCCCTCCACCTCCCAGCACTCATTGCCTCGTGGTGTCCTGGACTCCCCTTCCATCTACAGAGAGGCGGTCTGGTGACTGCTTGAGAAAATGCCTAGAGTTTGGATTTGAGGCGTTGTGCGGAAGGTAGGATGAGAGAGCGAGAGAGAAAAGGCAAAGCCAGAAGGCAAGGGAGGAGGGTGTGCGGGCCTGTGGCAGGAGGCAACTGTGGATTGGGAGTTGCTTAGGGAAGCATTTCTTTTTGTTTCCTCTTCTCCGACAAAGACAGTCCCAGCCCAGATCCTCTCCATCCTCTAGTTACTTTCTCCTTTCCCTCTTTCTTTACTCTCCTGATGCTGAGCCTGGGCAGGAAGAATCATGGAGCAGGAACCCACATCCTTCTCCTCAGGGCAGTCTGCTGCACACAGTAGCGACTCCAGGTGCACAGAGGACAAATTGTTTTAAAGAGTCCCTGCAGCCATACTCATCCCTGTTGAGCCCTCTTTTCCCTTTGGGCACGGTGGGAAGTTCTGGGGCAGTTCCTGAATTTCTGGTTAATCTAAGAGCTCTGGACCCTCATTTCCCCTGGAGCAGTGTTCCAAGCTTAGAGGCAGCCAAATGAGTGGTCCTTATTTTTTAACCCTGCAGGGTATATTAATTCATTTTACAGTCATGGGGGGAGTGGGAGAGAGGGAGTGACTATGATGATTTCCTAAACGCCAATTAGTAAGTAACCCCTCTATCCCACCATTGCGTTTAATAAACAATGATTGATGATCTGACTCTGGTGACAAACAAGGCTGATAGACAAGTACAAACCAAGTTAGAAAGCCGCAGTGCGCTGGTGTATTTCTCCTCTATCATCCTCTGGTATAGTTTCTGCCCCTACTTGTGGCTGGTGGGCCACACTCAACTTTAGGAACCCCAAGTCCAAGAGGCTGAGCAGAGACTGAGACTAGGTTGCCAATTTGAGTTGAACTTGATCTTCCCGCCTCCAAGCAGGATGCCGCGACCCGGAAGTGATATCTCCTCGCCTGTCAGGGATTCTGGCAGTCTGGAAACTCTAAAAATCAAGAAATTCAAGAAGGAGATGAAAAGAACCAGAAACTGTAGTAAGAGAGGGAAAGCAAAAGGACAACAATTGTGCACAAAAATCGAAGGGCTTTCGGAATTCTGCCTGCGTTTCCAACAACCCGAGTTAAAGCTTGTTTGTCTCCACTTCGCTGCGTTTCTCCACGCGGTTTCTAGCGCGCAGTTCCCTTGCTCAGTATCTCTGGGGTTCTTTGCGTGGGAAGGGCGCTTTCCAGCGCGGCTGGCCTCCTGGAGGGCTCTGCCCACGGGCGGTGGTAGGAAAGCTGGGGTCGCGGCCTGGTGGTGGGGGGAAGCCCCGGGGGGGGGTGCGGGCAGGTCCGGGCGAGGCCCTCACCGACCAGGTACCGGAGGGGTGCCCGCGCCGGCCGTCCCAGGGGAGCCTCTGGGCTGCTCACCGTTCCGGACAGCTGGGGCCAGAGTGATCTTATTACAGTTATTCATGGTCAGGATGATTTCTTAAGCCAAGACCAAAAATAAATGGCTCCAAGCGAGCACGCCAGTGCAGCTGCGCTCTGCGCGGTGGCTGTGAGTGGGGCTGGCACCAGCGACAACGTCCCCAGCTGCTGCTTCGGTATCACTCCGTGCCGGCGGAGAGGCGCACGACGGCGGCGGGCTGTGAGCTGCTGAGTGTGCAGTGGTGCGGGGCTGGAAGGCAGTTACGTGAAACAATTCGACCACACCGTGCTTATGGTCGGCGGAAATAGAAGACATCCCTGGCATACTTAAGAAGACTTACTACCCCCCCCACTTCCTCCAAGAGGCAGGTTTAAAGTAAATCTCTCCTTTGCTAAGGATGACACCGCCCCCCGCCCCCCAAAGCATTCAAGAGTTCGGACAGATCTGCGACTCTTGTAGAATCAGGAATGTAGCGACGATCCAGATTGAGCCCCTTGCCAGAGGCTGAGTGGCAAATGCCTTAATGCATTTCGGGGCCAGGTGCACCTGGGCTGGATCCTGGCTTCTGGACTTACTGGCTTTATGATCTTGAGCCAGCGTCTTGGCCTCGCCGGGGTTGTTTTCGCGTTTGAAAAATGGGGACATATGCCCAATAAGGGTTTGAAAGTTCCTACCTCCTAGCCCTGGTGATCCTCATCGCTGCGTATTTATTCATCTTCGGGGAAATCACCGCACTTTCTTCCTAGAAACGCGGGAAACGTGACGGAACTGCCATCCCCTCTTCCCACCGCGAGGTGTGGCTTCCTAAGCAACGGCCTCCCTCCCCCGACCCGCGACTCTGGGGTCTCCAGGTCCTTCCCTTGGGTCTCACAAGCGCCTTGCCCCGTAATTTACATTCTCCGACCGGCGGGCGAGGTCTGATCCTTGCTTTCTTGCGACTGCTCTCCAGCCTGTTCTATAACCCTCTCGCTGCACGTCTGGAAAGCCCACATTAGAACGCCCCGGAGGATGATCCCTCCAAGCTGGCCGGAACCTGCGCAAAAACCCGGACTCGCGATGCCCGTGGAGCAAGAGCTCCTATCCACCTGCCGGGCGGGCCAGGACCCACGTGCGTGACTAGGGGGCCTGGGAGCGGGAACGATGCGAGGGCCAGCTGGCCGCAGGGACCAAGAGGCGACAACTGCACTGGCCCTGGAAGAACCCAGGGATTTGGGCCGTAGGGAGCCGCGTGGGCCTGGGCTCCTCAGCCCCTCCTCCGCCTTCACCCACGCAGAGAAGGGTTCAGGATTGGCGGGTGCTGCGCCCCGCTAACTGAGCGCTGCTTCCCAGGGAATCCTGCATTGCGGGCCAGGATCCCTTTAAAATTTTTTCACTAAGAAGAGTTAAACACCTTGCATATATTTCCATACTGGTCACGCCCTAATTATGGAAAATCGCGTTCCTCCTGCTGATGGGGCAGGAGGGTGCCGGGGCAGTGGAAGACTCTTGGAACTATACATAAATAGAAAAAAAAATATTCAGTTTGGACCGTTTGTGGAGTGTCCGGAACCGACAGGTTGGCGGCTGGAAACGGGGGCTTCTATGTCACCTTGCAGTTGAGAGCTGGGTAGGCAACAGGTGAGTGAGATTGGGGCTGCCCCTGTAGGAGGTCAGGACTCCTTCCTGGGCTCGTATTTGGCCAGCACCACCATTCAACTGGGACCCAGTAAAATCTCTTAAGCTTGCAGACTTGTAAAGGGAGGAAGGTAGCCAGGCAACGGAATTGCGGAAACCTCCTCTGAGTCACGTGAACTTTACTGCAGATCAGGAAGTTATCTAACAGCTGCCAAAAATCTTCTGACTCCAGAGCTCCAAATGTTGACTGTTTCTCACACCTCACCACCGGAGTCTGCTGCCTTGGGGGTTATTCACATTTCCTATTCCCTTTCTGCTTCAATCTACCCCCACCTGCCTGGTTGCATTTGGCGATGATTTCCTTTTGTCCATTCCCGATACCATGTGGTTCCCATACTTACCTGGGCTGGCTCTTTCCCCACCCACCCTCCGCAGGGGGAATTCCAAATCTCCTGAGGAGGGAAAGCCGGGTTGAGAAAGGGTCAGAAAAAGGAAGCCGAGCCTAAGGCCAGGCGTGCAATATAATATTCTTCTCCGGGTGACTTTGAGTCATTCCAGAAAAAAAGTGCAACAAAATAAGTAATCTTAATGGGCCCCCTCCCTTTCTTCCACTAACGCGCTAACTCCCAAGTCCTGAGCCAGGTTCACGGGCAGGAACCTGGCCTTCTGTGGCCTGGTATCCCCAGAAGGGGCTGGTCAAGATCTGAGCACACAGTAGGCCCTGAGACAACTGATCCTGGTTGACAGACGGATGCTCTGAAAGAAAAGGAGCAATTGTTTGAGAGCAACTGTAAGTAAAGGCGCCAGGTGTGTCCAGTTAATTTCAGGCTCACAAAGGAGATCACCTCAGGAGGATCTACTCCCACTTTCAACACATCGACCAAACACGAGGGAGCCCGCTTCAGCTGACCCATTGAACGGACAGGGCATCATTATGACTTCTGCCGACAGTGTTCATCTCCTGACCCTCGAGGCTCGAGGTGAGCTGAGCCCGCCCGACCGAATTCACACTCAGACCAGCCTCACTCCAGACAACCAGGAGCAGACACCTTGCCGGAGGCGAGAGTGCAGAAAAGCCGTGTCTTCTGCGCCCAGTGAATTTACGCTAGCTAATGGGGCGCCCGGGCCGTGCCCGAGTACTCGCTACCACGGGTGGGGGCGGGGATGCTGAGATCGCGCCCTGATCCCCCGCTTCCTGGATTCCGCTTCTCTGGGCGGGCGGAGAGCAGACGCTGACTTGCTTGAGCACTGGAGCTTGATCGTGACTAACTGGAAGGGTCCTGCTGTCCCCCACCCGGACGTTACTGTCGGCTAAAGTTGTTACAGCTCTTTTTCGGCGCTAACCTTCCCTTACGCATTTGTAGCTACCCACAGACGCCGACTCCGTCCGCATGGTGCGCACCCCGGAAGAGCTCGTGGAGACCCGGAAGCGGCGGGAGCTCCGACGTCGCTGCTCTCGCGGGCTAGCCCCTCCCGCCCCGCCCACTTGCGAGGCGCCGGGGTTGTCGAAGCCTCGCGTCGCGCGAGACCTGCGACCGCGTCCGCGCCGCCCTCCCGCCCGGCAGCGGGGGCTTTCCCGCTTCTGGGTGCCGGCCGTTGGTGGCTGTTGGCGGCCGTTACCTCCCCGTTCCCGGGAGGAGCCCGAGCGGATTTAGAGTCCTCGGAAGTCCGCCGTGCCGTCCGGCCACGGGTAGAGGGAGGCAAAGGGAAGGAGGACTTGACAGTGGGCCCGTGGGGGGCCATTCGGTAAACTCCAAAGAGCCGAGGGTCCTGAGGTAACTCCTAACTTTTAACCGCCGTGGGCAGGACGCCTCGGGGCCAGCCGGGCCGGTGTCCGCGACGGGAGAGCGCGGGGCCGCGGGCGTCGGGACAGCACCTCGGTCCACGTGGCCGGCCTACTGGGGGCCCGCACCCTGGCCTCGCTGTTTTCCTGTCTGTGGGGCTCAGGCGCGGTTGGAGAAAGAATAATGTCTCTACTTTCAGGAAAAACATCAAAGACCGGAGCTGCGCAATATGGAGCGCACATGGCGGTCTCCGAATGCCGGACCTGCCAAAACATGTTTCGCAGGATTTTCTTCCTTACCTTTTTGTCCATCCCCGCTCCGCCCTCACCCCAGGCTTTTCTTGTTTTCTCCCCCAGTGGGAGGGAGCCACGGGCTCGCGAGGAGGCTGCGAGGCGATCCACGACCTTTCGGGATGTGATGCTCACCCGGGAAGGGGCTGGGGGACCGCAGAGCCGTGACTCGCCCGGGACCCAGAGCAGAAGCGCCAGGTCGCTTCTGGCATTTTACCTGCAAAAGCAGGTAAGTTTCCTGCTGGTAAGCGAGCGCTTAATGTCACGTTACACCAGCTGAGTCCTCAGGCCTCAGCGCCTTGCTCTCCTTAGGTCAGGGCTCTTCAATAGTTAATGAATATTGAATTGAAGGGAAGGAGAAGACTGCAAACCTGGCTTTAGTTTACTTTTTACTTCAGTCTAAACAAGATTTAGGTGCAAAGCTTCTCTTCCTCATTAACAGCTATGTTAAAATCATTATTACTGCTAAACAGTAGGAGACCGGTATCGCAGTTCTTTAAATAACCTAGCAGAGAGAGGCAAGGGACAGTTGGCTCAAAGTTCAGGCGGTTTGCTTCAGGAATTTATTTCTCAAGGTGAAATCTCAGAATGTGAGGGGTCATTAAAATGATCTAGGTTCAACTTCTGAACTTCCTGGAAGGTGAGCTGGGCCCTAACTAGGTAGTTACTAGCCCAGGGCATAGGCTAGGATGGAGCTGGGGAAGTGCTCTCTCTCCCAGGCTGATGCCTAAGAGCTCACTGCCCCTCACAGCCCTCAGTGGAAGGACAAGCTGGATCATTTCGTCTCTTCTCGCCACTTCTGTTAAATGGATTGCTGTCTCCTCTGAAAAATGATCTCAGGCTATTCTCCTTCAGCACATTTACACGTAGGGTTAGTATTAAAGGTAGGAGTAAATTCTTGGGGGCTCCCATTTAACAAAAGATCCATGCCGTCGCCAGAACATGCAGCTTTTTCTAATGCGCTACTGATGATAGTGGGGGAAGGAAACACCGCCGCACATGGAGCTGGTTAAACATGAATCTCATCAAATCTTCCAGTGTCTGGTGACTTATGTGGCTTATATACCCAGACCGGTGGGCAACTTACCTGACAAGCAGTTAGAAAATCTGGATTTTACACCTGGCTTTGCCATCAACCTGCTGCATGTCCCGACCAGTCAATTTCTCTGGGTTTATTTCTCTCTCTATATACACGTTTTTAATTTTTATTATATGTGTGTATTATATATTTGTGTGTATGCATACGCATGTACTTATGTTATTAATTTTTAATCCTGGTAATCTATTGGTTCACAAACCCAATTTCTGTTTTTATATTCTCTGATGCTGTTGTATGTATCAACATACAGTGAGTCCCTTACCCCTACCAGATGAAGAAGCAACAGAGCCAACACCGACACCCTGCTTATTCCTGTATTAAGTTAATAAGTTAATCAATGAATGTTAAACCTGCATAGTTCTTTAGAGCTGCTTCTGCCCCTTCTTCTTGCAGATGAGCACACGAGCCCAGAGAGCTGATTTCCCCCGGTCGCACAGCTAGAGAGCCCAGGATGGCTTCTTGCTCAGTGCCATACTCTGTGAAAATTATTGGAGAGACGGGCCAGGTGAGCATGGGTCAAGTCTCTAGGATATTTCCTTCTACCACCCAGCCATCCACATTCCTCACCCCACTTCTCATTCAGAACAGCAATACCCAGACCAGAACATAATAGTCTTGGATTCAGGAGTACAAATTTAAGGCAAAACTCGAAGTCAGCACCGTGTCACTTGTGCTGCGCTTCTTTAAACATTCCTGCTCTATTGTGTGGACTGTGAGCCCACAAGGAGCTTTGGGCCAAGGTTACAGGTCCTCTAATGAGGATACAGCCACAAGTCTCACATGTCTTTAGAGTCTCTTTCGAGGTAGAAATCCATGATCAAACTTAATAAAGAGGCAAAACAATAATTAACAAATTTATAAAGTAAAGCCAGTGTTCAGACTAATATTTCACTGATCCTTTTCCCTCACACAACACACTCCCAAATTATCAACATTGGGTGCAGGTGGAAGAGCTAACAAAGCAATTATCCAGCATTAATAGTAAGATGGTAAAGCTGCTCTTGCTTGCTTTGGGGAAGCACCTTCTTGATGTGAGATAAGGATGTGGGGAACTGTCTGCCATGTTGGATGTTAAGTGTGGGTGCTTTCTCCTGTGTTGGTCGACCTTGATGAGCCTGTTGATGCTGCCTGGCTGGAATCCAGAGTGTTTCAGAGGAACAGTTGTAATGTGTTTCCCATGGGTGTGTAGCGCAACAGGCAGTTTCTCTGCACTGAAGCAGCCTCTTCCTCTCTCTCCTGCAGGCTGGGGGACCTTGACAACTTGGAGGCTAAAAGAACCCCACATAGCACCAGGGCTGAGGGGGTCTCCCTCAGCAGGGAGCTTAGGCCTGTGGCAATGGGCCACCCAGCCCAGACAGCCACTCCAAGCTGTTGCCCTAGGTAGGACCGGAGCAAGGATACCCACCTTCCACCTTTGAATCTGGGCGATTATGTAAGGTGTTCGTTGCAACTCTAGCTGTGCAATAGAGTACAAAGAGCTCTCTGCCCATTCCTCCTAAACCTCATCCTCAGGGTCCTGTTCTGGACCATTTCTCTTCCTATATGAAAACCTCTCCCTGGGCTATAGTCAATCCAAATACTTCCTGAGATGGTTGTAAGGATTAAATGAAAAAATCTACTAAACGTGCTTTTCACAGTGCTACGTATGTAGTAAGTACTAGATGCATGTTAGCAATGATTATCGTTATTACCGTTATTGTTTTTATTAGCCATTCTATGGTTTCACGTGACGTTGATGGCATATTTTTCTACAATTCAGACCTCTTCTAGGAGTGCTAGACCCAAATATCCCACCCCTTGCTGGAGGACATTTTCACGTCCTAAGTAGATGTACTTAGATTTTGAAAACTCGTCACGCTCAGAACGGAATGTGTTTTTAGTCCCTGTTGCACACTCATAGTCTGTTCTCCTAGGCTCTATGAATGGCACCACCATCAGTCAGGAGCTAGGCCGTAACCTGGCAACTCCCCCCAGGTCCTCCTATTATCTTTCAAATCCACCCTCTCTACCTCCTGCCTCAGTGATGACAGGTACTGAGTTTGCGTCATTCCATTATTGCTCCTACTGCCAGTGTGCTCTCCAGTCTGTGCTCCCAGCAGCCGGTGTCATCTTTATATAATGCAGTTTGATCATGTCATGCCCCTACTCTAAATCTTTCATTCACTCTGCATAGATTTCAGGAAAACCCAAATGCGAGCATGTGATGCTCCTCACATAACATCTCCGTTCTCACCACTTTCCCTTCACACACGCTGAGCCCTGGCTCTGCTGAACTGTGCTGAAGAGCCCAGTTTCTTTTGCCTTCATGTCTCTGCACGTGTTGTCCCTCTGCCTGCTGCACACCTTCCTCCTCATCCATAAGGTAGAAGGATGTCATTCTCCTGGTCCTTCAAGATTCCACCTGGGTGTCTGCTCTTTTTGGGCTCAGGCTGACTACAGTTTATATTCTACAGGCGTGTCATTTCTCTTTTCCACTAGGTGTGAGTTCCCGAAGGCAGTAGAATAGGTCTTTAATCTTTGTGGCCACAGTGCTTTACTGGCATACAGTGGGTGTCCATCACGTGTTTGCTGAATATGAGAATGGCCCAGAATTAGAATGAATATCTTTGGTATTATAGCTTCTCATCATCAAGATTTGGGGCAAGTTATTTTTTTCTGAACTGCAGTTTTTTCACCTGTAAAGTGGGGATTAATGACGCCCCCTAATGTTGTGAGGGTTAAATGAAAAGTGAATGGCAAAGTCTCCAGTAAACTGTGTAGCACCGTACCTGAGTCATTATTATAATAAATGCAAACCCACATTTCCCGTGCATGTACACATTTCCATTCACGCACGTAATGTGTGCCTGTTACATGCATCCATGTGTCTGTTGGTGCACCTTCATGGTTACATGGAAAAGCAGCTTCCAAACGTACCTTTCTCTAGATCCTCCCCCCTTTAAAAGGCCAGCTGAAATAGGTGGATAGGTAATTACTTTAGATAACTAGTTCAGGTTAGTAGTAGTGTCCTCCATTGTCCTTCTGTGAGTTCCTCACATCCATGCACACAAACAGTGCAGATTTATAGAGCTCTGAATGGGTGTTAGAGTCCATTACCATTTTTATTACGACTGTGATTGTACTTTTCTACTAAAGCTGTAATGTCGAAAGCACCTCCCGGTGGGCTTTAGTTTTATTTTCACAAAGGTCACTTGTAGCAGTTACTGAACATGTGGTTTTCCCCATTTTGCATGTGAACAAACCCAGGCACAGGGGGTTCCTTTAACAAGCTGCCCCCTTTCCAGTGCTGCACCTGCGTGGAGATCAGAGCCCCTTCTCCTGTCTCCTTTCTTTTCCCGCAGGTCAGTGTAGGAAGTTTGCGCAAAATAGCTGATCGGTAAAACCAGCCAGAGCCCATCAAGGCGTAAATTGACCAGTGCTGATAATGCTTTGAGTTGCCACAGTTATTTCTGCGCTTCGGGCCTGCCCTAAATGTGGAATCTGCTCTTCTAACATCAGTAGCGAGGGAAATTCCTTGGTTTTCGGTTCCCCGGAGGGTAATTGCCTGTCCTTCCGCGGTGCGCGGTTGCCAACTGCCCGGCCGCCCCAGGGCTTTGAAGGGGGGGCGCCTTCCCTCCGCAGTGCCCGTAGCACCTCGCCCACTTACTCGACCTTCTGCCTCTCCTCGAAAAAGCCAGGTGGCGCCAACCCTCAAGCCAGGCCCGAACCCAGGGCGCAGAGCCGGGAGGAAGGGTGGGCCGGGCTGGCGCTCCCTCCCTGCACCCTCCGCCCTCCCCTGCGCACCCCTGGAGGGATACGAGGTGTCCTGTGTGCCACATGCAGCTTGGGGAATGGAAGCAATTAACGCCATGAGGTTTCCTGGCTCTTTTGCGGTGTTTTCGGTGGGTTTTGATTTGGGGAAGGAGGGCGCGGAGCGGGGCAAGCCCGTTCCAATCTGCCAACATCCTGTGTCTGCCTGTCTGCGCTGCAGATGACGCGCGGGCCCGCACTGCGGGGACAGGAGAGGCCCCGGTGTCGTGTGCTGGGCCTACCTGAGATGAGGGACAGAGTCGGTGCAGGTCCGAAAGAGGCAGAACTGGCCCAGCTGTGAAAGGAGGGCTTCCAGCTGCCCTCATACGACAGCTGAGGGTCTGAATCTATTAGGAAAGGCACACGTTTCAGCTTTCAAACCCCGTTTTTTATCCTTGAAATGTTTCCAGTCTTTGAACTGCTTTTATTTAACAGGGAGAAGAGAGAAACTCGATTATGCGATTATATCCATTTACTTGATTTAAGCCAAACTACACTGAACAAAAATGTTTGTTGAAACTTAGAAAATAACTGCTTATCTGGTAATGAGAGTTTAGCCATCCACACGTGCTGTTTCAAATCATCACCAAATTCGAAGTTAAGATGAATCCAGTAAAAGTAATTTTTTTGTATTTGTTGGAATACTAGGAGCATAGCGTTGGAATTATGGCCTGTAGCGATTTTAGGATTTTAATTGAAATGACAGTAACACACATACAAACACATAGAGCTCTCAGCAATGCTGGTCACAATGAGAGTGTGCTATTAATGCTGCCTTCTCTGGGGTGCCGCTGGTGAGTTTATTACAGTGTGGACTTCAGTGTTTTTCATACCACAGGTTGCCAACCATTAGTAACTCAGTAACGTGGGATTTGACTAGCATTTTTAAAGTGGAATAGAAAATATTAGAAGGATGTTAAGGATATTCTTTCATAAGTCTTTCTTCTCGTGTATATATACGTGTGTACTGAGTCGCAGTGCAAAATGTATTTCTTATCATGGATTACAGTAAAAAGAAGTTTGAAAGCTATGGTTGTAGAAAAATCTAACAAGGTTCCCATCCATGTTACGCTCTTGAAGTTTGGGGTGCAGGGTTGGGGCTCCTGCCGCCTCCTGGTGCTCTGCAGTGAACTAGAGGGTATATGCCCCCTTGTAGACCTGACACTGAGCATGACCCTCAGGGAAATGAGATCGGGAGGTGGGTATTCAGTTTTTAAAATCTCAGCACAGTGGGTTCTTTCCTGGTTACAAAAGTAATGCTTGATAAGAGATCACATCAGGCCTCAGACCCCGGGAAAAAGATGGGCATGGAAGAATGAGATGGAGCCCCAGGCCTCAGAGAGGAAGGTGGCAACAGGAAGATGGGAACAGAACCTCTGCAGCAAAGTCCAAAGAAGAATTCTGCTTCTTCAACCTGGGTGTGCAGGGGGAGGGGCAGCTGGAGTCAGAAGTCTTGGAACGGGGAGTCTTTGTCTTAGCTTATCTTAGCAGGGGCAGGTAGAATAGTCTTAGACCAATTTAGGAGCTCAGGGATTGACACGGGGCACGAGGAATGCTTCTGTCCCTCATCTTCCTCTCTGCCCCAGTGTCTAAGGGGAGCAGATACTACAAGACTTTGATTAAACCGTGTTTACTAGAGGGGTAGGTTTTTTGTTTTAAGCGTCGATGGCTCCCTTTGGCTTTTGCTCCTATTTCCTGGTATAGGAGCCTGTCCTCAGGAATGTCAGCCAGGCCTGTCTTTTTTCCACTCCAGATACTGGGATTGGTTACCTGAGCCAGATCCAGATTGGGTATGGCCTCCCTTCTCTCTCTTCCCCTGCAAACACGCTGGTCATTGCTTTGACCCTGTCCCACGTGGTCAACCAGAGGGAAAGGAGACGTAGATTTGGACTTTGGGGCAATGGACCTAGCCCAGGCTCCATCTTAGCCTGACCAGACCTCTGGTCTGCTGAGGTGTATGCCATGTTCACCCTTAGTAATCAGGTGGGCATTGTTTCCACTTTCTCTTGTTCCAGAAATGTCTAATTCCCAACTGCAGGGGTTCTCAAACTTTGGCGTGCAGCAGAATCAGCCAGAGGGCTTGTTAAGCTACAGATTGCTTGGCTCTACCACCCGCCAGCTTTGGTGCACCCAGGCTGGGGTGCGTTTCTAACACATTCCCAAGTGATGCCGGTGCTGCTGGCCCAGGACCAGACCTTGAGAACCAGCGGTCTGTTTTGAGAAGGGTGTTGGGGGAGAAGGTGACTGGCAGGGCAAGAGGAGAGCCCTCCTAAGATCTTGGCCTTAATACCACCTTAATTCCATGAAGGCTGCCTGCCCCTACCCCAAGCCAGTCCCCTGACAGTCAAGGCTGCCAGGGGATCACATCTGGAGGAGGGTGACTCAGTAACAGCGGCTCTGACTGGTTAGTTTGGGGACTCTCCATCTTGAGGGGACTCAGGAGAGGAGGGGTCCAGGGCACCTTACTCTTGGCAGCCACTGAGGACTGTGGCTGCCTGTCCCTGGAGGAGAGCCATGCTCTTGCCGATGGAACTCCTTGTGCTGCAGGGCCTGGGGTACACAAGCTAGAATTCCCAGTAACTTCTGCAGCCAGAGGCAGGATGCAGGGCAGGTTCTGATAATGAAATGCAGTCACATAAGATTTGAAAGGCAGAAAAGAGGAGGATGCTGTCTTTCCTCAGCTGTGTAGGTGCCCAAGAAGGCTCTGGAAGGCATGAGTGTGGGCAGTGGCTGCATCCCATGGCCCGCTGCCTGGTCCCCAGCTTAGAGGGTATGGGGGCTCTCACGGCTGCTCCTCCAGCCCTTCCATGTGATAGCTTGTATTAAATCCCTCTGAGCTTGAAAGATCTGGGGTGTTTTCCGTTTCCTGTATTGAGCCCTGACTGACATTGGGAGAGGACGGTCTGGGCATAGAGTATGGCGTAGACCCTGCAGCTGGTGAGGTGACCGTCCTGGGCGGGGGGACCTTTGGGGGTGATGAGCCAGGGCCAGGAGAGCTTGCCTGCTGTCCTGAAACCTGCAGCTTGTTCTGCCTCTCTCACCACAAAGCCTCCCTTCTCCCAGCTTCCCTCTCTGGATTTTGCAGCAAAGCAGGAAAACCAGCAATTTTTTTGAGAGTGTAGGCACACGTTTTCGCTAGGGCTCCATGACTGTCTGCTCTGCCCATTTTGTTAGTTAATTGAATATTGTCCTGTCCTGTGCTCTAATTTCTGGGCATTCACTCCCAGTGAGCCTTTACCCTAGTTAAGGGAAGAGAGCGAGTTTTTGGTTTCCAGCCCGAGACTGAACAGCAAGTGACTTGAGCAAGTCAGCCTGGCTCAGTGTGAACGCAGTGCTGGATGGGCGCTGCCGATCCCGGCCGCAGTGGCGGACTGTGGCTAGACTCCGGGGCCACTTCCTCCGTCTGCCTTGCTGCCTGGCCCCACCTTAACGCCCTGAACTGCAGCTCTTATTCCGGAGCTGATTCTCTGGCTCAGCAGTTCTTCCTGAGGAGAGACAAGACTGAATATATGTCCCTTACTGATTGTTGTCCAGGAGGACTTGGTTGCTCTGGTCTCACTGCTCTCGGGCGCGGTACCCCTCCCTGCAGGAGGAGACGTCTGCTGCACTTGGGTGTGATCATGTAAACTTGCTCTGGCCAATGAAGTGGGAGTGGAAATGACTGCCCTTGGTCTGCACTTGGTCTTCAGTCCCTCTTGCTACACGCCAGCAATGATGTAGATAGAGGCAGCGCCGCAGTGATGACTGGCTGCAGGAACCCAGGAGGGACATGGTGCTAAAACTTTCAAAAAGTATTAATTCTGTATTAGTTTATTGATTTCTGTGAAGTGGTTGGGACTTTAGAGGCCTAATACATTGCACCTCTCACCCCAGCCCAGGTTTAGTCCAAAAAGGCTGGTGGTTCTTCCAAATGCACCAACGGGCAAGGTCAGGAAGGGGTGCAGGGAGTTACTCTACAGGCCGTCCTGTCCCCTGAAAACTTCGGGGGAGGGAAATAGGAGAGGTTTCTGAAGGGATTTCATCACTGTAGAATTGTATCACTCTCTGTATCTGAAAGAATTTTCTGGAAATAGAAATATTAGGAGAGGCCATAAAAACGTTAATTCTTGTCTCATTTTCATTCTTCCATATTTGAAAGCCTAAGGAGGCCATTCAAGTGATGGATCAAGGCATTAAATAAAACTTTAAGCAACGGTAATCCTAACCGATAGAGCAGCAGCTCCATAGTAGGTGAACTGTGGCCTGAACATTAACAGGGCAGACTTTCTGCCAAGTCTGCGAGGGCCTGGCTCCTCGTTAACTGATGGCCGGTGCTCCCAGCACAGTGCTCTGCTCTGGCTGCTGATCCTGGGGAAATGGCATTGTTTTGAAACCCAGTGCTCTTAATGAAGCAGTTCCTGGCCCTGAAATGTGCGGAAAAATACTTAAAAGTGCGATGAAAAACTCGTCTGTTGAAAAGCCAATGACTTTCCAGGGTTGATTTTTAAATAATAGATTCGTTTTGACACTTTGTTAAATGCTTTAATAAAACGTAACAAGGTCAAAGAAATTGTACAGTGTGTTTTATGTCCCACAGCCTGGAATATCTGAACTCTGTGCTTGCAAATGAGCATCATTAGTAGTGAAAATTTTGTTGCAAAATTTTTCATGGACTGTTTTGGAGTGTCAGACTTCAAGGCGCTATCACAGAATTGGCAAGGTTCAAGGGATTTTTACTGACTTAATAACATTTTTCTTTATTGTCTCCATAATCACCTGCTTCATGAACTGTGGCTAGAGCAGATGTTGCAACTGGTAATTTTCTTAGAATCCAAGTGCCATTATGTTTTTCCATCTTTTGATTTCCATCATTTCTGGGAATTGTTAGTAGATGGAATAAAAAGAGAATACATTATAAACAATTCAAAACGCTGAAAACAAAATTCCTTGGACCTTTTGCAGCTACCACACATGCAAATAAATGTGGCTTTGCGTTCCAATGGCATTTGAGTGGGGATTACATTTTCCTCATTAACCTCTTTCTTAACCAAACAGTATTGTTTTTCAAGTCTCTTTTATTGAAATCAAGTTTGACATTTTAAATTAATTCACACTCAGTTCAAGTGAAGAAGCAGAATGTCTTCTTTTGATCCCAGTCATTTGTGCAGTCCTGGCTGAACTGTGCCAAAGTAGGAAGGCCTCCTGGTTTACCATGAAATCGGGAGGTTGGTTATATTCCTTGCAAAATCAAAACATTAGGGTACTAAGTATGTTTTTTCCTGTCCTACTAAGGAAAGAGGTGGAAAAATTAATCATGGATACACACCTGAGATCTGAAGTGCTTGCCTCCCAATGGCAAACTATTTATAAAGTGAATGTACATACTTCTAATTGAAGGAACAGCCAATCTGTCTTCCATTGGTCATAACCAGTAATTCCTCTGCTAATATGTGGACCTTAATTTGAAGCAGTGGGAATCTTCTCTTTTCTCCAGGAAAGTCAATAGAGTTGTTTAGAAAGACTGTACAATTTCGGTAGGAGGAGAAATATAACTTAAGAGTTTTTAAAACTTCTGTAAACACTTATGCATGTATCTGCAGTTCTTGCCCTGTTACAGAACAAAAGTATACATCGTTTTCATTGTTGATATTTGGCAGTAGATGGTGAAATATTTGTGTGTATTTGGGTATGTCTAAGTAAAATGAGAGAGATGTTAAAATAACTCTCGGTCTGAGTTACATGCACCAATTTTAGGAAACCCTGTAGCAGTTGCTTTCACTATGCTGTTAGCTCTGTCTTGTTTTGTCAAGATTTCTTTTTCATTCCACCATCTTCTCATGCATTATTTTCACCTCCTGTAATCCTAGCTCAATGTGGCATGAGTTAGAGTTGGAAAGAGAAGCAACACTAGTTTTCTTAGTGTCCACAGTTTCAAAACACACCCTTTCATGTTATTTGACACCATTTTCTACATGTGCTTTCTTTAGAAAGTGGAAATATACATTGTTGAGAGTTTGTCAGATGATACCATATTGCAAAATGTTTGCAAAACTGAAATATTGACAAAATGCATGTGATTCCAAAAGGGCCTGCTTGATTGAAAGCAGTTGCAGTATTTCAGCATGAGAATATTGCTCATCCTTTCTGTTTTTAGATTCTACAGAGCATACCTCTGGACTTCTGTCCGCAGAAAGCAGTTTCTACACAGCTAACTTGGAACAGGTTAGAGCTAGACTCTACAGCTTCTATTCCTGCAGTAAGCATTCAGGAAAACTGCTCTCCCCTGGTCATCTCTAGTTCATAGGAGGCTGAATTCCCCTGCCTGCCTCTAGTGTCTAACACCACCTACTTGGCGTAATCATGCTTGTGCCATCCCAGCGTGTGCTGTGGTCGCCAAGATGCAGCTGTGCCCTCAGTAGGTCCTTTGAAAAGATGCTCCTTCAGAATTGATTTGCTGTTCACGCCTCAGCATCCCAGCTTGGCTGACACTTAGCCTACTTCTGCGAATGACACCAAAATCAGTTCTGCCACTAACTAGAAACAAGGCCGTTTCCATTGTGAAAGAGTAATAGCCTCATGAAAAGTTGCATTTGCATACTTGGTGATAATAACAATTAGAATTTTAAAAAAAATTTTAAAGCCTAAGTATGTAATATATGTGATGTGTGGTGAGAGATTTTTTCAAAAATATAATGTATTTGACATCTCAATTGCCTTTTGACTAACACAGAATTAGCATCCTGAAAATCGATCAAAGAAGGAGAAAAAAATTTTGCTTTATTTTTTCATTTGCAATACACTTCCTTTGTCAAACTACTCTCTTAACTAATAAGGAAAACCATCCACAGCAGTGTAGCTCATCTTTATTTGAATTTCAGAAAAGCTACTGTCCCCAACTATTTTCTGAACTTTTCAAAGGACTTTTTGCTGTCTAGCTTCATCTTGTTTAAAGATGTTAGAGCTGTGTTGAGATTAATATCAGCAATCAGAAAGTAATATCATAGTCTGGTTGTCATTGTCCTGTATAGACATGCTAGAACTAGATTGCCTGTGTTAAAAATTAATGGATTAGGGAAGAGAAGCATTCGGACTCTCAATGATGGGGGCTTCAGCTATCCTGGCATCTGCCAGATGTCTCATTTTCTAAACTCAGAACCTCTGATAAATTCATGATTTACCTCAATTAGTGCTCTCAGCCCTGGCTGCACGTTAGAATAATCCCAGACTTCTTTTTTAAAAAATGGATAGGCAGGCTCCACCCATTCTACCCTGAGAGCAGAATCTCTCAGGGTAGGGCCCCAGACTTTAGTTTATTTGTTTGTTAAGTGCCCCCGCCCCCTAGTGATTCCAGCGTGCAGCCAGGTTGAGAATCGCTAACCCACATGATAATTTCATCTTTCAGAAGGGAGAGGAAGTGGTGAAGAGGATTAACACCCTGCTTCTAATTCTGGCCACCTCAGAGGCTCTGCATGGAAAATCAGAAGTGACAGGAATCCTGGAAGAGGGCCACCTGGCCATCAGAAAATTCCAGAGAGATGTGGTCACTGCCAGACATACAGTTGGTTAGTTTGAGTTTTTAATTATCTCAGGAAATTATAAAAGCTTGACTTTGACCCCCTGGTCTGAGATTCCAAAAAGAATCAGGGGAGAGTCCTCAAAATGAACTTCTGATGCTACAGTTGTAAATGGTCCAAAGCGAGGGTGGGTCGGGGTGGGGAGGAGAAGAAGAAAAAGGAAGGAGGTAGCCAAGAAGATTTACTCTCTTTGTGCAGGAAGCTGTTTGTTGAGATCAGATATATTTTTAAATGGTGTATGTAAAGTGTGAATGATGATCTGGGAAAACAAGGATGGATATAAAAAAACTGCCAAGAACATGTGAGAAAAGAGTCAGAAAGACTAAATCCAGAAGGAGGCTAACATTCCCAATGATGAAGAGGGCTGTCAGAAACAAAAGCAAGTGTAGAATCCATGCATGGCTGGGATGGCGTTTCATCCATGTTATGTCAGCAGTAAAGATACAAGGTGACCACTCCTTCAGACTCTATGTTACACTTTAGAAAGGATGGGACAAAGTTTGGTAAGAGGGATTGAAGAATAAGATCACTTAGGAGCAAATGCTCGCTGTCCTAAATAAGTTGAAACATTGGTCTGGAAATAACAAACCGAAATATTAATAGAATTTTCAGATGAAATTGCTTTAATCATTAAAAATATGAAGATTGTAAGATGTGCCTGAGGACTGTTCCACATTTTTTTTAAGAGGGAAGTAGAAAATGTCTTTGAACTGTAGACTCAATGACCTGCTGATTCTTCAGTTCAAAAATTCTAAAATTTACTTTAAAATGCAGTTTGAATGCAAGACTGCCACGTTAAATTATACCTATGACATAATTAACAAAGAGAGCAGAGACAAGGAAGCATAACCTTTGAAATAATCTAATTCAAATTCAGAAAGTCATAACCCTTGAGAATTCGATAAAAGCTTAATACACTCTTGGAATAGTTAAATAATACAGTGTAACTGACCACTCCAGAACTTAGTGGCTTAAAGCAGCTACTATTAATTTGCTCACAATTCTGTTTTCCTGGGCCCAGCTGGCTGGTTTCATCTGGGATCCCTCAGGCAGCTTCAGTCATCCTTAGCTTAACTGAGACTGGATGGTCCAGGACCTCCTCAGCCACATGCCCAATGGTTGTTGCTGGCTGCCAGCTGGGGTGCCAGGGCTTGTTTACATGGTGGGCAGCCTTCCAGGAGAACGAGGGCAGAAGCAGCAAGGTCAAGGTTTAGAAGTCACATAACATCACTTATCACTTCTGCCTCATCCTGTTGGTCAGGGCAAGTTGCAAGGCCACCACATACCCAGGGACAGGGAATCACATAATACCTTTAGATGAGAATTGTTGCTGCTTGTGTGTCTAATCTACCACACCTCTCCTCAGAGAAAGGCTCTACACTAATACACATGAAATAGTTTAATTTCAGGGGATTCATGGACCCTTTCAACCCAAGTTAAGAGTCTTTATTCTAACCATTGGCATATTTAAGCAAGGAAATTGAGGTCCAAAGACACTAAGGACTGTTTGTTGAGTATACAAGCATAGGAGAGTGGGCTCTCACATAGGTGTCACAGCTCCCAATCCTGTGCTGTTTTCATCATGCCCAATTGATAATCACCTCATTATTATCGGAAGTGGATTTTAGCAGTTTCCAAAGTCAACTTTTGACAACCAAATCTGGACAATTTAACTCAGATGTATACAGTAAAATATAAGTATTTTATTTGATTTGCATATTCTACACATACATCCAGATAGGAAAGTAGACTGGTTAAAATAAGCAGACTAGTTGCAGCCCCAGCTTGCTGAACTCGCCAGATGCATTTTCCCTTTGTCAATTAGCAAGTCATCAGTGGAGCCATGAAAATATCTAGTTCCCTAAAGTTAATCTTTTTTAAAAGCATAACTCACTGTGCTTTTTATTTTAATAAAGAATTATACTTGGTTTTTCAAAGCTTTCATCAAGCTGGTATATTCAGCCTAAAAGTATGAAAACAAATCAGCGTCTGCAGTCAGCCATTAGGTAATTATTCATTCTCTTGCTCCTGTCTTTGTCATTTGGGGTACTATTCTAGCTTACAGTGGTCGTGCCTACCTGGGCTAGTAAATTGGCCGTCATTGGGTTCCCAGAGCTATGTGTTGTAGTCCCCTTATCCATTCCTTTTATGGTTACTCCATGCCCGTGTTCAGACCTGGAGCAACATAGAGTGCTGTGGACATGAATGTCATATTGTCCTGAGTGATGAAATGAGATCCAGGCAGCACCCCGTGACCAAGAAGGCGGGCATTACTGTAGGTGTGTGATGGCTGCCGGACTCTGGCCGTAAATGTATTGAGCCACACACCGGAACTGAAACGGGGGGTCCCTTGAAGTAACTTCTTTGTTTCTTTTTTTAAGAAGGTCAAAAGACATGAATGAAGACATACTAGTAACCAAGCATGGTGTATCAAGCCTAATTAGGAATAGAAAATCACTTCTAAAATCTGTGTCTGTTCATTTTCCTTACTTCATTTGTTTTTGTTTCGCCCTCATCTGTGATTCATTTGCCTTTCGTCATCTTCCACAATGGCTTCTGCAAGAATATCCGTCTGGAAACCTACAGTGTGGCTTGCACCCACTTCAAACATTGTTTAAAATCTCATTTATTATTTTGTACTGTGGTCTCACTTAAAAGCCAGGTTACTGAGACTGCAGAGCACATACCTTTAATTCCCAGGGTGAGAGGGCGAGGGAGAGGGAGCAAGCCTGAGAGTGTGCCGGGGTGGGCTGAGCTAGCGCTGTGAGACGCCCCACAGCAGACATGCCGGGAGGACAGAATTCAGAAGCCTTACAGGCAACTGAAGTCTCGAGACACAGAAAACTGGAAACTGCCCAAACCTGGGCTCCATAGAGGATCGAAATGTGATGAAGACCAGGACTGGTATTTGTTTTTTCCAACCAGAGGTTAGTTACTTAACGACCACATTCCCAGGATTACAAGGATTTGCCCGAATAGCCAAGGGAACACTTATCTGCAGTAGAATTAGTGAAATGAAGAGATGGGATTCTATGTGAGCTGCCTGTTACAGGAGACTGTATTTAGAACTTGAAATTAACACTGGGAATAATATTAAATTGATATGAGCAGATGAAAGCTATATTAATTAGGAATTATGTTTTGGTAATTATTTTAAATTTTCAGATACTAAAATCCAGGTGTTTGGGGGAGCCACTAGGGTTTAACATCATTCCTTTAAAGAAAAACAAAAGCAAGACCATGTGGGGAGCATCGCAGGCCAGGAGCTTAATCATACTCATTCAGCTCACTTCCTTGCTCCATGCCCAAATAGAAAATAGGCACCTACGGTGGAAAACTGCTTCCGGGCGGGCTGTGCTGCCTTGGACAAGGGCTGGGGGTGCTCTGCTGAAGCACCTCCACCCAACACGGTGCAGAAACATTTTGTGAACAGAGGAAAAGCACAGTGATAGCGATTGAACTCACTAATGGTGGAGGTCCTCATACGAGTGGAAAATTAGGATGTTCTGCTGAAGGCCCCCAGTGGCTCCGTAACCTTTAGAGAGCTGGAGGGAGTGAGGATGGCTTTGCATGTGGGGCTGGAGGTTCAGCTGCAATAAATGTAACCTTGTGGTGCAACTGTGGTTCTGTTTCAAACCCTCATTCAGTCACTTCAAGACCTTTCTCGGTTTCTGGTGTCACACGCAGATTCCGGGGAGGCTTACACAGAGCCAAGCACTGGAGGGACTCATCTGATCCTCCATAGTGTCTGTGTGCTCGGGGGACACTGAGTTGCCCATCAGCCTGGGCTGTTCATGGTCATAAATTCAATCCTGTGAGGTTGCTTCAGCTCCCTCTGCCTGCCCTCAGCTCCTGTGCCTCTTTCTGCCACTTCCCCACCACTCTTGGGCACTCAGCAGTTGTTCTGCTCGTACACTCACTGGGGCCTGGGGATTTTGTGAGGCTAAGACCTGGGGTGGCCAAGACATGGCACAGAGCCATATTTGTCCCTCTTCCAAATTCTTGCCATTCTCAGGGCTGTACCAGGAAGCGTGGTCCAAGTTTCCCCTTCTGAGATCTGTGAAGGTTTTGACCATTCCCCAAGAACAGCGAGCAGGGCCTTTCTCAGAAACCCATCACTGCCTGCCTCTCCTCCTGGCCTCCCTTGCCGCTTCTCCCAGCCTAGGAATCTTTTTATGGGCCTCAGGGCAGAAAAGACTTGCTTTCAAGGTCTCCTCTGCCACTGAGTGAGTTTTGTTTTGTTTTAATTGTGGTAAAATACATATAACGTAAAATTTATCATTTTAACCAATTTTAAGTGGCATTAAGTACATTCCGATTGTTGTGTGACCATCACTGCTCTCCATTTCCAGAACTTTTTCATCTTCCCAAACTGAAATTCTGTCCCCGTTAAACACTAACTCCCCATTCCCCACCCCCAGCCCCTGGGAATCGGCATTCTGCTTCGTGTCGCTATGAATTTGACTTAAGTACGTCATACAAGTGGAACTGTACAATATGTGTCCTTTTGTGTCTGGCTTATTTCACTCAGCATAATGTCTTCAGTGTTTATCCGTGTCGTAGCCTGTGTCAGAATGTCCTTCCTTTTTAAGGCTGAATAATATTCCATTGTATGGATGGAACACGTTTGTGCGACAATGGACATTTTGGTTGTTTCCACCTTTTGGCTATCATGAATAATTCTGCTATGAACACTGTTGTACAAGTATCTATTTGGGTCCCTGCTTTCAATTTTGGGAGGGGTCTATACCCAGAGGTAAAATTGCTGGGTCATGTGGTAATTCTAAGTTTAATTTTTGAGGCACTGCTATATTGTTTTCCAGAGTGGCTGAATGCACAGGGTTCCAGTTTCTCCATATCCTTGCCTGTCAGTGAGTTCTAAGAGAGGTGCTCTTGGCACTTGGGGTCAGCCCTTCCTTGTCCTGCAGGATTTTCCCCGCTCTTTAGCATCCCTGGCCTCACCCACTATTTTTAGATGATGGAATAATGTCCCCGGTTGTTGTGAAAAACACCTACCCCCCAACTAGTATACAACGCCTTTCAAATATCCCCTAAGGGGTGAGAAGAAGCTGCATAGTTAGAACCCCTGGTGCGATGCCTGAAAGTTTTGTTTCTGGAAACTCAGAAACCTGGAAGAGGCTCTTTTTTCTCTGTCTTGCTGTCACATCCCTTCCTTGATTCAATTAGTAAAGAATGAGGTAATTTAATTGAAAGGAAGGGACAAGAGGAGGAGGGAGGGAAGAGAGATTACTATTTCAAAATATTGACTCACTACACAAGGATTTCTCATCTTGTTTACTTTCTTCTCTTTAATAACTACAAATGTTTGTGATCTTTATTTTCTTGTCTGATCAATTTAGATTTTCCAAAAGGCCCTAGACTTGTCATACATGTCCTTCAAAAAAGCATGTGAACTGTATTAACGCAATGAATGCAGTGTCTCCTTACTTTAACATGCTCTGTTATACTACTTCACTTTGACACCAGGCAGGTGGGTTTTCCACCCATCAAGCAATTCTGCAACACCTGCTGGGTTCCTACACTCTAACTCAATTATGGTAACTGCCTAGCTGGAGAGAGCATCAGATCCCACAGGTTAAGGGTTCAGTCCTGCTAGACTGCCCCCTCCACTTCAGATGCCAATCATAAGTGCAGGTTGTCACCTGTGCTTTTGACAAACCAGCCATAAATCAGAGGTGCCCACAACCCCCTCCTTGAGTTCAGTTAATTTTCTGGAGTGGCTTACAGGACTCAGAGAAGGATTTTACTTAACTAGATTTGGTAATCTAGCATAAAAGGGTATAACTCAGGAGCAGCCAGATGGAAGAGGTGAGTAGGGCAAGGCCTGGGGAGGGCGAGGAGCTTCCGTCCCTCTCAGAGTGACTCCTCTCCCAGCATGTCCACATATCCCTCAACTCAGCAGCTCTCCCAACACCCTCCTTGGGGTGTTTTGGAGGCCCCACCACATAGGCACAATTGATTAAATCACTGACCGCTGGTGATTGATTCGACCCCCAGCCCCTCTCTTATTATAAATCACAATATCCCACCGCTCTTTCCTGGGACGTGATACTGGTCTAGTGACTCGTCTCTAGCTGTAGCTTACCCACAGACGAGTGATCTGCAGACAGCTGTGACCTGTCAAGTCTGTTGACACCTCATGACCACAGGTAACTCCAGGGACTTTCAATTAAATGATCATTAAGTGGCATCCCTTAAAAACAGTGTAATTGTAGACCGTGACCAGTAAATAATCATAAGAATTCACATATCATCATGTGGAGGAGCTACTAGATATTCTAAAATGTAAAGAATTTCTGACTCTTGTTCCTCTTCACTTAACCTTTATGTTTTTACCTTAAACTTTGTTTTTATTTTCCTACTTTCTAATGTTCAAGTGACCTGCTTCCTTAAGTGGTTAAGGGCTTTGAAGTCAGAGACCTGGCTGCTTTCAGACCAAGGGATTTACTTTCTGAGTCTGCCTCCTCATCCACAAATCTCTGGATTTACGCAGTGGTTCAGTTCCTTAAAACTGGTAACTTTTTTTTTTTTTTTTTTTTTTTTTGTGGTACGCGGGCCTCTCACTGTTGTGGCTTCTCCCGTTGCGGAGCACAGGCTCCGGACGCGCAGGCTCAGCGGCCATGGCTCACGGGCCCAGCCGCTCCGCGGCATGTGGGATCCTCCCGGACCGGGGCACGAACCCGTGTCCCCTGCATCGGCAGGCGGACTCTCAACCACTGCGCCACCAGGGAAGCCCTGGTAACTTTTTTTAATTAAAAAAAATTTTGTCCTTTATTTTTTAAATTGAGGTATAATTTATATATAGCATATTAGTTGCATGTAGTGATTCAATATTTGTATATATTGCAAAATGATCACCACAATAAGTTTAGTTAACATCACCACCATACATAGTTACACATTTTTTTATATTTATAGTTTATTTACAATATTGTGTTAGTTTCAGGTGTACAGCTTCAGATTCTTTTCCATTATAGGTTATTACAAGATACTGAATATAGTTCCCTGTGCTATAGAGTAGATCCTTGTTGTTTATGTATTTTATATAGAGTAATGTGTAGAATTCTATATCCGGCAAAAATTATACCTCAAAAGGAGAAATATTTTATCAGACAAACAAAAACAGCTGACTCTGCAAGAAATGTTAAAAGAAGTTCTTCTGGGAGAAGGAATATGATAAGGTACAACTTAGATTTATATAAAGAAAGGAAGAGCATTAAATAAGGAATTATGTAAGGTAAAATCAAATACTCTTTATTTTTCTTCTCTTTTCTGTTACGGTTTGTCTGTTGAATATAGTTCCCTGTGCTATACAGTAGGACCTCGTTGTTTATCCATCCTGTATCTACTAGTTTGCATCTACCAACCCCATACTCCCACTGCATCCCTCCATCACCCTCCCTTCCCCTTGGCAGCCACAAGTCTGTTCTCTATGTCTTTGAGTCTGTTTCTGTTTCATAGATAAGTTCATTTGTGTCATATTTTAGATTCCACATATAAGTGATATCATATGGTATTTGTCTTTCTCTTTCTGTCTAACTTAGTATAATCTCTTGGTCCATCTATGTTGCTGCAAATGGCATTATTTCATTCTTTTTTATGGTTGAGTAGTATTCCATTGTATATATGCACCACATCTTCTTTATCCATTCATCTGTTGATGGACATTTAGGTCATTTCCATGTCTTGGCTATTGTGAATAGTGCTGCTGTGAATACTAGGGTGCATGTATCTTTTTGAGTTATAGTTTTGTCCGGATATATGCCCAGGAATGGGATTGCTGGATCATATGGTAATTCTATTTTTAGCTTTCTGAGGAACCTCCATACTGTTCTCCATAGTGGCTGTATCAGCTTACATTCCCACCAACAGTGCAGGAGGGTTCCCTTTTCTCCATACCCTCTCCAGCGCTTATTATTTGTAGACTTTTTAATAATGGCCATCCTGACCAGTGTGAGGTGATACCTCATTGTAGTTTTGATTTGCATTTCTCTAATAATTAGTGATGTTGAGCATCTTTTCATGTGTCTATTGGCCATCTGAATGTAATTAAATAATGCTTAGATTAAAATAATTTTCTTCTAAGGAAAAAAGACAAAGCAAAAGATGCATTCCAGTCGAGAGGAAAAATGTTAGCTATGCCTCCCTACCTTGGGGTATTACATGAACAGTTAGGCAACAGTCTAAGTGAAAATACGTAACAGTTCAGTTTATAAATTTTTAAAAATTTATAAAATAAAAAATTTTGAAGTCACTAACAATGCCAGGTGGAGTCACAGGTGACGTTAGCCCAGCCCCATTATTTTAGAGCTTCCTTACAAGAGTCCTTGCCTGCAAAGTCCCTGCACCAAAACATTCTTTAACTTGGGGGCCTTGCTCTGTATTGTTTACGAGCAGTTACCGAGAGAGGAGCCGGGCATCCCTGTCCAACTGAACCTCCATTTGGCTCCTTTGTTCTTTGCATAAACTTTCACTTCTTTATCTGTGGGATCCTCAGTTATTAAACAACGTTTCTTACTCCTGGTTTCATCTAAAATTACAGAATAAGTAGCTCCTGCGGAAGCACAGGAATCCATAGAGCCTACTCGCAGGCTATCAGGATAACCGTGGTGTCAACAGACAGGTGGCAACCGTCTGTGAAAACCCTGACTCCTGGCTGGGCTTCGGAAGGACTAGTGAGAAAATCAAAACATTTCTGCAAACGTTATTAAATGTGCTAACCTGAAATTACTGCTTATTTATTTTCGAAGGTTGAACATTTCTTGGTGATTCCCCCACTCAGAATTTCGCGTGCATGGGAATCAGATCTAAGGCTAACTTCAAAAGGCTGTTGTGAGGATTAATTGAGGCAGTGTATTAATTGAGGCAGTGTAGGCAGGATTAATTGAGGCAGTGTCTGCCTTGCCTAATGCCAGAACTAAATAACCATCCAATAAAAAGCTCTAAAATTGTGATGGTGAAGATAATGGTGCCAATAATTCTAACACTGATGTAATTTTTTTTGATGTAATTTTTTAAAAGTTGGTTCAAATCGGTAAATACTCAGAAATTCAAGTTTTAACAGACATGTTTGTTTTTCTAAATCACAAATCTAACCTAAACTATCTGCTGTGATGTCATCATTACCAGCAGGATGTGTTCAGACTCCCCAGCCCAACACACAGAAGCCTTTAGGATTCAGCTACCGTGAACGCCCCTGATTCAGTCAGGAACCCCCTGACTGCCTTCTCCAACCCTCACCCCTTCCCTGATGCCCAGACATATCAGAATCTTCCGTGGTCCGGTGCCCCTGCTGAACCCTGCCCCTTGGCCATCACACACAGAGCGCCCTTTCCCTTTCCCTCTCTGCCCAGTAAACACTCTGCCTCATTCTCAGGATCAATCCCAGGATCTGTTGAGAGCCCTCATGTCCCTGCCTGCAGGTAGCTCAGCCTCTTCCTCATGGGCATCCCTCCTGTATCTTATAGAAACTTGTCTCTCATCTCTTCTAGCTAGGTGGCTGCAAATTTTATTGTCCAAATAAGGACACTTTTGCAAACAATAGGGAGCTTTTAATTAGTTCATTGGGACTACAGGTGTAAAGGGGTCTGCTCTACGCTAGTAGCATGTGTGGTCATCTTACCATTAACACTATTTCATGCATGCGTGTATTGAATCATTATGTTGCACACCTGAAACTAGTACAGTGTTTTAAATTTAATTTTTATTTTATATTGGAGTATAGTTGAGTTACAATGTTGTGTTAGTTTCAGGTGTACAGCAAAGTGACTCAGTTATACATATATCCATTCTTTTTCAGATTCTTATCCCATATAGGTTATTACAGAATATTGAGTAGAGTTCTCTGTGCTATACAGTAGGTCCTTGTTGATTATCTATTTTATATATAATAGTATGTATATGTTAATCCTAAAATCCTAATTTATCCCTCCCCACCCCCAGCCTTTCCCCTTTGGTAACCATAAGTTACGAAGTTTGTGAGTCCATTTCTGTTTTGTAAATAAGCTCATTTGTATTATTTTTTTTAGATTCCATATATAAGTGATACCATATTTGTCTTTCTCTGTCTGACTTCACTTAGTATGACAATCTCTAGGTCCATGCATGTTGCTGCAAACAGCATTTATTTATTTATTTATTTATTTATTGTGGTACGCGGGCCTCTCACCGCTGCGGCCTCTCCCGTTGTGGAGCACAGGCTCCGGACGCGCAGGCCCAGCGACCATGGCTCACGGGCCCAGCTGCTCCATGGCATGTGGGATCTTCCCGGACCGGGGCACGAACCTGCGTCCCTTGCATTGGCAGGAGGACTCTCAACCACTGTGCCACCAGGGAAGCCCTGCACATGGCATTTTTTCATTCTTTTTCTATGGCTGAGTAATATTCCATTGTATATATGTACCACATCTTCTTTATCCATTCCTTTGTTGATGGACATGTAGGTTGCTTCCATATCTTGGCTGTTGTAAATAGAGCTGCTGTGAACACTGGGGTGCATGTATCCTTTCAAATTCTACGTTTTGCCAGATATATGCCCAGGAGTGGGATTGCTGGATCATATGGTAGTATTTTAAGGAACCTCCATACTGTTCTCCATAGTGGTTGTACCAATTTACATTCCCACCAACAGTGCAAGACGGTTCCCTTTTCTCCACACCCTCTCCAGCATTTATTGTTTCTAGATTTTTTGATGATGGCCATTCTGACTGGTGTGAGATGATATCTCATTGTAGTTTTGATTTGCATTTCTTTAATGGTAAGTGATGTTGAGCATCCTTTCATATGTTTGTTGGCAATCTGTATATCTTCTTTGGAGAAATGTCTATTTAGGTCTTCTGCCTATTTTTGGATTGGATTGTTTTTTTGATATTGAGCTCCATGAGCTGCTTGTATATTTTGGAGATTAATCCTTTGCCAGTTGCTTCGTTTACAAATATTTTCTCCCATTCTGAGGGTTGTCTTTTCATCTTGTTTATGGTTTCCTTTGTTGTGCAAAAGCTTTGAAGTTTCATTAGGTCCCATTTGTTTATTTTTGTTTTTATTTCCATTTCTCTAGGAGGTGTGTCAAAAAGGATCTTGCTGTGATGTATGTCATAGCGTTCTGCCTATGTTTTCCTCGAAGAGTTTGATAGTTTCTGGCCTTACATTTAGGTCTTTAATCCATTTTGAGTTTATTTTTGTGTATGGTGTTAGGAAGTGTTCTAATTTCATTCTTTTACATGTAGCTGTCCAGTTTTCCCAGCAGCACTTATTGAATTGTCTGTCTTTTCTCCATTGTATACTCTTGCCTCCTTTATCAAAGATAAGGTGATAATATGTGCATGGGTTTGTCTCTGGGCTGTCTATCCTGTTCCTTTCATCTGTATTTCTGTTTTTGTGCCAATACCATACTGTCTTGATTACTGTAGCTTTGTAGTATAGTCTGAAGTCAGGGAGCCTGATTCCTCCAGCTCTGTGTTTCTTTCTCAAGATTGCTTTGGCTATTCAGGGTCTTTTGTGCTTCCGTACAAATTATGAAATTTTTTGTTCTAGTTGTGTGAAAAATGCCAGTGGTAGTTTGATAGAGATTGCATTGAATCTGTAGATTGCTTTGGGTAGTAGAGTCATTTTCACAGTGTTGATTCTTCCAGTCCAAGAACATGGTATATCTCTCCATCTGTTTGTATCATCTTTAATTTCTTTCATCAGTGTCTTATAGTTTTCTGCATACAGGTCTTTTGTCTCCTTAGATAGGTTTATTCCTAGGTAATTTATTGTTTTTGTTGCAATGGTAAATGGGGGTGTTTCCTTAATTTCTCTTTCAGATTTTTCACCATTAGTATATATAGGAATGCAAGAGATTTCTGTACATTAATTTTGTATCCTGCTTGCTACTCTACCAAATTCATTGATTAGCTCTTGTAGTTTTCTGGTAGCATCTTTAGGATCCTCTGTGTATAGCGTCATGTCTTCTGCAAACAGTGACAGTTTTACTTCTTTTTCTACTTCGATTCCTTTTATTTCTTTTGCTTCTCTGATTGCTGTGGCTAAAACTTCAAAACTATGTTGAATCATAATGGTGAGACTTGGTAGCCTTGTGTTGTTCCTGATCTTAGAGAAAATGGTTTCGGTTTTTCACCATTGAGAACGATGTTTGTCATATATGGCCTTACTGTGTTGAGGTAGCTTCCCTCTCTGCCTACTTTCCGGAGGATTTTTTATCATAAATGGGTGTTGAATTTTGTCGAAAGCTTTTTCTGCATCTGTTGAGATGATCATATATTTGTTCTCCTTCAGTTTGTTAATATGGTGTATCACATTGATTGATTTGCATATATTGAAGAATCCCTGCATTCCTGGGATATACCCCCACTTGATCATTGGGTATGATCCTTTTAATGTGCTGTTGGATTCTGTTTGCTACTATTTTGTTGAGGATTTTTGCATCTATGTTCATCAGTGATACTGGCCTGTAGTTTTCTTTTTTTGTGACATCTTTGTCTGGTTTTGGTATCAGGGTGATGGTGGCCTCATAGAATGAGTATGGAAGTGTTCCTCCCTCTGCTGTATTTTGGAAAAGTTTGGGAGGGATAGGTGTTCTCTAAATGCTTGATAGAATTCACCTGTGAAGCCATCTAGTCCTGAGCTTTTGTTTGTTCGAAGATTTTTTTTTTTCACTATAAGAAAATTTTTTATGATAAAGGATAATGTTCTGTATTACAAATATTTGGACATTCTTAACAATTATTGTAGGTTCCTATATATTCATAGGAAAATAAAATCTAGGTCCATTTCTTTTTGTATCCTTATCTTTATGCTGGGAAAAGGTGTGTGGCATATAAAGTTTGCCAATTATTTTTAAAAGAAGAATGAAGAAGATGTAGCAAACTTGAACATGGAATCAAAGAGATAGCTCAACTTAACACTTGAAACAATGCCCAGCCCCTTTGAGAGGCCCTGTGCAGAACACAAACGATGTATAAAACATGGTTTCTGTTCACACTTCTAAAGTTCTATGATATAATATCCAAATATTTTAATTCTTTTTTTTTTTTTTTTTTTTGGCCACACAGTACGGCATGTGGAATCTTAGTCCCCCATCCAGGGATTGAACCTATATCCTGTGCATTGCTAGCATGGAGTCTTAACCACTGGACTGCCAGGGAAGTGTCCCCAAATATTTTTTTTTAACATCTTTATTGGGGTATAATTGCTTTACAACAGTGTGTTAGTTTCTGCCCCACAACAAAGTGAATCAGCTATACATACACACACGTTCCGGTATCTCTTTCCTCAAGTGTCTACCTCCCTCCCACCCTCCCTATCCCACCCCTCCAGGCGGTCACAAAGCACCGAGCTGATCTCCCTGTGCTATGCGGCTGCTTCCCACTAGCTATCTACCTTACGTTTGATAGTGTTATATGTCCATGCCTCTCTCTCGCTTTGTCACAGCTTACCCTTCCCCCTCCCCATATCCTCAAGTCCATTTTCTAGTAGGTCTGTGTCTTTATTCCTGTCTTACCCCTGGGCTCTTCATGACATTTTTTTTTCTTAAATTCCATATATATGTGTTAGCATACAGTATTTGTCTTTCTCTTTCTGACTTACTTCACTCTGTATGACAGACTCTAGGTCTATGCACCTCATTACAAATAGCTCAATTTCGTTTCTTTTTATGGCTGAGTACTATTCCATTGTATATATGTGCCACATCTTCTTTATCCATTCATCTGATGATGGACACTTAGGTTGTTTCCATCTCCGGGCTATTGTAAATAGAGCTGCAATGAACATTGTGGTACATGACTCTTTTTGAATTATGGTTTTCTCAGTGTATATGCCCACTAGTGGGATTGCTGGGTCATATGGTAGTTCTATTTATAGTTTTTTAAGGAACCTCCATACTGTTCTCCACAGTGGCTGTATCAATTTACATTCCCACCAACAGTGCAAAAAGGTTCCCTTTTCTCCACACCCTCTCCAGCATTTATTGTTTCTGGATATTTTGATGGCCATTCTGACTGGTGTGAGATGATATCTCATTGTAGTTTTGATTTGCATTTCTCTAATGATTAGTGATGTTGAGTGTTCTTTCATGTGTTTGTTGGCAGTCTGTATATCTTCTTTGGAGAAATGTCTATTTAGGTCTTCTGCCCATTTTTGGATTGGGTTGTTTGTTTTTTTCTTATTGAGCTGCATGAGCTGTTTATATATTTTGCAGATTAATCTTTTGTCAGTTGCTTCATTTGCAAATACTTTCTCCCATTCTGAGGGTTGTCTTTTGGTCTTGTTTATGGTTTCCTCTGCTGTGCAAAAGCTTTGAAGTTTCATTAGGTCCCATTTGTTTATTTTTGGTTTTATTTCCATTTCTCTAGGAGGTGGGTCAAAAAGGATCTTGCTGTGATTTATGTCATAGAGTGTCCTGCCTATGTTTTCCTCTAAGGGTTTGATAGTTTCTGGCCTTACATTTAGGTCTTTAATCCATTTTGAGCTTATTTTTGTGTATGGTGGTAGGGAGTGATCTAATCTCATACTTTTACATGTAGCTGTCCAGTTTTCCCAGCACCACTTATTAAAGAGGCTGTCCTCTCTCCACTGTACATTCCTGCCTCCTTTATCAAAGATAAGGTGACCATATGTGCGTGGGTTTATCTCTGGGCTTTCTATCCTGTTCCATTGATCTATCTTTCTGTTTCTGTGCCAGTACCATACTGTCTTGATTACAGTAGCTTTGTAGTATAGTTTGAAGTCAGGGAGCCTGATTCCTCCAGCTCCGTTTTTCGTTCTCAAGATTGCTTTGGCTATTCGGGGTCTTCTGTGTTTCCATACAAATTGTGAAATGTTTTGTTCTAGTTCTGTGAAAAATGCCGGTGGTAGTTTGATAGGGATTGCATTGAATCTGTAGATTGCTTTGGGTAGTAGAGTCATTTTCACAGTGTTGATTCTTCCAATCCAAGAACTTGGTATATCTCTCCATCTATTTGTATCATCTTTAATTTCTTTCATCAGTGTCTTATAATTTTCTGCATACAGGTCTTTTGTCTCCTTAGGTAGGTTTATTCCTAGATATTTTATTCGTTTTGTTGCAGTGGTAAATGGGAGTGTTTTCTCGATTTCACTTTCAGATTTTTCATCATTAGTGTATAGGAATGCCAGAGATTTCTGTGCATTGATTTTGCATCCTGCTTGCTACTCTACCAAATTCATTGATTAGCTCTAGTAGTTTTCTGGTAGCATCTTTAGGATTCTCTATGTATAGTATCATGTCATCTGCAAACAGTGACAGCTTTACTTCTTCTTTTCCGATTTGGATTCCTTTTATTTCCTTTTCTTCTCTGATCGCTGTGGCTAAAACTTCCAAAACTATGTTGAATAAGAGTGGTGAGAGTGGGCAATCTTGTCTTGTTCCTGATCTTAGTGGAAATGCTTTCAGTTTTTCACCATTGAGGATGATGCTGGCTGTGGGTTTGTCATATATGGCCTATATTACGTTGAGGGAAGTTCCCTCTATGCCTACTTTCTGCAGGGTTTTTATCATAAATGGGTGTTGAATTTTGTCGAAAGCTTTCTCTGCATCCATTGAGATGATCATATGGTTTTTCTCCTTCAGTTTGTTGATATGGTTTATCACATTGATGGATTTGCGTACATTGAAGAATCCTTGCATTCCTGGAATAAACCCCACTTGATCATGGTGTATGATCCTTTTAATGTGCTGTTGGATTCTGTTTGCTAGTATTTTGTTGAGGATTTTTGCATCTGTGTTCATCAGTGATGTTGGCCTATAGTCTTCTTTCTTTGTGACATCCTTGTCTGGCTTTGGTATCAAGGTGATGGTGGTGGCCTCGTAGAATGAATTTGGGAGTGTTCCTCCCTCTGCTATATTTTGGAAGAGTTTGAGAAGGCTAGGTGTTAGCTCTTCTCTAAATGTTTGATAGAATTCGCCTGTGAAGCCATCTGGTCCTGGGCTATTGTTTGTTGGAAGATTTTTAATCACAGTTTCAGTTTCAGTGCTTGTGATTGGTGTGTTTATATTTTTTATTTCTTCCTGGTTCAGTCCTGGAAGGTTATACTTTCCTAAGAATTTGCCCATTTCTTCCAGGTTGTCCATTTTATTGGCATATAGTTGCTTGTAGTAATCTCTCATGATCCTTTGTATTTCTGCAATGTCAGTTGTTACTTCGTTTTCATTTCTCATTCTGTTGATATGAGTCTTCTCCCTTTTCTTCTTGATGAGTCTGGGTAATGCTTATATGGATTTCGTTTATCTTCTCAAGGAACCAACTTTTAGTTTTATTGATCTTTGCTGTTGTTTCCTTCTTTTCTTTTTCATTTATTTCTGATCTGATCTTTATAATTTCTTTCCTGATTACTTTAGGTGTAAGGTTAGGTTATTTGAGATTTTTCTTGTTTCTTGAGGTAGGATTGTATTGCTATAAGCTTGCCTCTTAGAACTGCTTTTGCCACATCCCATAGGTTTTGGGTCGTCGTATTTTCATTGTCATTTGTTTCTAGGGGTTTTGTTTTGTTTTGTTGTTTGTTTTTCTGTTTTTTGTTTTTGTTTTTTTGCGATACGCGGGCCTCTCACTGTTGTGGCCTCTCCCGTTATGGAGCACAGGCTCCAGACGCGCAGGCTCATGGGCCCAGCTGCTCCGCGGCATGTGGGATCTTCCCGGACCGGGGCATGAACCCGTGTCCCCTGCGTCGGCAGGCGGACTCTCAACCACTGCGCCACCGGGGAAACCCTGTTTCTAGGTATGTTTTGATTTCCTCTTTGATTTCTTCAGTGATCTCTTGGTTATTTAGTAACGTATTGTTTAGCCTCCGTGTGTTTGTATTTTTTACAGTTTTTTTTTCCTGTAATCGATATCTGGTCTCATAGTGATGTGGTCGGAAAAGATACTTGATATGATTTCAGTTTTCTTAAATTTACCAAGGCTTGATTTGTGACCCAAGATACGATCTATCCTGGAGAATGTTCTGTGAGCACTTGAGAAGAAAGTGTATTCTGTTGTTTTTGGATGGAAGGTCGTATAAATATCAATTAGGCCCATCTTGTCTAATGTGTCATTTAAAGCTTGTGTTTCCGTATTTATCTTCATTTTCGATGATCTGTCCATTGGTGAAGGTGGGGAGTTAAAGTCCCCTAGTATGGTTGTGTTACTGTCGATTTCTCCTTTTATGGCAGTTAGCCTTTGCCTTATGTGTTGAGGTGCTCCTATGTTGGGGGCATAAATAGTTACAATTGTTATAGATTCTTCTTGGATCGATCCCTTGATCATTATGTAGTGTCCTTCTCTGTCTCTTGTAATAGTCTTTGTTTTAAAGTCTATTCTGTCTGATACGAGAATTGCTTCGCCAGCTTTCTTTTGATTTCCACTTGCATGGAATATCTCTTTCCATCCCCTCACTTTCTGTCTGTATGTGTCCCTAGGTCGGAAGTGGGTCTCTTGTAGACAGCATGTATACGTGTCTTGTTTCTGTATCCATTCAGCCAGTCTGTGCTTTTTTCTTGGAGCATTTAATCCATTTACATTTAAGGTAGTTATCGATATGTATATTCCTGTTACCATTTTCTTAATTGTCTTGGGTTTGTTTTTGTAGGTCTTTTCCTTCTCTTGTGTTTCCTGCCTAGACAAGTTCCTTTAGCATTTGTTGTAAAGCTGGTGTGGTGTTGCTGAATTCTCTTAACCTTTTCTTGTCTGTAAAGGATTTAATTTCTCTGTCGTATCTGAATGAGATCCTTGCTGGATAGAGTAATCTTGGTTGGAGGTTTTTCCGTTTCACCACTTTAAATATGTCCTGCCAGTCCCTTCTGGCTTGCAGAGTTTCTGGTGAAAGATGAGCTGTTAGCCTTATGTTTTTGTTGATTTTACTTTGCTGCTTTTAATTTTTTTCTTTGTATTTCATTTTTGATAGTTTGTATAATACGTGTCTTGGCATGTTTCTCTTTGGGTTTATCCTTTATGGGAGTCTCTGCACTTCCTGGACTTGATTGACTATCTCCTTTCCCATGTTATGGAAGTTTTTGACTATAATCTTTTGGAATATTTTCTCAGACCCTTTCTTTTTCTCTTCTTCTTTTTGGACCCCTATAATTCGTATGTTGGTGCCTTTAATGTTGTCCCAGAGGTCTCTGAGACTCTCCTCAATTTTTTTCATTCTTTTTTCTTTATTCTACTCCCTGACAGTTATTTGCACCATTTTTTGTTACAGATCACTTATCCATTCTTCTGCCTCAGTTCTTCTGCTATTGATTCCTTCTAGTGTATATTTAATTTCAGTTATTGTATTTTTCATCACTGTTTCTTTGCTCTTTAGTTCTTCTAGATCCTTGTTAAATATTTCTTGTATTTTCTCCATCCCGTTTCTGATATTTTGGATCATCTTTACTGTCATTACTTTGAATTCTTTTTTAGGTAGGTTGTGTATTTCATGTACATTTATTTGGTCTTGTACGTTTTTACCTTGCTTCTTTGTCTGTAACATATTTGTTGTCGTTTCTTTCTTTTCTTTTTGTTTATTGATGGATGAGGCTGTATGCCTGTCTTACTGGGTGTTTGGCCTGAGGAGTTCAGCACTGGAGTTTGCAGGTAGTTGGATAGAACCAGGTCTTGGTTCTGAGATTAGGACCTTTGGGAGATCTCACTCTGATTAATATTCCCTGTGGTCTGAGGTTCTCTGTTAGCCCAGCTCTTTGGGCTTGGAGCTCCCACCACAGGAGCTCAGGCCCGACCTCTG
The DNA here is from genome assembly GCF_949774975.1 of Lagenorhynchus albirostris. Classification (NCBI taxonomy): domain Eukaryota; kingdom Metazoa; phylum Chordata; class Mammalia; order Artiodactyla; family Delphinidae; genus Lagenorhynchus; species Lagenorhynchus albirostris. Next base: position 108,902,769 of record NC_083101.1, read on the forward strand.
TCCTGGGAACCAAGATCCTGCAAGCTGCATGGTGTGGCAAAAAAATAAGAAAAAAAGGAGCAGTACAATATCAAGGAATAAAAACAAAATAAAATTAGAAAGATAAAAAATATATTAGGAAAAATAAAAATATAATTGAAACCAGTGCAACAGGGTAAAATAAAACCACAATCGAAAAAAGAAAAAAAAAGGGAGGTGTGTGTGTGGGGAACAAGCCAGACAGAGCAATAAGAAAGTATAAAGAATAAAATAAAATTAGAAAAATAAAAGGTTAGGAAAAATAAAAATATTAAAGAATGAAAGCAGTGAATCAACAGGGTAAAACAGAGCCCCAATCTAAAAGAGAAAAAAAGAAGGAAAAAAAAAAGCCTTGCCTATGGGGGTGGAGTTTAGGCGGGGTTGGAACTTAGGTTCGGGGCTTAAGGTGGGACGGTACCTAGGTTGGTGGGGGGGCAGCGTTCATGCGTGGGGTGGGGCCTGTGCTTAGGACCTGCGTGCAGAAGGAGAGAGACTGCACATTGGAAGGAGGGTCTCTGGAGTGTGATGTTCCGGAGTTTGGAGGTAGGGCCCTGGGTGAGGGTATGTTGGTGGGGTTTAGGCCCGGCGCATTGGAGGGGGTCTCAGAGGGGTCCTCCGAGTGTAGAGGTGTGGCCCTGGGTGGGGGTGTAGGGGTGGTGCTTGGGCTCTGCGCAGCAGGAGGGAGGCTCCGAGGGCAGAGGATTAGGCCTGGGGGCCCAACAAGCTCCCCGGTGCCTAAGTGGACAGGGAAGGCATTGGCCACATTCCCTTCTGTTCCTCTGTGCCCCTCCCCCAGCAGCCCCAGGGTCTCCTCCATTGCTGCTGGATCTCTAACTGTGGGTGGGTTCTGTTGGGTGTAGGAACTCTTCCCCTCCCCCAGCCACTTCCCTCAGGGGTGCCAGTCCCAGAGGTCCGACGTTTACTTTTGCTCCCCCTTCCCTTCTTCCCACTCTGTCAGGGCCTGTGTGGCTAGAGGGGGCCTTGGTGGGCAGAGGATCAGGCCCAGAATCTCAGCAGGCTTTCAGGGGCCCAAGTGGGCAAGGGAAACTTGGCCACACTCCCTTTTGATCCTCTGTCCTCCCAGTGGTCCCCCAATTTCCCACTTCGGCATGGATCCTTTCCCCTCCCACAGCCACCCCTCAGGGGCAGCAGTTCGGTCCTGCCTCCACTTCTACTCCCCTTACACTCCCCCCACACCCCACGTCCTACCCGGTCCCTGGGGGTTCCTCCTGTCCCCTTAGGTATCTGTGGTCCCCCACTGGTGCCTGGTAGGTGCCCTAGTTGTGAGGAGACGCGAATTCTGTGTCCTCCTAGTCCGCCATCTTGACTCCACTCCCTGTAGAATTTTTGATGATGGCTATTCTAACTCGTATGAGGTGATACCTCATTGTATTAGTGATGTTAAGCATCTTTTCATGTGCTTTTGGGCCATCTGTTTGTCTTCTTTGGAGAAATGGCTATTTAGATCTTCTGTCCACTTTTTGATTGGGTGGTTTGTTTTTTTGACATTGAGCTGTATGAGCTGTTTGTATATTTTGGAGATTAATCCCTTGTCGGTCACTTCATTGGCAAATATTTTCTGGCAAATATTTTCTCCCATTCTGTTTGTTGACTTTTCATTTTGTTTATGGTTTCTTTTGCTGTGCAAAAGCTTGTAAGTTTAATTAGGTCCCATTTATTTTTGTTTTCATTTTCATTACTGTAGGAGGTGGACCCAAAAAGATATTGCTGCAACTTATGTCCTAGGGTGTTGTGCCTATGTTTTCCTCTAAGAGTTTTACAGTATATGGTCTTACATTTAGGTCTTTAATCCGTTTTGAGTTTTTTTGTGTGTGTTTATGCTGGTCAGAGAGTATTGTAATTTCATTCTTTTACATGTGGCTGTCCAGTTTTCTCAGCAGCACTTACTAAAGAGAGACTGTCTTACATCCATTGTATATTCTTGCCTCCTTTGTCATAGATTAATTGACCATGGTGCTGGGTTTATTTCTGGGCTTACTATCTTGTCCTATTGATGTATGTTTCTGTTTTGGTGCCAGTACTATACTGTTTTGATTACTGTAGCTTTGTAGTATAGTCTGAAGTCAGGGAGTCAGAGTCCTTCAGCTCCATTTTTCTCTGTCAGGATTGCTTTGGCTATTCTGGGTCTTTTCTGTTTCCATACCAATATTAAACGTTTTTGTTCTAGTTCTGTGAAAGTTGTCATTGGTAATTTGATAGGGATTGCATTGAATCTTTAGATTGCCTTGGGTAGTATATTCATTTTGACGGCATTCTTTCAATCACACCATGTGGTATATCTTTCCATCTGTTTATGTCATCTTCAATTTCTTTCATCAGTGTCTTATAGTTTTCCGTGTACAGGTCTGTTGCCTCCTTAGGTATGTTTGTTCTAGGTATTTTTTGCTTTTTGATGCGATGGTAAATGGCATTGTTTCCTTAATTTCTCTTTCTGATCTCTTATTGTTAGTGTATAGAAATGCAAGAGATTTCTGTGTATTAATTTTCTATCCTGCAACTTCACTGAATTCATTGCTGAGCTCTAGTAGTTTTATGGTAGCGTCATTAAGATTTTCTATGTATACTATCATGTCATCTGCAAACTGACAGTTTTACTTCTTACTTTCCAGTTTGGATTCATTTCTTTTTCTTCTCTGATTGCCATGGCTAGGACTTCCAAAACTATGTTCAATAAAAGCGGTGAGAGTGGACATCCTTATCTTGTTCCTGATCTTAGAGGAAATGTTTTCAGCTTTTCATTGTTGAGTATGATGTTTGCTCTGGGTTTGTCATATATGGCCTTTATTATGTTGAGGCATTTTTATCATAAATGGTGTTGAATTTTGTCAAAAGCTTTTTCTGCATCTATTGAGATGATCATAAGTTTCTTATTCTTCATTTTGTTAGTGTGGTGTATCACACTGATTGATTTGCAGATATTGAAGAATCCTTGCATCCCTGAGATAAATACCACTTGGTCATGGTGTATGATCCTTTTAATGTGCTGTTGGATTCTGTTTGCTAGTATTTTGTTGAGGATTTTTGCGTCTATGTTCATCAGTGATATTGGCCTGTAATTTTCTTTTTTTGTGGTTTCTTTGTCTGGTTTTGGTATCAGGGTAATGGTGGCCTCGTAGAATGAGCTTGGGAGTGTTCCTTCCTCTTCAATTTTTTGGAAGAGTCTTGGAAGGGTAGGTGTTAACTCTTCTCTAAGTGTTTGATAGAATTCGCCTGTGAAGCCATCTGGGCCTGGACTTTCATTTGTTGGGAGTTTCTAATCACAGTTTCAATTTCAGTATTTGTGATTGGTCTGTTCATATATTCCACTTCTTCCTGGTTCAGTCTTAGAAGGTTGTACCTTTCTAAGAATTTGTCCATCTAGGTTGTCCATTTTATTGGAGTATAGGTACTTGTAGTACTCCCTTATGATCCTTTGTATTGCTGTAATGTCTGTTGTAACTTCTTTTTCATTTCTAATTTTACTGATTTGAGCCATCTCCCTCTTTTTCTTGATGGGTCTGGCTGAAGGTTTATGAATTTTGTTTATCTTTTCAAAGAACCAGCTTTTAGTTTCATTGATCTTTTCTATTTTGTCTCAATTTCATTTATTTCTGCTCCGATCTTTATCATTTCTTTCCTTCTACTAACTTTGGGCTTTGTTCTTTTTTCTCTGGTGGCTTTAGGTGTAAGATTAGGTTGTTTATTTGAGATTTTTCTTGTTTCCTAAGGTAAGATTGTATTGCTATAAACTTCCCTGAACAGCTTTTGCTGCACACCATAGGTTTTAGATTATCTTTTTTTCATTTTCATTTGACTCTAGATATTGTTTGATTTCCTCTTTGATTTCTTCAGTGATCCATTTGTTGTTTAGTAACATATTGTTTAGCCTCCACGGGTTTGTGTTTTTTTACAGTTTTATTTTTGTAGTTGATTTTGAATCTCATAGTGTTGCTGTTGGAAAAGATGCTTGATATGATTTCAGTTTTCTTAAATTTACTGAGGCTTGATTTGTGGCCCAGCATGTGATCTATTCTGGAGAATGTTCTATGTGCACTTGAGAAGAATGTGTATTCTGCTGCTTTCTAATGGAATGCTCCATAATTAAGTCCATCTGGTCTAATGTGTCATTTAAGGCCCATGTTTCCTTATTGATTTTCTGTCTGGATGATCTGTCCATTGATGTAAGTGGGCTGTTAAAGTCCCCCAGTATTATTGTGTTACTGTCAATTTCTCCTTTTATGGCTGTTAATATTTGCCTTATATATTGAGGTGCTCCTATGTTGGATGCATATATATTGACAATTGTTATATCTTCTTGGATTGATCCCTTGATCATTATGAAGTGTCCTTCTTTGTCTCTTGTAATAGTCTTTATTTTAAAGTATATATTGTCTTATATGAATATTGCTATCCCAGATTTCTTTTGATTTCCATTTGCATGGAATACCTTTTCCCATCCTTTCACTTTCACTGTGTATGTATCCCTAGATCTGAAGTGGGTCTCTTGTAGACAGCATATATACATGGGTCTTGTTTTTGTATCCATTTAGCCAGTCTGTGTTTTTTAGTTGGAGCATTTAATCTGTTTACATTTAAGATAATTACCGATATGTATGTTCTTATCGCCATTCTCTTAATTGTTTTGGATTTGTTTTGTAGGTCTCTTTTCTTCCCTTCCTCTTTTCTTCTCTTCATTTGTGATTTGATGAGTATCTTTAGTGTTTGGATCGTTTTTTTCTTTTTTGTGTGGGTATCTGTTGTAGATTTTTGGTTTGCAGTTACCATGAGGTTTGATATAGCAGTCTTTATATATACAAGATTGTTTTAAGTTACTCGTCTCTTAATTTCAAATGCATTTCCAATATCCTGCGTTTGTACTGCCCTCACGATTGCTGCTTTTGAGATCATATTTGTTTGTGGATGATTTCCTACCTTTACGGTGTGTTTGCCTTTACTGGTGAGCTTTCCCATTCGTAATTCTCTTGTTTCTACTTGTAGCCTTTTCTTTTCCACCTAGAGAAGTTCCTTTAGCATTTACTGTTCCTTAGCTTTTGCTTTTCTGTAAAGGTTTTGATTTCTCCATTGAATCTGAACGAGAGCCTTGCTGAATATTCTTCATTGTAGGTTTTTCTCTTTCATCACTTTAAATACATCCTGCTACTCCCTTCTGGCCTGCAGAGTTTCTGCTGAAAAGTCAGCTGATAACCTTATGGGGATTCCCTTGTATGTTATTTGTTGCTTTTCCCTTGTTGATTTTAATATTTTCTCTTTGTCGTTTATTTTGTTATTTTTGATTAATATGTGTGTCGGCATGTTCCTCCTTGGATTTATCCTGTATGGGACTGTCTGTGCTTCCTGGACTTGAGTGTTTCCTTTCTCATGTTAGGGAAGTTTTTGGCTATAATCTCTTCAAATATTTTCTCATGCCCTTTCTCTCTCTTTCCTCCTTCTGGGACCCCTATAATGCAAATGTTGGTGCATTTAATTTTGTCCCAGAGGTCTCTTAGACTGTCCTCATTTCCTTTCATTCTTTTTTCTTTATTCTGTTCCACAGTAGTGATTTCCACCAATCTGTCTTACAGCTCACTTATTCATTCTTCTGCCTCATTAATTCTGCTGTTGATTCCTTCTGGTATATTTTTCATTTCAGATATCGTATTGTTCATCTCTGTTTGTTCTTTATATGTTCTTGCTCTTTGTTAAACATTTCTTGTATCTTCTTGGTCTGTGCCTCCATTCTTTTTTCAAGATCTTGGATCACCTTTACCATCATTATTCTGAATTCTTTTTCAGACAGATTGCCTATCTCCACTTCATTGTTCTTCTGGCATTTTATCTTGTTCCTTCATGTGGAACATATTTCTCTGCCATCTCCTTTTGTCTAACTTTCTGTGTGGTCTCCAGTCTGCATGTTTCAGGATTGTAGTTCCTCTTGCTTCTGGTGTATGTCCCCTGGTGGTGAGGTTTGTCCAGGGGCTTTTGTAGGCTTCCTGGTGTGAGGGACTGATGCCTGCCCACTAGTGGGTAGAGGTAGGTCTTGTCCCTCTGGTGGGCAGGGCCGTGTCAAGGGTGTGTTTAGGGGTGGCTGTGGGCTCAGGACACGACTTTAGGCATCCTGTCTGTTGATGGGTGGGGCTGTGTCCCCCCACCCCCGTTGGTTGTCTGGCCTGAGGCATCCCAGCACTGGAGCGTGCAGGCTGTTGGGTGGGGCCAGGTCTCGGTGCAAAAATGGTGACCTCCAGGAGAGCTCACGCGTATGAATATTCCCTGGGGCCTCCATCACCAGTGTCCTTCCCCCCGCAGTAAGCCAAAGCCGATCCCTGCCTCCAGGACCCACAGGTAGGTCTGGCCCAGGCTCCTATGGAGTCACTGCTTTGTCCTGGATCCCAGTGCACGTGAAACCCTGTGTGCGCCCTCCAAGAGAGGAGTCTCTGTTTCCCCCAGTCCTGTGGAGCTCCTGCACTCAAGCCCTGTTGGCCTTCAAAGCCAAATGCTCTAGGGGCTCCTCCCAGGCTGGGGAGCCTGACATGGGGCTCAGAACTCTCACTCCTGTGAGAGAACCTCTGCAATATAATTATTTTCCAGTTTGTGAGTTGCCCACCCAGTGGGTATGGGATTTGGTTATATCGTGAAAGTGCCCCTCCTACCATCTTGTGGCCTCTTCTTTGTCTTTAGGTGTAGAATATCTTTTGGGGTAGGTTGCAGTCTTTGTTATCACTGGTTGTGAGCAGTTAGTTGTGATTTTGGAGTTTTCATGAAAGGAGGTGAGCTCAAGTCCTTCTACTCCACTATCTTGTCTCTACCTCCAATCTGAAACTAATATAATGTTATATGTCAATTATATCTCAAAAGCATATTCAGTAACCCACTTTACTTCCTAATTTATTTGGCTGTCTCACCTACTAGACAGTAAGTTCCTGGCTGACAGGAATGGGTTTCTCTCCTTTGGCATCTGAACACCCTGTGTCTGGCACAGTGCCTGGCACAAAATAATACCCAACGAGGTCTGCTGAACACATGCATGATTGATAGATGAACTAATGAACTAATTAAATAGTGGCTAATATTTGTAGAATTGGTTTTGGTTAAACAATAGTTTCCTGGTAACACTGCAAAGGCTAACTAATTTCCCCTTAAAATGGTTCATTAAATCTTCAAATGTTCTGTAACCAGAACTTGAACTTATGATAAAAGCATAATTTTTTGCATGTAAACTTATCAGCACTCGTTTAATCGTATAGTTGAGTCTCACCTGGTGTGAAGGTTAATTTGTATGTGTTAACTTGACTGGACCAAGCGGTGCCCAGACATTTGGTCAAACATAATTCTGGGTGTGTGTCTCTGAGGGGTGTTGTGAATGAGATTCATGGGGGTTTTTTTGTTTTTTTTTTTAATTAATTAATTTATTTTTTTGCGGTATGTGGGCTTCTCACTGTTGTGGCCTCTCCCGTTGCGGAGCACAGGCTCCGGATGCGCAGGCTTAGCGGCCATGGCTCACTGACCCAGCCGCTCCGCGGCATGTGGGATCTTCCTGGACCGGGGCACGAACCCGTGTCCTCTGCATCCTTCTCAAACTCTTCCAAAATATAGCAGAGGGAGGAACACTCCCAAACTCATTCTACGAGGCCATCATCACCTTGATACCAAAACCAGACAAGGATGTCACAAAGAAAGAAAACTACAGGCCAATATCACTGATGGACATAGATGCAAAAATCCTCAACAATATACTAGCAAACAGAATCCAACAGCACATTAAAAGGATCGTACACCATGATCAACTGGGGTTTATTCCAGGAATGCAAGGATTCTTCAATATACGCAAAACAATTAATGTGATAAACCACATTAACAAATTGAAGGAGAAAAACCATATGATCATCTCAATAGATGCAGAGAAAGCTTTCGACAAAATTCAACACCCATTTATGATAAAAACCATAGAGGGAACTTTCCTCAACATAATATAGACCATATATGACAAACCCACAGCCAACATCATCCTCAATGGTGAAAAACTGAAAGCATTTCCACTAAGATCAGGAACAAGACAAGGTTGCCCACTCTCACCACTCTTATACAACATAGTTTTGGAAGTTTTAGCCACAGCGATCAGAGAAGAAAAGGAAATAAAAGGAATCCAAATCGGAAAAGAAGTAAAGCTGTCACTGTTTGCAGATGACATGATGCTATACATAGAGAATCCTAAAGTTGCTACCAGAAAACTACTAGAGCTAATCAATGAATTTGGTAAAGCTGCAGGATACAAAATTAATGCACTGAAATCTCTGGCATTCCTATACACTAATGATGAAAAATCTGAAAGTGAAATCAAGAAATCACTCCCATTTACCATTGCAACAAAACGAATAAAATATCTAGGAATAAACCTACCTAAGGAGACAAAAGACCTGTATGCAGAAAATTATAAGACACTGATGAAAGGAATTAAAGATGATACAAAATAGATGGAGAGATATACCAAGTTCTTGGATTGGAAGAATCAACATTGTGAAAATGACTCTACTACCCAAAGCAATCTACAGATTCAATGCAATCTCTATCAAACTACCAGTGGTATTTTTCACAGAACTAGAACAAAAAATTTCACAATTTGTATGGAGACACAGAAGACCCCGAATAGCCAAAGCAATCTTGAGAACGAAAAACGGAGCTGGAGGAATCAGGCTCCCTGACTTCAAACTATACTACAAAGCTACCGTAATCAAGACAGTATGGTACTGGCACAGAAACAGAAAGATAGATCAATGGAACAGGATAGAAAGCCCAGAGATAAACCCACGCACATATGGTCACCTCATCTTTGATAAAGGAGGCAGGAATGTATAGTGGAGAAAGGACAGCCTCTTCAATAAGTGGTGCTGGGAAAACTGGACAGGTACATGTAAAAGCATGAGATTAGATCAGTTCCTAACACCATACACAAAAATAAGCTCAAAATGCATTAAAAATTTTTAATTGAATTATATACTCATTTGAGTATAGAACAGTGTGCGTGGACTGTGAATGCCAAGAGGGAGAGAGGGAGTGGGTCCCACTCCTCTCTCATCTCCCTATGCCTGGCTTGGTGGAATGCTTATAAGAGATGCCCAGTGCAGGCTTCTGCACCAATTAAAAGCCTTGTAACCTTCTGCTATAACAGCTTATACCACCTGGTAAACACATTATGGTGCGTACCAATGATAAACAGGTGAGAGAGAGAGAGAGAGAAAGAGAGAGAGAGAGAGAGAAGAAGAGAGAGGAAAGGGTCAGAACTGTAGCCCTTGTTTCTAACTCTGTCTGGGTTCTCTGCCTGGGGTGGGCCAGATGTTCGGCCTCCCAGTGAAGGTAAGACCCCTGGAAAGGCTGTCATTGGTGTACTAGAGAGTCGGGCACACAGGCACAGAGCCTAGGTAGCTACAAAGCAGGATAAGCAACAACAGAGGCCTCTGACAGAGTCAGTGGCCTCGTGTAGACAATAAGGCGGCAGGAACAAGCCTCCCCCAATGTAGCAGGAACTCCAAAGGAGCTGAAGGTCAACTAACTGTTGCCTGTCTAAACCTGGAAGGGGGGATCCACGAGCCCAGGCCAGTTTCTTCCTCCTTCCTGCAGGCTGCTTTGTTGGTGTCTGACGCTGAGAGAGGACTCCACAGGCAAGTATTTATTATTCACTCTCATTTATACAGCGTTTTTCTTCCAGTTTGAAGAAAACTGCTGCTCACATCCAGAAATACCTAATTCCAATAGGGAGTGTATAGCATTTGCTTCCCATCAAAGCAAAATCCTCAATACATGAAATCTGAGATCTTGGCAATTTAACGGATTCCTTATAATTTTTAAATAGCATATATTAGTGCTTTACCCAGTTGGAAGGTTGCTGAGGGATAACTTGGCAGCATCTCTGTTTTCTTTTGAAAAAACAAATTCGTAAAAATGAAGTGTTCTACATTTATTTTATGTTGTTATTTTGGCAGCTTTCTTTTTATGACCGAATTCTGAGTCTGTTATAGTATCTGAATTCTAAAAAGATTTGATTGATTACAGAAAAGTTTATTTAAAAATTGGCTTTGCCATTTTTTTCTCTGGCTAACTCCTGGGTTGTTTTATACAGTACTTAGTATTTAAAGGACCTAATTTATTTTTCATGGCCCATCACCAATATCCAAGATAGCATCCAATTTCTTAATTCTGAACTCCACCTTGAGTAACTTCCAAACTAAATGAAATGAAAATACCTTGGGCAGTCTTGGTTTACACACGGTGGCAAAATTAACTTGAAGTTACATGGATCCCACACTGGGGATACTTCGGAGCTTCTGCTCTGGATGTACCCGCCAGAAGCCTTCTCCTCACTTCACTTCAGGTAAAACGAGTTTTTGAGCACCTACTCTGAGCAAAACAGTGCTGAAAATACAAAGGTGGATCAGGCTCAGTGCCCAATTTGATGGACGCCGTTGGAATGGGGTCTTGAACTGTGCTGTCACTGCACACTCTGTCTCTGGGGACAAAAAGTTCTTGCTCTGGCTGTTTGTTAGGAGACAGAGTTTTATTCTTGTCCGATACATCTATTAAACATTTATCTTCATATCAACATGTCTCCTAATCTTTTAAAGTCAAGACAAATGGGAATATACAGTTTAAATTACATTGAGGAGTTTTGACCTGGAAAGTGCTGTATATTTCCAATGGGTTATTTTATGGTCTCTGTTTCCACACTTGACTACAGATAGTGTTATGTATATAATTTTTGAGTTCACTTTAAAAAAGTTTTATTTAAGTATAGTTGACTTACAATGTTGTATTAGTTTCTGTTGTACAGCATAGTGATTCAGATATGTGTGTGCGTGTTTATATTCTTTTTCATTCTTTTCCATTATGGTTTACTACAAGATATTAAATATAGTTCCCTGTGCTATACAGTGGGACCTTGTTGTTTATCTATTTTATATATAGTAGTGTGTACCTGCTAATCCAAAACCCCTAATTTATCCCTCCCCACCCCCTTTTCCCTTTGATAATTATAAGTTTGTTTTCTGTGTCTGTGAGTCTATTTCTGTTTTGTAAGTAAGTTCATTTGTGTCATATTTTAGATTGTACATATAAGTGATACGGTATTTGTCTTTGTCTGTCTGGCTTCACTTAGTATGACCATCTCCAGGTCCATCCATGTTGCTGCAAATGGCATTATTTCATTCCTTTTTATGGCTGAGTAATATTCCATTGTGTATATATATCACATCTTTATCCATTTCTCTGTTGATGGACATTAGGTTGCTTCCATGTCTTGGCTTGTGTAAATAGTGCTGCTGTGAACATTGGGGTGCATGTATCTTTTCAAATATACATTTTCTTCTGATATATGCCCAGGAGTGGGATTGCTGGATCGTATGGTAGCTCTATTTGGAGTTTTTTAAGGAACCTCCGTACTATTTTCCATAGTGGCTGCACCAATTTACATTCCCACCAACAGTGCATGAGGGTCCCCTTTTCTTTAAGTTTACTGTGAATGGGCATACAGTACAATTCACTTTTGTGTATGTACATTTCTGTAAACTTTGAGAAATGTACAGAGTCGTAGATGTACCACAATCAGGACACAGAACCAGCCACTCCCTCCCACAGAAAGCTCCCTCTGCTGCCCTTGGTAGTCAGCTCCCTCCTCCCCCTGACCCCTGGCAACCACCTTCTGTTCTCTGCCTCTGTTGTTTTATCTGCAAAAAGTTTATCAGTGGGTTTCAAAACAAGGATGAGTTCACTTAAGCCATGCTTTGTGTCATTAGTGTGCTCAGCTATCCCTTGTCAGGATCTTTCTCTGATGCCTGTCAGTTGAAAAGGGTGGAGCCATGAAATACTTCTAAGGACCTTTTGAGTCACAGACTCCTCCTTTTGGCTTATGTGAGGAAATGTCAGTGGTAGAGAGACTAAGGGCATCAGGCAGCTGTCCTTGTCCGTTTGGAGCTCTGAGAATGGCTCTCCGAGCAGGGCCATCTCCCTTACACATGAGTGTTGTCTAACACCCACCCACGTGCTTGGCAGTGTTTCTCAGAGGAAACACTGAGTAAAGGTCTTCATCAGGGAATGGATAAATCGGTGGATTTTGTTAGGGAGCCACTGTTTGAGTTACCATCTAGACATCACTGTTACTGATATTTTTCAATAACTCCATTTTTGCAAAGCCTTATTTCCATTTGGGTCCAATTATCTGGGGAGAAGTCTCCTCACTCCCCACCCTCTTGTAATTAAAAAGCATGTTCTTTTTAGATGATTTCAAAATGTTCTCCTCCACCAACTTCCAAAGCTTGCTGGCTCGGCCAACTTGATGCAACTCAGCATCGCTGGGATAGAAGAACACATGGAACTTTTAGAATTGAGGTGAAATGGAACGGGGAGCAGATTAAGGCAGCCTAGAGGTGCTGAACCTTGGAGGACCATTTTAACGTGAGTGTTTTCATGCTAATACTTAGCTCCAGCTGGGAGGGGTTACAGGAATTATAGGCAAATGTCCAAGTTATCATCTTTCACTAAATGTTGGCAGGGTTCTCCCAAAACAAGGCAAAAAATCTGGCCTTGGGTGACTAGCAAATTTTGTCAACAAATTCACTTTTTTCCACCCTCCCCACATTCACATGAACCCAAAAGGCAACAGCTGGCATGCCAGGGATCAACTGCTGTGCACCTGTGCTTGCTTGTTTCCTGGGTGGGTTCACTGACTTTTAATCTAGTGCCTTGAGTAGTCAATTAGGTTAAATTCTAGTGATTTTTTTGTATAATATTGATATAACAATGTCTAGACTGTAGACCAATGCCAAAAACTGGATAATGTGATTCTGTAGTCCAACAAGAAAATATCTTTTGTCGGTAGACTATTTACTCACATCCAAATTAGGAAGAATAGAAGAAATTAACTTGATAAATTATAATTAAGTAAATTTTCTTTTAAAATATTGCTTCAATTCATTGTGTATTCCATGAGAAATTTTTTGTTAGCCCATGTGATCCAGAAAATTCCCAGCTTCCTCCTTTTCATGTATATATACATATGTCCTTTGTACTATTAATATCAGGCCCAAATTTGGAAGAGGGAGAGAACTCATGGCTGACAATAATTCATAAACTAGAGAAACTAGTTTATAGCCCAATTCATTTTTTTTCCTGTGGACATTCATGGTTAAGGTGGCTACATCAGGTCTGTGAGCAAATAGAATATTGGCATTTTTTATCTCAAATGAAGTAAATGAATATAATACTTCAGAATTATAAAAATTTACATTTTAAATCTGTTGTATCCCTCAAATTGATATTCATTTTTACAATTCACAGTGTACAATTTACTACGTTTTTAGTTTTGCATATTCCATTATTCTGTCAAATATTACATAGCTGAATGCTAAAATATCATTAGGCCAACCACTTATTTCAGGTACTTGTGAAAGGAACTGAGTTAAGCATTTGTACTCTTATAAGTTTGTGCCAAACTTGTGCCAAACTTGTATGTACCAGGCCCACCTTATTTTTTCCACCCTCCATAAGTGAATATCTTGTACCAAACCTCTCCTTGCCTTCTGATTGTAATCTTGGTCTCTCCTGACAACAACACCGTGTTGGTTCCAAAACTGTATAATGTATGTTGCAATCCTTATTTTCTCATTTGACTATATCTCCCCAATTGGAAGACAATGGAAAAATATTGTGAACAGTAATGAAAGGACTTGGAGGTTTTCACTCTGCAGACTGAACAGTTGCTTGCTGGGAATTGTTCCCTTGGATTCCCTTCCTGGGATGGAATGTAACACATTCCAGCTGACGCTATTCAGGGCAAGAAAATAGATCATGATTAACTTGATAGATGACTCTGAACCTAGCACTGCAGCTTGGGAATTTTCCCTTCGAGCACATTGCTTAGGACAAGTTTATGTACCGAGTAAAAAGGAATTTGTTCTGTGTGACCACAAGTATAGTGTGCTGAAGTTCACACGGTTTTCTCCTCCTCCTCCTCCGGCTTCCTCTTTTTAACCTGTCTCCCTCCCCACAACCTCTTTTTGTTTTTTACTTCAGATTGGCCATTTCATCCGTAAATGTTCTTTGAACTAATCGGAAGTGGGCCTGGCTCTAAGCTACTGCCAAGTCTCCCCGTCATTGGTTTTCCTGTGTGTGTAAAGGAAGGTGTGAGGAAAAGAAAAGGACACCCCTGTCACACCTGGGAAGACGGAACACTCATCCCATACAGAGGACAATGTCAGGACATTACGGGTACTGTCTGTGTACAAGCACCACTACCACCACACACACGCACCATGTACACTACACACGGCACAAACCACGCACAGACATCACACACACAAAACACACACCAAAAACACCACACCACACACACCATGCAAAGCACACACACCACACAGACCACACACACGCACTACACATACAACACAAACCACAGACACACACCATACACAAACACAACATACCACACAGAGACCACACACAAACACCACACATGCCATAAACACACCACACATACATCACACACACAAATACACACCACAAGCAAAGACGTACACCACCCACACAAATACCACAACACATTCAGACACATATACACCACACATATACCACATGCCTCACCCACACACCACACACACAGCACACCACACACACACCATGCACACCACACACATATAGCACATACACAGACCTCACACACACACAACACATATACCACAGACACCACAAAACCCACATACAGACCACACACACCAGATACACTACACACATACACCACATATGCCACACCTGCACATACACATATATCAGACACAAACATACACCACACACATACCACACACACAACACATACATCATGGACACCACACCCCCCACACCACAGACACGTTCCCAACACAGATCAGACGCACAAACCACATCACAAACACCACACATACATATATCACACATACACCAAACACGACACACACCACACACCACAGACACCACACAAACCAGATACACATACCACACACACACATGCACACCACACAGACACACAGACCACACATACTTCTTATACACACAGACCGCACACATACACTATGCACTCCACAGATATACCACACACCAAACACACCTGTAAACACAGCACAGAAGATAGAAACACCACATACACATACCATACACACACATACACCAAACACATGACACACACTACACTAACCACAGACATACACCCCACACCACGGACACCACATAAATTACAGACACATATACCACACACACACTACATGCACCCCACAGACACAGACCACACACAGATTACATGCAACACACACCACACACATACAACACACCACAGACAGCACACAAACACACAGACCACACACTGGAAATACCCCCCCATACACACAGACCACACACATACATATACCACGCACACTTATCACACACACCCCTCACATACCACACACACATACACAACACCACATCATGCATACCACACACACATTCTACACATAACAACATACAGCACACACACATTGTCTGCTCGATGCACAGTGAGGCCAAACAATACTGAAACATCGGAGTTTGGAGCAGAGAAATGTTTATTGCAGGGCCAGGCAAGGAGATGGGTGGCTTATGCCTTAAAAAGCTGCAACTCCTGAAAGGCTTTTAGCAAAGCCCTTTAAAAGCAAGATGAGGGAGGGGCGTGGTTAGTTGTTGCACACTTCTTTGTGTTGTATGTAGCTGTCTACCTAGGCCAGGTCAGTAAGGTCCTGATGTTCCTGTTATTCTCTGGTCAGGTCAAGGTTAGGTTATCCTGTATATTTCAGGCTATAGGCAGCATTCTTTTACAAAAGATGCAGAGCCAGCATGACTAAGCACAGGCAATAGAACACAAAGGTTAAATAAGGTTAAAGTAAAAGGAGCAGATCTAATATGGAGTCGGATTTGTTCCTCCATATTACAATTCTTCCCTTTTCTTTGATACTCCTCAATCTTGAGGAGAAGGTGTTGGACAACAAGAGGGGAACGGTGTTTTGGATAGAGAAGTTAATCATAAACTCAGCAGAGGAACTCCATTTCACAGTGATTTGGTTTCCAACTCCAATCCTGTTTCATCTTTCCCCAATTCTTTCAGGGAATGGGGTGATTACCGCTCTGGCTACTTCCTCCTGAAATGGGACATAGTCCTACCTTGATTTGGGGAATGGACACAGAGCTGGAAATATTCTTGAGTTCAAAGTCCTGGATCTGAGTCTTGTATAATAAAAATCTCATTCCCTGAGGAATTCAGGAGAATAAGCCTGAAAACCAGTCTGGACCTGGTACTTTGGGGGAAACTTGTAGCTAGGTAGCCAGTTGTGTACTTTTATCTAAGTAGGTTTTAACTTCTGATGTGGAGTTAACATATATAACAGGGGCAATTTGACCACTGCATGTCTCCTTTTTCTGCTGACATCTGACTAAAACAATTTTATTGTCTAAAAATGTAATAGTTACAAGAGATCTTGAGGTCATATAGTTGCAGCTGCCATCTGCCAGCAGACACTACTTTGAGAATGGCTGGTGGCATCCCAAGTATGACAGAGCTCAGAAAATTCAAGTTTTCAGCAATATAGGAATGTGCCTGAAATCACATGCACAATGGCCACTAGTTTTATTACCTTGAATGTCTGAACTACATCTACTCCAGTTTCAACTTTCAAATGTATTCCACTCCTCAATGGCCAAGGCAGATGTACAATGCATGTCCGAAAGGCCACAAAACAACAGGCTGCTCTGGTCAATAAAGTTTAAGTTAAATCATGTATCAGCTAGAATGACTTCCCCAGACCTCAAAATATGTACAGATTTCCCATCATCTCCCTTGTTAACTGCAAATTCTTCAACAGACCAAAACATGTCCCTTGATGCCAGGGTGATTTAGCTTCTTGCCCCAGGTCTAGATCATGTCCTTTGGTGCTAGACCTCCTTTATATTTGCCTAGATACTCATGATGGGGGAAAACTGATCAAATATTGTGAACAGGCTCAGAGGTATGTTAATGGTATACACTTTATAGGCCATACATTTTATCACTTATACCCAATTGCCACACAAGCATTGTACATGTGCTTTTAGCAGTAGACTTATAAGCAGGCAGTGTTCTCCACAAACACGTAAATTAAGTCTGGTCAACTGACTACATAGGCTTTCCCAAACTGGCTGTGGTGGAACTCCTCAGGAGTCTTAGACTGAATTCCCAAAGGCCTCTCAAGGCCAGGAAATCCATGCCAAAGGCCTGCCATCAGATTCTGCCTCGGTGGCATTCTTGGTCCCCAAAATACCAAGATTCCTGTACATGCCAGGAGACAGTCTTGCCCATTCACCTGATAAGGCTGCTCAGAACCCATGGATCTCCAGTTTCTGGAGGGACCAGCCAGAGAGAAAAGAAAAATATTTCAGTTTTACTCAGTAAGGTATAATTTACCAAATTTCTGTAAGTCATGAGTAACTTGAGGGGAAGTGCTTCCCTATATCTGGAAAACACAAATCAGAATCAGTAATATTCCAGACAAAACCCATAAACATTATAACCGTATTTAACAGTTCACTTAGTAACCAATCCTTTTGTTAACGTTTTATGAAGCCATCAGGATTTCCATTAGGGTTTTAAATGTCTTTCTTACCCAGTTCAGCAGTATAATCTGAGGGACTTCCCTGGCGATCCAGTGGTTAAGACTCTGCACTTCCACTGCAGGGGGCATGGGTTCAATCCCCGGTCGGGGAATTAAGATTGCGACTTAATTTTGCCATGTCGTGCAGCAAAAAAAAAAAAAGTATTATCTAAAATTTATTAGTCCTTCCTATGAATCTTCTTGAAGATGATGCAAGTTTGCAAAGCATCAGCTTAACTGTCTATCAAAGACTTAAAAGGCAAGGTTAAAGATCTGATTACAGCGTGTTAACAAAAAAGCTTAGTCAAGTTGCTGCGATATACAACATTTTAAGATAACCAGAATTATGACTGATAGCATTATACCAGGACATATCTACATTTCAGAAACTTTACATAATTTCTAGAATAGATTATAATAACATTTATCTGTACTGTATAATCTGAGGAGGCTTATCACCCACTTGACGATGCTTCCCATGTAATTCAACATACCAAATAATACGAGTTAAATACTGCTCTCTAAGATGCATCAAGGGCCCGCTAAAGCATACCGAAGTTAGCTGGAGGGCAAAAGAATTTTTTTTTTTTTTGGCAAAAGAATTTTAATTAAAATTTGGTAGAAGTTCGTCAAAAAGTTTCAAAACACTTGGTCAAATAAGATCACAGATCACTGTAAGACAACACTTGTTTCTTAACCAAAGTGAGAAGAGATCTCAGAAACAAATATAGATCACTTACAGGCAAGGAAGTTCACATAATCTGTTATCAAAAGCAGCATTCTAGGGACTTCCCTGGTGGCACAGTGGTTGGGAATCCGCCTGCCAATGCAGGGGACACGGGTTCGAGCCCTGGTCCAGGAGGATCCCACATGCCATGGAGTAACTGGGCCCGTGCGCCACAACTACTGAGCCTGTGCTCTAGAGCCCAGGCTCCGCGATAAGAGAAGCCACAGCACCAAATGAAGAGTAGCCCCTGCTCACCGCAACTAGAGAAAAGCCCACGCGCAGCAATGAAGACCCAACACGGCCAAAACTAAATAAAAATTAAAAAAAAAAAGCATTCTAAGTAAACTTGTTCCCTTAGTAGAGAGGGACCAAATCGAGTCTTGCACCAGCCTATTTTTAATAACAAAATCCATTTACTTAAGTTTAACCTAATCTCAGCCCAACCATGTGTAAAACTCCCTTTAAAAAAAAGATATATCCTACTTTCCTGCTGTATACTGAAATGTTTCCTTTATTGTTTTAGTAGCTTTAATTACATATTTAAATTTGAATCCAAAGCTCTAAAAAACCCTTAGTTTCTAGTGAAATCCAAGAAGCGATCAATTATTAACTGTCCTTTAGCATTCTGTAGGTTGGCAAACAACAATAATTTTTTTTTTTTTTGCGGTACGCGGGCCTCTCACTGTTGTGGCCTCTCCCGTTGCGGAGCACAGGCTCCAGACGCGCAGGCTCAGCGGCCATGGCTCACAGGCCAAGCCACTCCGCGGCATGTGGGATCTCCCCGGACCAGGGCACGAACCCGTGTCCCCTGCATCGGCAGGCGGACTCTCAACCACTGGCCACCAGGGAAGCCCAATAATAATTTTTTAAAACATCTGCTTTTTATAGAAAATAGTGTGGTACCAAACATAGTCCCAGACACCTTTAGCTTCTATATTCAGTACTTAATGTTTCAGTACCCTGCCTGGGAATGACCTAGCTATTCAGTATCCCCCGTCATCCAACCCAAACTAGCACAACTCTAAAATTTAAGTTACCAAATATCTGGAGGGACCACCCTTAAGCAGACATTCCCAAATCATAGCCATTTCTAAAGAGGTCACCCAAAAGCTCTCATCCTATTTGCATCTAATTTACTTATAAGAATTTCATCATACCAAGCTAATTTTTTTTTCTGTTGACAAACTGCAACAGAAACAACATAAACCCATTCACCCTCAGTAAACCCAGGCACAATAAAAGACATGTGTGTATTGACCACACCAACAATTGCCTTCATACTTCCTTGCCAAGAGAACCCCAATACTGTTCAGTTATTAGGCCCATGATTTTCATTGGTCCCTCCTTAGCCCCAGTGGGTGAATGAGGATTAGGTTAAAGCAATTCTGGTGTAATTCCTTTTCTTCTTGGCAATATTTGATTTAATACAGGTGCAACCTTGCTTAAGAACTGTGAAGGCAAATAAGGGAACTTTTGGGTTTCCTTTGCTCTTGAAAGGGACAAAAGGTTCATACTTTCCTGAATCTGGTCATTGTTGGATGAGGACTGGTGCCGTGGAAGCTGTCTTAGGATCATGAGGGAACAAATCCAAGGACAAAACTGACATGTAAAAATGGCAGAGGAAAATATGGCAAGAACCTGGATCCTTGATGTCACTGATTCACTGACTGAATCTATGCTGGAACCATTAGGAATTAGTCGTAATTGTTTAAGATACTTTTAGTTGTGTTTTCTATTACAAGCATTTAAAAGCATCCTAAGTAAGTAATGTTAAAGGCATCTCTCACAATTTATACTTACTTTTCGGAAACTCTTACTAGAAATTTCTATTGCTGGTTATAAGGTTTATCCTAAATAGTTTGAATTTTCTAAAAGACATGTCTGTATTAGTCAAACCAACAAGCTTAAGCTAGCTTCAATACCAGATATCAATTCCATACTGAATATTTCCCAGATCATGAGGACCTGAAGTTCATTTTGGCCTGTTTTCTAAATAGTAGTAAGTATTTAATTTGTAAGCATTTACTTTTAAGTCTATTAAATAGAGCTCATTTACAAGTTAACCTCAGCAATACTATCCAAAGACAAAGACACCTAATCATAATGAAACACATACATCCAGATAGATCTCATAGCCAGCAAACTTATATGCAAGACAAATGTAAACATACACACAGAACAAAATCTAATTCCTGCAGAACAAAAACAAAAGGGTGAAGTCCAACAATTTCCTCAACTTTTTCAAACAAGGATCCTACTTTTTAACAGCAAACAACATGCAAATGTAAAGATAAGGAATCATTACCACACGTGTCATGGCAATTCACCTGGCAAATGCAAACCAAAAATAACAGTTGGAATAGGTTGAACTTACTTAGTTACCTTCAAGCTTGCTCCTCAGAATATTTTCGTTCTCTTGGGGTCAGAATTCTGAAAAAAAGGTATTTTATCAAGCCAGCTTTCTCTTAACTGCATATGCAAAAAGAACCAGTTTTGGAATTTTAAGAGAGTTTCATCTTAAGTAATTTAGTCCAGAGTCTAAAGAATGTAGTGGTGATGAAATGTTTAAAAAAAATCTTCTTTCTCTCCCTTTCTAGGAGCATACTGAAGATCTCCCAGTTTTGCAAAATACATGCTAGGGGGACTACAAGATGGAACAGAGCTCTGATTATCCATACTTAATTATTCATGGCTGGTGTTATCTAATATTAATAAAGCAAACAAATGCAATGCAAAATGGTCTTTCAGGATCACAGTTCCCCAGTGCCAAAAAGGGAGATACCCATTCATTGCAAAAGGAAAATCCCAACCAATGCTCGACCACAGGCAAAACCCAACACAATAGGGAAGGACACCCTGGTGCCGTCACACGCAAGCCCTGTTACCGAAGACGTCTCAACTGACCAGTGCATACTGATACACACACATACAAACAACAAACGAATGGTCCCACTAACAAAGGCACAAGCTGGAGTGGCTCACCCCAAAACAATACACACACAAAAAAACACAAACTACGGTCACACAGAAATCAGTGGAGGTGTAGTCTAAAATTCCATTTCTACTCCCAGATGAAGGTCTCCAAACAGACTGGCTTAGCTCTCAAAAGAGAACAGACCCAGAGTGTCTCACTTCCTACAAGGGAAGTAACCCAAATGGAGTGGAGAGAATTCCCAGCCTGTGCAAGATGGAGCGACTTACCCCCAAGTGACACCAAATGTGGACCACAGCTCTGGACGTTTCTCTGCTCCAAATGACCTTGTGCACTGGGGCAGCTGACGCCTCTCAGGGAGAGTCCCTCACAGTTCCTGGATGCAAAATGAGCTCCAGCAGCTGCTGGGAACTTGGGAAGGGGCTGTCCCTGGCCGGGGTCCACCCGCCACAGGCACAGATTCCTGGCTGGCTCACCATAATTGTTACTGAACGCGAGTCTGTGCCTAATAACACAGTGAGACCGAACAATACTGAAACATTAGAGTTTGAAGCAGAGAGGTTAGTTGTGGGGCCAGGCAAGGAGACAGGTGGCTCATGCCTTAAAAAGGCCAAACTCCGAAAAGCTTTCAGCAAAGCCCTTTTTAAAGGCAAGGCGAGGGGGTGTGTGAATTGTTGCAAACTTCTTGGTGTCAGATCCTTTGTTCTTGTAGCTGTTCCTGTAGGCCAGGTTTCTGTTATTCTGTGTTCAGGTCAGGTCAAGGTCAGGCTATCCTGTATATTTCAAGCCATAGGCAACATTCTTTTACAAAAGGTGCAGAGCCAGCATGACTTAAGCAGAGGCAACAGGGCACAAAGGTTGGAGCTAAAGAAATAGATCCAATATGGAGTCAGATTTATTCTTCCCTATTACAAGACCACACACACCCCAACTTCAGATTCAAGTCCCCCATGCATGGCATCATAAGGTCCTGCGGGGGAAACTTAGTCCCTTCCTTCAGTGATCCAACGCTGGAGTTTTTCTGCAGTGTTTCTTCCAGCATGGCCATGCAGCCAAGGACTGAGCATCTCCAGTGACAGAGAGCTCGGCCCGTTCTCACAAACTCTGTTAGGAAGTACTCCCCCCACACCCCTGGGTTTTTTAGCATAAATCTGTTTTCACAGCAACCAGCCTTTACCATTGGTTTCCGCCCCCACCCTGGGAAAACCTTCCTCTCCACAACCTCCAGAGCATTCGGACAGCAAGCGTGCCCCCCCACCCCTTCTATCCATGTGAATCCTGTTCCTTTGTCCCAGCATCGCATGGTTTGTGTCCCCTTCTGGTCTGAACGCTTCTGCCCTGCATGTGTCACGTTTGGGGCTAATGTTGCCCCTGAGGTGTGGTGCCCACAGTCAGGCACAGCACACTGGGTGTGGTGATTTGTCCATCAATAATTTGGCACTTCGATGGCTTTTCTCACGAGACAGATGATTGCCTTTCGCAACATGAGCCCTTGAAGGCTGACATGGGTCACTTCTGGGGACAGTGTAATGATGGGTCTGAGTAAGGCCAGAGGGTCTTGCTCCTTTGCCACGTGCAGTGGTTCCCAGACAGTGGCCACAGGACACAGGTCACCAACGGTCAGGGGACTTCCCATGCAAAGGTTGCCAACTGTGATTGTGCTTCCATGCTGGAACCTGGGTGCCCTTGATGCCCTTGAAGTGTTCTTCATCCATCTCTGGAGGGCCTGCTACACGTATACATTCCATGACCAGTGCAATGTGTTTATAAGCGGGTGCATAATAAATTACTGGAAACAGCTGAGGTTTTAATCCTCCATTAATACAGAAAGTTTGACTCCTGTCAGCCATGGTCTCTGCTTAAAATATTTAGGAGTTGGTTTCCACAGCGGTCTGCCAAAGCCTTCCATGGTGGATGGCGGAAGCCGAGTCGGGGGCACTTCACTCACTGTGGAGGTGCGGGGGCCAGGGGGCATGCTGCTGCTTCTCACACCAGGTCAAGGAGCCAGGACTGTTCTGTGAGAAGAGTAGGAAGCCACTCGAGGACACGTAGAATTTCCGTCTCCAGTCTGAGGGTTAAGGACAGGGATGTCCAGCATCTTCTTTGTCAGGGGCTCCTCTGTTGAAGCCATTTGCCTGTTAGTATCCGGGTTTCCCTGCGGATGTGTCCTTTACGCTAGTTTTCTCACTTTCAGAGCTGCTATCATGACTGGTCACCCAGGTACGACACGGGTATTTCTATCTATCCGCCCCACACCAAAGCCCTCCCTTATCCTGGGCAGTAAGGGCCCCTGGGGTCCTTTAGAACCTGACACTGATACCTGAAGGGAAGGGCCTGATCCTAAAATACATGAGAGGATCCAGCACTGAACACCTGGGTGATGCCCTCGTGAGAAATTTAGGAAATGCCACTTGAGGTAACGGGTCTATCAATGGTGCTACCCCTTCATCCTTACAGACATGAAGTTCCCTGCAAGCTTTCCTGCCTGCTGCATAGTAAAGGAAGCGAAACAATAAATACGGGTGCGCTGCCCTGCCATGTGGGAAGCGCTCACGTACCCAGCACTTGATGCCCAGACCCGTCCCTGCCTCGCCTCCCGTCTCCTCCGCTCCGGCCATCCCCAGCCGTGTCGCTGGCGGCACCATTACCGACCCTCCTCCTCGCTGCGGGAAGTTCCTCAGGCATCCCAGGCCCTCCCGGGACGTCCAGACCCCACAGCTTTCCTATAACACTCTCCCTTCCACCAAACTGCTCTTTGGTAGGTCTACGAACGCCTCGTACCATGTCTGCGCACCTGCACAGGGGGTGGAGCCCTCTCCCCGCTCTTGGTCCAGCCTCGCCCTCCCTTCCAGGCCCCTGATTGTGCAGCCCCCAGCGCGCTCTGCTCACTCACAGGGGACCAGGGTGCTTCTGTCCTGGTGCCGCGCTTGGCGTGCGCTGTGTCATGTCGGGCGGGAGACAGTTCTCCAAGGGCCTCTCCTGTGTCTGACATCTTGCAGGCGGAGACACTGACACCTCTGTTCTGGATGGACCGTCTTTACAAGCATGCTTACACGGTGGACAGCCTGGAACCTCGGAGATGGAGGTTCCCTCTGGAGAAGGGGTGGCAGCCGTGCTTCCCATCGTACAAGCCTTGCCTGCCTTGGGCTCCAGGTTCCTCTCCTGTAATGCCACCCGCTGCCATGCAGTCACCATGTGGCCACCTGAGTCACCCTGCAGGAACTGGGGAACTAGCACAAGAAAAGACTGGCACCCAGACTACTGATATAATTTAAGTCCTTTATCTCTGACCCAGGGTCCTGTGTCTCCTGCCAGCACCCAGGACACTGGTGGGCTAGCTCCTCACTTACAAGTGGGGGAAAATCTCAGCCCTTTCACAGCTCTTGACAGGACCTTACTCTGGGAGTCTCATCTCCCCCAAATAAGAAAGTCAAGGGTAGAGACAGGAATCCTGTATTATATTTCCTAACACCTCTGATGTTTTCCCCTACACATTCTAGTGCACAGTAAGGTTTTTTGATGATGAAATAAATGATATTGATAATAAAGGCAAATAATCATAGCAAGAAGCTCCCTAGTTTGACTCAGTTTCCACCCATAATGATCTTTTCTGTTCTGCATGGCTCTGGGTCTCTCAAGCAATAGGGTCGTTTTTTAATTGCACATGTGCAAGAGGGGATGGGCAAGGAGCAAGTGTGGGGAGCCTAGGGAATAAGATGAAGGGAATAGGTTCCATAACCAAGCTGTGGCAGAGATTCCTAATTGCCACTCAATATTCATTCTTCCTTTTTTTTCCTTGTAAAAATAATCCTAATTATTGTTTTAGCTGAGAACATCATGGCTAGCTAAAATCATACATTTCTCAGTCTGCTTTATAGCCAGATCTGGCGTATCACAGAGTTCTAGCCGAGGAGACATAGTGGAAGTGGAAGAGAGTGTGCCCTCATTTTCACTCCTTTTTTCTTCCTACTGCCTGGATTGCAAATATAATTGCTGGCACTCCAGCAGCCATGTTGGCCCATGAGGTGAATTTGGAAATAGAATTCATGCATAGTGAGTAACAAGACAGGAGGAGCATGAGCCCCTGATACCATGAAGCCACCAAACCATCTGTGAACTGACTCCTGACTTGGTTCATGAGAGAAAAAGAAACTTCTGTTTTCTTTAAGCCACTGTTATTTTGGATCTTCTAGCAACCTAATCCTAACTACTACACAAACTCAATTTTCACTGAGTGTGGAGTATATTATAAATCACACTTCCTAAGAAAGGTGCCATCCTGTGTCCTTTTGACACTCAAAACATTGAAAAGTGAGGGCTATGATCAAACCACATACATGTCTCCATGCAACCCAACAGCAAACCCATTTTAAACAACTGAATTCAATTCTATTTTATGAAGAACTTAGTCTGACTCACACATGTGTGTAGTGTGTCTTAGGAATACTTACATAAACATATTTAGGAATGCCTTGTTTCAAATATTTTCTAACAGCTTGAACGTAAAGATTTTACTACCTAAAATAAAATGTCATAGGTACTTTGAAAATGCTTCGTAACTTCGCATGCCGCCAGCACAGCCCAACTCAGGCTGGGCCTGGCTTCCAACCTTGGCATCCTTCCTCTTGTACCCTAGTGATTTTAATCCCTTGGGCCAACCCCAAGCCAAGGCAAGAGACGCCCCAGCCCTACCAGCTCTACAGCCTGGGACCTTGGCTTCAGGTGACCATTGCTACCATCGGCTGCCTTATGCAAAATGCGATCCTTAATAAACCCTTCTGTGGAATGTGGAGAGGGAACACGGCGGGGCAATGCTAAAAGCACTCATGGTCTCGATTCTCGCCCCAGCTCCGTGGTGTACCAGTTGTGCTGCCGTCAGGAATGCATGGGCGTTCAGTCTCTGTGTCCTCACCTGACAGAAAAGGAATGAAGCAGTCTTTGAGGTTTCACAGAGCAATTCATGAGGAAGAGCTCTGTAACTAGAAGGGCCCCATCACGTCACAGACCATGAAGATGGGGACTTCTGACATTTAGAAATCCAATGGAAAAGGAAGGAAACCATGGACTTAGCCTACTGGGCATATATTAATTTTGCAAGGGTGTCAACCCCTATCATCTGTAACTTCTTGGATGTCTATCAACCCAAACCTATTAGGACCTTCTTTGGAGAGTTATCTCAGAGAAACTGTTTCCTTCTGCCCTCTTTCCAACATACACAGTGGAGGCTAAGGGTATTGCTTTAACTCATCAAACCAAATAAGGTTTATTAATATTGACCAGAGACTTATTAATACGTCTTTTGTTACCCAAACGTTATTGACCAGAGATGTTTCAATATTGATTTACATAACAAATCACCAGCCACAGGCGTTAGATTCTGAAAAAATCCCCTGGTCAATAAATGAGTTAATTAAAAGAATTTAGGTATCGGTCTCAGAACAGCAAGATTTGCCTGGTACCTTCTGAAAGACCAAGGGCAGATGGTGGCATTTCAATATTCACCATTATAGCAGTGTTACTATTCACTATTTTAAAAGATCATCAGGGATACAGGCGAGGCTCATTCTTTAGTCAGTGGTTTCTCAAACACCATGAGGAGAACCTGCTGTCTTCCTGGTGAAGTTCTCAGTCAGGACTGTAGAGAGAAGCCCACAGTTCTGAGATGGAGCACAGAAGTCAGATGCAGGGGGCTCTCTGAGTTGGGCTAACTTGTCAACCTGCTCACCTCTGGTAGGTGGCCTACGTTTAGATCCCAGCTTTGCTATTCGCTTTCACGTAATCCTGGTCCCATAACTGAACTTCAGTTTCCTCATCTATAAAATGGGAATGACAGAACATACTAGATGCTTGTTACTTTCAATACCATTCCTCCTAGTTTCTCAAAAAACAAACAAATAAACAAAAAAACAATATCTACAGGATCAGAGACCATTGCTACATGCGCCGAAGCCTTGGGGACTCTGGGCCTCCCTCCCAGCGTCCTTAGAGGGTCAAGAAGAGATGAAAGCTGATTCAGAGATGTTCCTTGGAGAAACAACTTCAAGACTTGTGTGGGATGGAACTCTACTGGATGACCTCAAACCAGAGGCAGAACTGTGAAGCAGACAAAGGCTGTGCTCAGTTCCCCTGCCTCCCAATTCCAGACCCCCTCTCCCTCCCGAGAAGATGTCCGTTCTTGGACACCAGTGTCCCTTAGCTGCTCATGGAGGCTCAGGTCATCTTTCCCTCCCGGGGAAGTCCAGTGCCCAGGGTTGGTCTCAGGCACCACACTCTCATCTCTCAGTCATCCTCATCACAACTTCCTTATGCACCAGACTCTTCTAGAAGAAGGTCTGATAAGGCGATTCACTCAGTGGTTAAGGAGCTCGTAAGATTCTTGGGGTTTCCCTGTTCAAGACAATTAGCAGTTCCTCCCATAGGAGATTTTAAGGCTAAGGCATCACCAAGAAGCCCTTTTATTCTCTTTCCTAAGCCCCATCTTGAACCCACGGGTAAAAAGATTTTTATTTGCCAAAGAGGCAACGTAATAAGCAGTCACGCAGTGCTGGCCATGGGCTGAGGCCACCAGCGCCACCCGGGCCTGAACTTAACTGCTGCCCCCAGCAAGACACCCGAGCAGGACGGCTTTCCGAGCCCTGTCGCTGGCTTGTGAACCCACTATTAGACTTCCAAGATAAGCCTTTAGGAATTTCTAGCCTTAAAAAAGGATTTTGAGAATAGGCTGGTGAGGTAGCATTTTTTAAGGCAACAAGCTGTGTAAGTGTCCACCTAGTCCACCGTCGGAGAGGCACACCTGAGCCCAAAGCACTGCCTCTGCCTTTCCCTGTCCTAAGACAGGTGACACCGAGAAAGGGGGGAAAGTCCTTTCAGCCTCAAAGGTCTTTCCAGTTGAAAACAGTGCTGAAGTAGCAAAATAAAATCACCCATCGACAAAAGTGTCGAGGGACCCAGCCCACCTCAAAGGCCTTCTTCCCTGAGCCAGGGTGTAGGAAGGAGTCTGGCACCAGCCTACCTGCCCTGTGCGGGCAAGGGAGACAGCAAGCAAGACCCAGGGAAAGCCGCTCAAGAATGGAGACACTTGCGGGCCGCTGGAGCCGAGGGGCCGAGGCCAGAGCGGCCAGGTCGCTGCAGATGGAGACAAGATGCTCTGTGACATGCCAAGCTGTGTGCTGGGAGGCCCGCACACAAACCCTAGCCAGGCTCTCATGTCCGCCCTGTCCCCCTCCACAGAAAGGCCTTATCACCTGTCACACACGGGTATTTTCAGCCACACTCGGCTGCAGGGATAAACACGGTGTCCGCAGTAGCACCCTTGACTACAAAGGACAACTGTGACAAATGTCAGGGCCCTTTGAATTTGAAGATAGCCTTGTTAACTACTGCGGAGGCCGGACTTTCTGCTGTCAACAGAGCTTCTCAAGTTATTTACGCCCGCGGCGACTTGCATTAGATCACCCCGCCCCCCACTTTTAGCTGCTTCCCTGCGACATGTCAGAATGAAAGCCAGCCTGCTGTCAGCAGTCACATGTCCCACATCGCCTGGATGACCACTGAAACGGGAGTTCCCACCATGGGCTTGAGGCGTCTCCACGTTAGCCCAACTCTAATTCCCCAGGGAACTTAATCGATGGCACAAAATGCTATCTCATCCTTCATTCTGGAACGCTGAAAGGCTTCCAACAGAATAAATCACTCTGTGAGACTCCGTAAACGCCCAGTCTCAACCATGCCTGCAAGGATTCTTGAAGAACCTGCACAAGGAGGCTATTGTACGCGTGTACAAATAGATGACACAATTCCAGGGTTTAATACTATCCGCCAAGTTAAACTACTGTGGAGCAGCTGTGCACATGTGAAATGATGCCTGGCACCACTGGAGATCCATAAATCAGCCCTGGCATACTTTCCTCCTATTAAGAGAGTCAAATAAGAAAAAACCCACAAATTAAGATGTGTCTAGGACATGGACGACATCGCCATTCCTCTCTGAATGCAAAAATAAATAAAAATTAGGCTTCATTTTGCTGGGGTTTCTTTCCGAGGGGCACAAGTTTTCCAGCATGTGAAAACCTGGCAGAAAACCTTGTTCTGAGCAGGGTCATGCTGGGCTGGTTGGTTTGCCTTTCTGTATGTCGCAGGCAAAACAGAAGTGATGAGCCAACCTGAGAGGCAGTTGTTCTTTACAAGGAGTGGACGGGGGCTTCCCTGGTGGCGCAGTGGTTGAGAATCCACCTGCCAATGCCAGGGACATGGGTTCGAGCCCCAGTTGGGGAAGATCCCACATGCCGTGGAGCAACTAAGCCCGTGTGCCACAGCTACTGAAGCCTGCATGCCTGGAGTCCATGCTCCACAACAAGAGAAGCCACCGCAATGAGAAGCCCGTGCACTGCAATGATGAGTAGCCCCTGCTCACTACAGCTAAAGAAAGCCTGCACGCAGCAACGAAGTCCCAAGGCAGCCAAAAATAAATAAACAAATAAATGAATGAATAAGGAGTGGACAGATACGCCAGGGACCCAATGCAGCCATAAATATATACATACATACATACATACATACATAACTAAGGAATGGATGGATAAGCCAGGAACCCAAACTCTCCCAGGAAAATTATAACCAGATTATATGTGTAGGGCCCTGTCTCTTTGCAGTTCATCCCTTTGTTCTGGCTTGTTCGTCTGCAGGACAACAACACACAGCAGAGGTCAGATGGCTGGGCCACTGGATGCCTCCATCCAGCCTTGGGTGAATGGCTTGGCTGGAGAAGCCAAGACTAAAACGAAGGGAAGTTGCATCATTATAAAGTTGGGTCACCAGTGGATAGAGTGACCAACCACCTCAGTCAGCCTGCATCTGAGGGGGTTCCTGAGATGAACGAGTTTTGGTGCTAAAATGAGAAATATCCTTGGCAAACTGGGCAGAGTTTGTCACCTCAGTAAGTGACCGAGTTTTAGGCTATTTGGGAAAACTGAATCATCTATGAGTCTAAACAAGCTGATAACTCTCAGCTTCTCTTTAGCTGAGTGATGTCAACACAGACAATCCAGTCCCCAGCTAGATGACTCCGCAGAGTGTCACAGATGTGCCAATTAACATCAATTAACTGAGCCTTTGCTTTGTGCTCAGCATGGCGCTGTGTACTGAGTAGGGATAAAAAGGCAAGTACAAAGAATGAAACTAGAACACTCCCTAACACCATACACAAAAATGAACTCAAAATGGATTAAAGACCTAAATGTAAGGCCACACACTATCAAACTCTTAGAGGAAAACAGAGGCAGAACACTCTATGACATAAATCACTTCAAGATCCTTTTTGACCCACCTCCTAGAGAAATGGAAATAAAACCAAAAATAAACAAATGGGACCTAATGAAACTTCAAAGCTTTTGCACAGCAAAGAAAACCATAAACAAGACGAAAAGACAGCTCTCAGAATGGGAGAAAATATTTGCAAATGAAGCAACTGACAAAGGATTAATGTCCAAAATTTACAAGCAGCTCATGCAACTCAATAACAAAAAAAACCAAACAACCCAATCCAAAAATGGGCAGAAGACCTAAATAGACATTTCTCCAAAGAAGATGTACAGACTGCCAACAAACATATGAAAGAATGCTCAACATCATTAATCATTAGAGAAATGCAAATCAAAACTACAATGAGGTATCACCTCACACCAGTCAGAATGGCCATCATCAAAAAGTCTACAAACAACAAATGCTGGAGAGGGTGTGGAGAAAAGGGAACCATCTTGCACTGTTGGTGGGAATGTAAACTGATACAGCCACTATGGAGAACAGTGTGGAGGTTCCTTAAAAAAGTAAGAATAGAACTATCATATGACCCAGCAATCCCACTACTGGGTATATACCCTGAGAAAACCATAATTCAAAACGAGTCATGTACCAAAATGTTCATTGCAGCTCTATTTACAATAGCCAGGACATGGAAGCAACCTAAGTGTCCATCGACAGATAAATGGATAAAGAAGATGTGGCATATATATACAATGGAATATTACTCAGCCATAAAAAGAAACAAAATTGAGTTATTTGTAGTGAGGTGGATGGTCCTAGAGTCATACAGAGTGAAGTAAGTCAGAAAGAGAAAAACAAATACCGTATGCTAACACATATATATGGAATCTAAAGAAAAAATATGGTTCTGAAGAACCTAGGGGCAGGACAGGAATAAAGACACAGATGTAGAGAATGGACTTGAGGACATGGGGAGGGGTAAGCTGGCATGAAGTGAGAGAGTGGCAATGACATATATACTACCAAACGTAAAATAGATAGCTAGTGGGAAGCAGCCGCATAGCACAGGGAGATCAGCTCGGTGCTTTGTGACCGCCTGGAGGGGTGGGATAGGGAGGGTGGGAGGGAGGGAGACACAGAGGGAAGAGATATGGGGATATATGTATATGTATAGCTGATTCACTTTGTTATAAAGCAGAAACTAACACACCATTGTAAAGCAATTATACTCCATTAAAGATGTTAAAAAAATTAAAATTAAAAATAAATAAAATAAAAAGGGAAGTGCAATTAATTCCTCACTTTCTTTTAATTCACCTTTATAGGGTACAGCCAAGTAAACCTATGCTAACTCCTAAAGGATCTTGGAATCCACAAAGAGACCTGCTTTTACATGGAGACTGAGGGCGCACATGACCCCACAGCCCTTCCCAATGGCGCTGAAGGTCAGTGTCAACAAGCACACAAACCATTAGCTGAAGCTGGCTGAGGAGGGAGGAGAGAGAATGCTATGCCTTGATAGAGACAGGAGATCCATTTCTTCCGTGGCTGACTCTTCACAGACAGTTCTTCCATAGGAGCTCCAAAAAACGTCATTTGAATAAGCATATCGTCTCCTAAAGGAACTACCAGGAAGAAATACATTCATTTGATTTTGGAGTTCCTTTATTTAAAAATCTCACTGTCTTATAGTCAGGCATATTAAATCTTTATACACAACTTATAAAATGAATGATGTTCTTTTGGTGGCAGCCGCTGTCATAAGGCAAATGTGTGCTCTGTGGTCGGTACTGAAATTTTATTCTTCCCGATTACAGAAGCAAAACTTTTTTATTGTAGAAAACTTGGAAATTTTATTAAAACAAAACTTGAAATCACCTAAATTATTATTATTTTATAGTTTCATCCTATTCCTTTTCTGTGCACATATACTTTTTACATAGTTGGAGTCCCTGCGTGTCCACTTCAGTGTTCTACTTTTTACCCCCGACATTCTATTTCCCATATTTTCATGTTTCATGAAGTATACTTCCAAGTCAGTGGTCCTGGACCCCTTTACACCCTTTAAATTTATCATGTGGACCAAATATCCTTAAAATTCTCCTCAAAGAGTCTTGTGAAATGTTCCCTAAAAATTCCAGTCGATTCTGTGACCTGAGTGAGTGTTTACTATATTTCCTGCACTAAGACGTAGGAATTATGAAGATGTAAGACGAGAACTTCATGTGATACACACTCATGAGAATTTGAATCTGAAGCGACTCACTGTATTCTGTCCTAGTCATCAGTTATATGCACTGTAAAAACAACTTTCTAGAAACACGCCATGTATGTTTGACTCAACATGGCATTTTTTATCATTTTTGTAAAAAGTTGGACACTGCGCTCTTTATCAGAAATGTAGTATGAAGTATATAATTTTTCCCCAAGGAGAAGCCAGATTCGATTTACATGAATTTAACATCATTTTAAACATTTCAGGGGTAGAGCTGTATCAATTAATATGCTTTCTTGCAAACAAAAAGGCTAACTGGCTTAGCCAAGAAGGACATCAATTAAGCTGCATAGTTTGGAGACCAGAGCAGAGCGGGCTTGGGTGAGAATGTCAGGGTCTCTCTCCTCTTTGTGCTCCTCTCAGCCTTGTCCTCCTTCCAGTGTTGGGCCATCCTCAGTCGGGGAGTATGATGGCTGCTCCCAACACAGCAAGGTCCAGAGGGAAATAAGGGACGAGGTCTTAGAATCAAGGAAGCCTTTTCCAGAGGCCCGCACCAGATGTCCCCTCCTGTTTCCTGACTAGTATAAGGTCATACACACACATGCCTGCCTGGTCTGATCACTAATAAGGGAAATGGGATAACTGGCATTGACTTAGACCAGCAATCATCAAACTATTGCCAAGGACCGCTTCTGGCCCTCAGCCTGTTTTGTCAATAAAGTTTTATTGTAACACAGCCTTGCTCATTTACATATGATTGTGTCTGGCTGCTTTCTCGCAGAGCAGAGCTGTTACAACAGAGACCATGTGCTTCACAAAGCCTAAATGTGTCCTGTCTGGCTGTCTTAGTTTGTTTGGGGTGCTTTTTTTTTTTTTTTTAATTTATTTTTGGCTGCACTGGGTCTTTGTTGCTGCACGCAGGCTTTCTCTAGTTGTGGCGAGCGGGGGCTACACTTTGTTGCGGTGTGTGGGCTTCTCATTGCGGTGGCTTCTCTTGTTGTAGAGCACAGGCTCTAGGCGTGCGGGCTTCAGCAGCTGTAGCACACAGGCTCAGTAGCTGCTGCACGCGGGCTCTAGAGTGCAGGCTCAGTAGTTGTGGCGCACGGGCTTAGCTGCTCCGTGGCATGTGGGATCTTCCCAGACCAGGGATCGGACCCGTGTGCCCTGCATTGGCAGGCGGATTCGTAACCACTGTGCCACCAGGGAAGCCCCTGGGCTGTTTCAATAAGATACCATACACTGGGAGGCTTGCAAACAACAGACATCTCTTTCTCACAGTTCTAGAGGCTGCGGAGTCTGAGGTCAAGGCGCTGGCAGATTCAGTGTCTGGAGAGAGCCCATATCCTGGTTCAGAGACGGCCACCTTTTGGCCGTGTGTCACGTGGAGAAGGGGCAAGGGAGCCCTCTGAGGGGGCCCCAATGCCCCTTCTGAGGGCTCTGCCCTCATGATCCAGTCACCTCCCAGAGTTCTCATCTCCAAATACCATCACTTGGACATCAAGTTTCAACATCTGAATTTTGGGGAGACACAAACATTCAAACCAAACACACTGGCCTTTTACAGAAAATATTTGCCGACCTCTCATGCAGAGAATGCTTAAGGCGGGATAGATGGAGACAGATCACCCACAATGACTGTTGCAAGTCAGTGTGGCCCTAAAAACAAACTCTGTCCTCGAAACGCAGAGAGAAAGCTAACGGCGTATTATCACACTGCACGGATCATATAAACTATGCATGAAGATTAAAGCAGAAACAGAGACACAGACGTAGAGAACAAATGTATGGACACCAAGGGGGAAGGGGAGGTGGGATGAATTAGGAGATTGGGAATGACATATATACACTACTGTGTATAAAACAGATAACTAATGAGAACCTGCTGTATAGCACAGGGAACTCAATGCTCCATGGTGACCTACATGGGAAGGAAATCTAAAAAGAAGGGGATATATGTATACATATAGCTCATTCACTTTGCTGTACAGCAGAAACTAACAACATTGTAAAGCAACTATACTCCAATAAAAATTAATTTTAAAAAAAGTAATGTGAGAATTCAGAGGAGAAAGTCATCAATAAAGGCAAGGCAAAAGCATCACCCCAGGACACGAATTCTCCCCTAGATGTCTGGAGACGAGAAACAGACGCTGCTCTCTCCAGCCTCCCTGCATCTGGGGGCTCACTCTCCAAAGACAGGTGACCAGCACGTGCAGGTTGGTCTGGATGCTGGCACCACAGGCTGCAACGGGACGGTCCCCTGGCCTTCCTCATGTCTTCTCAGCCTTAATCATTCCAGGATGATTCTAGATAAAAATGTGGAATTTCATCATTGTTGTCCAACCCTGTTGATACAAGTCCTGTATCATTTCCCTCCTGTTCTGTGGTAATTCTCTCTTGTTCTCGACTATTAGGATGCCTTCAAAGAGGTCTGAAAAGCACTCATCGTAAGAGGTAATATTAGAAGCCTCACTCCAGTCAAGAGGATTTTTACACTGAAGGAGATTAGAAAATCCTTGAGCTGAACGAGAAAGGAATCTGCAGGTACTTCTCGTTAGCTTCAAAGCTACCACTCTTGGTACTTTCCTAACCTGATGCTTCAGATGTGTACTGTGATGCACCAAGCGTCGGGCTAAAAGATGCATACTGAAGGATCCAAGGATATGGAGAAACAGCCTTCAAACTCCTGTCCCATCTGCCCTCTAGAACTCAGAACACTCAGTCTGAAGCTGAGGTGACGACTTCAGATTTCTCATGAGTTTCACAAGGTGAAAACTAGATGGGAAGCAGCCATTGATTAAAAACAAGGAGAGGATGCCAAACTGTTTGGTTTTGACACACGTTGTGTGTGTGTGTGTGTGTGTGTGTGTGTGTGTGTGTGTGTGTGTGTGTGTGTGTGTGTGTGTGTGTGTGTTGCTCTGGGTATCTTACATAGTAAACCACTGGAAGGTTGTTATTCAAGAACAGGACTGCATGGTCTGGGAAGCTCAGGTAACGTTTGATTCTTTTCTAAAGTAAGTGGGCAGAGGGCCTACAAGTAGAAAGAAGATGGTGAGGAGAGCCGGAGTGGACGTTAACACAAAAGACAGCTGCCTTTCGTGTCTTCCTGGACTCGCGGAAGGAATCCCTTATCATCTACTGAGCGATAAACGTGGGAGCAGAAGAGGGGGAGAAGAGAGCCAGCAGCAGGCTGGGACACCAACTGATCACACAGTCTTTGGAGATGCTAAGATGAGTGAGGCAGTTAAAACCAACACATGGGATGTGCCCGCTACTGTATACAGAACAGATAACCAACAAGGACCTACTGTATAGCACAGGGAAGTACAGTCAGTATCTTGTAATAAGCTATAATGGAAAATAATCTGAAAAATTATATATATGTAATATATTTATATTATTATACATATATATGTATCACTGAACCACTTTGCTGTACACCTGAAACTAACATAACATTGTACATTAACTACACTTCAGTTTTAAAGAAATGGTTATTAAAAGGAAAAAGACAAACAAACAAAAAACCAACACATGGCACGCTGGGGAGGAAAGTGCCAAAGAGTGATTCATGAGGATCCAAGCCTAGGAGCAGCTCGGCCTCCACGTGCAGCCTGTGCAGGAGGCGGTCCCGCCCGGCACCAGGTGTCCTGTGCGCCCCAACACGCGGCCTGGTGCGCACACGCACCACTGCACAGATGCGCGCAGGGCTTCAAGCGCTCCCAGCACACACCCGCGAATATTTCATGTGCGTCTGTGGGCTGCATATAGGTTGAGAAAAAAAGAATGCATAGAGGAGGATTGTTTTGCTTCGGTGTATACGTGAACTTTGATGGAACTTAGTAAAATACAGAGCGTTTACGAGCGTGATGGATGGCTGTTGGGGGACTGGTTTCCTGGCCTCCCGGCTGGGCTGCAGCGCCGGGCTGCAGTGACAGCACTGGGTAAGGAATGGACAAACAACAGGTCCTGTGAGTTGGTGGCGCTGGGACTGCCCCGTCTGAGTGGGAGGTCCGAGCATCCATCTCCAGCAGCACACAATTCAGAGGGGAGTGAGGGATTCCTGTGGCGTGTGGAAACAGCAAGGGGGTAAAATGAGAGGGAATCATGAAAGTGCACTCGAATCACCCAACGTGCTGAGGACTGTTCATGTCGACAGATTCCACTACTGCGAAGCCACACGCCTGGTGAGTTTCCGGATCACATCCAGGACCTGCTCTTCCGCTCTAAGTCCCCACCAACATCAGCCATGCTGGGCGGCACAGGTGACCGGCCAGCTCAGCTGGAAGACAAGCAGCCTCTTCATCCCTTTAAAAAATTAGCTTGTCTGAACTGTTGAAATTCTAACATACTTAAATCAGCAGGACTGGTGGCTTCAGCTGCAACCCTAGGTCAGGGCTGCTTCTCTTCTCTGCCTTCCCTTGGTCTGTGACACCCACCATGTAAAGGGCACCGCTGCACCCAACTCCCACCTTCATGTGATCCTTATTTTTCTTGATCTTAACAGACCTGGTGTCCTTTCCTCTGGCTGTGAGCAGAAAGTTCCTGACTTCCTCAATGCTGCAACAGGTGGCCAGGAGGCAGCAGGAAGAGGGGACACCCTTCTGCACTCTTTTCATAAACGGTAGGTGTTTGTTTGCTTGTTGGTTTGTTTTTCATACTGAGGCTCTCCTCTGCTCTGTATTTCATTTCAAAGTCACCAAGCAAGAAAACTGACCCGGCTACAGGTAAATGAGACTCCTTCTTGCTGCTGACCCTGGCTATGTTCTTTCCTTTATTTCCTTTTCCAGGGACTTGATAAGCTCCTGGAAGGATCTATGGACATTTGAGGCTGTTTCTTGAAGGAGCCAGATGCCTGGTCATTCTTAGGATCCCACAGTTGGGAAAAGCTCAGCGCTGATGAGGGAAAGGCCCAGGGATCAGGGAATCCCAGCTTCCTGACAGAGGTGGTGTTGCCATGGAAACTGAGCTGCCACAGCTGCCTGGGCTCTGACATCCGTGATTGGCTCTGGCAGGGGGTGGAGATGATCAAAAGCCAGTCTCAGAGGGGAGCTCCGCTGCCTTCTGTCTCCTCCAGCTGCCCCGCCAGGACAGAGAATGTCAGCTCTGCTCCTCGCTCAGACCTTTAGTGGAAAACATCCCAAAAGACTGAATTCTGAATCTAAGTGTTAAAAAAACAAAAATAGAAAATTTTAAATTCTATATAATAATGGATCCTAAACCTGTTGATTATCAGAACCCCTTGTTCACATGAGGTTTCAAAAAATACCAGTTCCGGGGCCCCAAACTGGGAGAGTCTGAATCCTGGTCATAGGGTCAGTTTCTGCACTCTGTATTTTTAATCCTCCCCCAGATGATTCTAATGATCATCCATATTTGAGAACTAGAACTTAGTTTAGTGTTTTTTGTTTTGTTTTGTTTTTCATTTATTTACTTTTGGCTGTGTTGGGTCTTCATTGCTGCGTGTGTGCTTTCTCTAGTTGTGGCGAGCGGGGGCTACTCTTGGTTGTGGTGTGCGGGCTTCTCATTGCGGTGGCTTCTCTTGTTGCAGAGCACAGGCTCTAGGCGCGTGGGCTTCAGTAGTTGTGGCTCGTGGGCTCTAGAGCACAGGCTCAGTAGTTGTGGCACATGGGCTTAGTTGCTCTGCGGCATGTGGGATCTTCCCGGACCAGGGACTGAACCTGTGTCCCTTGCATTGGCAGGCGGATTCTTATCCTCTGCGCCACCAGGGAAGCCCTAGTTTAGTTATTTTTAAAAACCAAATATTTAAAAATGTATCTTTGGAGGTTCCATTTGGAAGGTACTGCTTGTGTTTTACTCCCAATTCCAACCCTCTACTAAGTGTCTTCTTCCACTGTCTTGGAATGACTAATTCGCAGTTTATAGGTGTGGCAGATACAGTCGTGCAGAAAGAGACATTTCATTCCACTTTTACTAAAATTGCTGAGTAACTTAAGAGATGAGAAAGCAATTAATAATTCTATTTTAATAGCACCCCAGAATGTCTCCTACTATCTCAAGGCATGCTGTGAAATTTCCTAGATTAAATTCATTTGAGTTCACTTAAACCTGTAAGGTTTGGAAAACACTGCTTTAGATTCAAGGAAAGAATTCCAGGAGTTTCCTCCCTGCCCCCTCTATCCACTCTCCCACCCTCCTTCCGTCTCCAAAGACACTCCTCTGCAGAGGAAGCTCTCATGTGCATTCTTTTTCCATCGAGGTCCAGTCAGGAAGACAGACACCACACTAGGTATTGCAACAGAGGGGATTTGATACAGGAAGTCTGTTACAGACGTTAGAAGACGAAAAAAGCAAAACAGGACACTAGGATACAGAGACAGGTAGGAAGCAGCTTCCACTCTTGGGGAAGAGTTGGAGTCACCAGACCTGGAAGTTGACTGAGGGCCACATAGGGCTGGAACCCAAGTCTCAGGGTAGGGCCTGGCTGAGCCACTGCTGGTGGAATGCAGAGAACCCCGCAGCCCCACCCCCACAAGTACAAACGCCCCTCATGTCCCCTGCCTCTTGTTTGTGGAAAAGCTCATCTCCCAGGCTTCCCTGAGTCACAAAAGCGTAGGCTCCAGTAGTTAATGATTAGGACAACAGAGTCACAGACTCAGTGTCTGATGGGTATTCCTGAGCTGTTTTACAGATACTGTAACAGCCACCAGAGGGCACGACACAAGCTGCTCCACCCTGAGCAGCACTGAATCTGTGGCTAGCACAGTTCCAAGCACTGGCCTCAAGAGAATGGCATTAATATTATTGCTCATAATAATCTGTACCTTTGTGGCATCAAAATAATTATAGCTTGCTCTACCCGTACATGTAAACGGGCAACGAGAATTGTCAGCAAAGAGATGCTACATACCCATGTTGACATCTTCCACTCTGAGAAGGCGCCCAATGTCAGCATGAAGCAGTTACAGAAGATGGACATTCGCCCCTAATTCCACAGAAATGGGATGATGTTTAACAGTGGGGAACTGAAAGCAGCTCTTTTGCCCCTTTCCTGTTTACTCATTTCTGTCCCTCTTTAACCTTAAAAACCGAATTATAGGAATGAGGTCACTAACCAATAGAAACTACACCCTGACTTATTCTCTCCTGAATGCACACCATGATTTGCCTGACCTGTTGATTCTTTTCCTAGATAAAAAGAAGAATGAAGAATGAAGTAGTTAAAGAATGACTAGCTGTCTACCCGCAGTAGCCCCCTTAGCCATCCTGCTGGCAGATCACTCAGACAAGATGCCATCTGAAGAGAGACTCAGCCAGTCTGCACGCAATGGAGATGCAGAACCCAGCCTCCTGCCTTGATGATTCCCTGAGATTCTTCCCCCTTTTCTCCTGGAAAAACTGTCATGGCTGAGCAGAATCTTCAGAGCTGGTCTCTGGACACAAGTCCACCTTCTCCCCAGATTGCCAGCTTTTCTGATTAAAGCACCTTTCCCCTCTACTGACACTTGCCTCTCCAATGATTGGCTTTTGAGCAGCGAGCAGCTGAACCTGAGTTCAGTAACACTGGTACCTCAGGAGGTGGGAGGAGAGGCCTCTTGGATCTGGGGCTCTGACTCCCTGGGACCACTGCTACTCAGATGGATCGCAGTGAGGTTCTGGGACCATGGAGAGAGGTTGAAGACAGCAACCAGCCACTGCTGCCTGGTAAAGAGCCATTGATAGGCTGACACTCAGAAGCAGCAAACAAAAGGGAAGAAGGAAAACCCCTCTCCCTTCCGCTGCCCAGTCTCCGTCTTGGGTGCATCAGTAGGAAGCCACCTGACCAGCACAAAGGATGGTCTCCAGAGTCTTGGCCCCTGTGTCACAAAACAGAGTAGAGAAGGGAAGGTCTGGAGAGGGATGGGGGCTGGGTGGGCAGTGTCTTGGTCAAGCACAGCATCAGATGAACCTTTGGGTCAAGAGAGCAGGGATGATTGCATTGGCAGAAACAAGGTTAAAAGCTTTTGTTTCTGCGGCTGCTTTTTTTTTTTACTTTTTTTTTGGCTGCACCCTACAGCATGTGGGCTCTTAGTGCCCTGACCAGGGATTGAACCTGCACCCCCTGCATTGGAAGCGTGGAGTCTTAACCACTAGACCACCAGGGAAGTCCCTGCGGCTGCTTTTCTGATGGTCAAATGAATTTGGGAAAACCAATGCCATTAGCATATTGAAGGATCTGAGAAGTCCTACAGTAAAGGATCCTGCTTTACTTTGTTAATTATTTCTCAAATTTATTTAGTATGAATTCCTTATTTTTTTGGATATAATATTCCTTAGAGCACGCGAACTGTGTTGTAAATGCCATTCTAAAAAATGCACTACACCTCAGCGCAAACTGCTTTTTTATCTGTTACCTTCTGGAGCTGGAAAAAAATAACATATAGAAGTGAAATAGGAAGAAAAACAGAATTCTATCTGCAAAGTATTGAGTCTAACTATTTCACTTTCATGGTTCCTCTTATCTGTAAACGGGACATCCCCCCTGCCCTTCACCATGCTGTGAGGAAAAGAATTCCTTACTCAACCTCCAGAAGAATCACTAACCATGAGCCATAACAAAGACCACCAGCCTCGACATAATCTGAGAGAAATGGGGAAGTGTTCCATGGAACTGCACAGAGCATCACAGAGAGACCTGGGTGCCCACTGCCCTTAAACACACAGAGTAGCTTGACAATTACCCCATGGGGCGAAGTGCAGCTCCACTTTTATTCAAGGAAGTAAAAGGCAACTCCACTCTCTACCTTTCCATCACTTTTAGGACTCTGATTATTTCAACCTCCTCCATCCCTGCCTCAGGCTGGAAGAGGCATCTGATTTAACACCTGACACAGGCTGACCCGGAAACAGAGGGTGCAGGGCAGCAAAACTCTCTGTGGCAGATGCAGACGTTGGGGTTGAGAGGTTGTCTGCAAAGGCAGATGCTGAGAGAAAAGGAGCAACCAGGACGGAGAGAGGGGGAGGAGACAGGGAAGACGGAGAGGGGAGGGAGGGGAAGAGGGTGGAGGGAAGGAAGAAAAAACAGCTGCTTGATGATTTTCTAGACCCCCTGGAAACTGGCTCTAAATTATCCCTGTTCAACTAGAATGTTTCCAACTCATAGACATATCCCCCACACACATCAAGTTATGCTAATCTGGCTTTTACTTTTGAGCTGGATTTCATTCATGAAGACAGCTCTTTCCTCTCTGGAAATCTGGAAATTTCTTACGCAAAAGCAGTTTGAATTGATTTTATTTATTTAACTGTATCCTATTTATTCCATTCTGTACCCTAAAAACAGGTACCAAAAATTCCAAACACTTAAATGTGGATGCAAGTAGCTATCACATGACTTCAGCCTATTTCTTTTTTTTTTTTTTTTTGCGGTACGTGGGCCTCTCACTGCCGTGGTCTCTCCCGCTGCAGAGCACAGGCTCCGGACGCACAGGCTCAGCGGCCATGGCTCACGGG
Organism: Lagenorhynchus albirostris; assembly: GCF_949774975.1. Classification (NCBI taxonomy): domain Eukaryota; kingdom Metazoa; phylum Chordata; class Mammalia; order Artiodactyla; family Delphinidae; genus Lagenorhynchus; species Lagenorhynchus albirostris. The sequence continues at coordinate 108,945,023 of NC_083101.1, forward strand.
CCCAGCCGCTCTGCGGCACATGGGATCTTCCCAGACCAGGGCACAAACCTGTGTCCCCTGCATTGGCAGGCAGACTCTCAGCCACTGCGCCACCAGGGAAGCCCCAGCCTATTTCTTTTCATCATGACTTGCTATCTACAGACCTGACGTGGCACTAGATTCATATTAAAACATTCTGGCCCAATTCTAGTTCTGAGAAACATTTCTGTCCCATTCATCTGGAAGCTGATCAGTTGAGACAGAGTCTCTGGTAGCTTTGTGTCCAGCACCCACATAACAAAGGACAAAAGTTCCTGGGGCAGAGACAGGAGAAACCAAGCCCAGTTAAATATGTATAGTTCCAGGCATTAGAATCTCCTATTAACACCCTAGCAGACACAGTCTCTTTCTGAAATTAGATTCCTTTCAGCAGATCCGGCCTTACTTCACAGTCAAAACAACACTTCTGAATATCCCCCAAGCTAGTTCCCAACCACAGCCTCCTGTGAAGGTGACCTATGAAGGTTGCTTCCACTTGTATGCTTTTGACTGAAGGAACAGCACCTTGTCCACCTCCTAAATTCGCTGGCTTTTGTCTTGCTTCTTGTTCGCTTGATTCTAACTCTTTCTACCCTTTTGGAATTAATCAGTTTGCTTTCCAAACTTGACTTCAGCTGGAATACAAATTTAAATTTCCCTTTGCTCAGAGGCCCACGACTGAAGGCCAGCAGTGGCTCCCATTCCCAAGTTTAGTTCTGCTTACTGAACCCTAGTATGTGCAGGGTTCACTCTGAAAATAACAGAGTGCCCTCCTGCCCATAAGCGGAACTCTGGTCCTGAGTAAAATGACCTATGGGAGAGCCTACAAGTTAACCCCTATGTAGGCTTGAAAAACTACTCCTTGTAAATATTTCAGCGTTTGCTTTTCCTCTTTTAACAACTTTAAATGTACTTAAAATATTTTTCCTGAAGTTCTTAAGGTCTAATTATACAGGTTGTTATTACTGATGATTCTGGATTGTTTCTTTCATGTATTTTGTAATTTAGAATTGCAAGTTCATTTTGGTGAGACTGTCTATAGGAATTCTGTGTAGGGCTGAAAATACACCTTTCTAGAGAAGGCTTTTAATAACTTTTATTGAAGACTCCAGGATTGTTATCGGCCTGAGACTGCATTTCAAACTATTTTGTTAGGGAATCTAGGCCCTCCAGACAGTCCAAATTCAAACCTTAAACCAGAGGGAGGGCAACCTGAAGCTGACCTTGCACAAATCTTCTTTACACTTTGCCTAAGAAGGTATTTTCAGTGTAAGTCTATATAGGATCAGAAGTGGTTATCAAGCAATTTCATATTCAGAACTGACTATATACACAAAGGAATCTGGACAAAAAATAAGAAGGAAATGTTCAAAGTATAAATACATGAAAAACAACACAGGACTTTCACTGCTAGCAATAGTGCTGATTAGATAACCTGAAAACCCTCTTACTACAGATCACTGAGATGTACTGGACAAAAATATAACAAGTATGCTTTTAAGCGCTAATAGTAAAGTAAGGGAAATACTCCAGAAACTGATATTTTGACTGTTCTGGGTTTAACAATGGGTTTGAGTTTTAATGTCTATGAAAGTACAAGAGGCAAATTTTGGGGTCCACGAGGGGCAGAAATTTGGATCTAACACCCTCAAATAAAGAACCCTTGAATTACTATACATCTGTGAAAGGGGAGAACTGAAAACATTTATCCCCTCCCAAAGTGAGACTTAAAGGAAACTCTTCTGTTTAGCCTGACCTATGGGAGAAAGGAGATGGGAAGTAAAACCCTGAGAATCTGCAAACACATGAGAGCCTCAGGCTGCATTACCCTATGCAAATCTCATATGCTGGATAGAAGATTCATAAGGCAATACGATTTTCAAATACTACTAAAATGCAATTTCTATCATAATTTTATAGATCTTCTTAGGACTGGTATTACTTAGCCCCTCTTGGGCATCTGTTTTACTGATTACCAATACAGACAGTATTTGGATCCAGCCTAAATCCTTTCTTCTGCAAAGCAAACATATTTCCTCTTCTATTCTTTTTCTTTTTTAAAAAATTAATTTATTTATTTTTGGCTGTGTTGGGTCTTTGCTGCTGCACGCGGGCTTTCTCTAGTTGTGGTGAGCAGGGGCTACTCTTCATTGCGGTGCGTGGGTTTCTCATTGCAGTGGCTTCTCTTGTTGTGGAGCAAGGCTCTCAGGTGCACGGGCTTCAGTAGTTTTGGCATGTGGGCTCAGTAGTTGTGGCTCGCAGGGTCTAGAGCACAGGCTCAGCAGTTGTGGCGCACGGGCTTAGCTGCTCCGCAGCATGTGGGACCTTCCCGGCCCAGGGCTTGAACCCATGTCCCCTGAATTGGCAGGCGGATTCTTAACCACTGTGCCACCAGGGAAGCCCCCTCTTGTTGTATTCTTAACGGAGGACAGACTCCTTAAATAATCACCCTTCTTCGTGGTACTGAAGACCCAATCTCCCTGCCACACATTCCACTCCGTTGTCTTAGTAACCCAGCCGCACAGAGGGTATCCTGGAGGGAAATGTCCAAGATCAAACGGGGTGTCTCTCTTCACGAACTAACAAATGCAATTTTCTCCTTTCTAGTTTTATTAGCAGTGAGAATCTCTGTTCAAATAATACATTGAAATGAAAGGTGCCACAGAAAATGCACCACTTTTAAATCCCACAGAGGCTTGAAACTGTTGCTTTAGTAAACATTTTCCAAGTAATGCTGTTTGTAGAATAATTACAGTCTGACTTTTTCTGTCATCAGAATCGAGTGACTGGTTCTCTGATGACTTTTTTTTTTTTCTCTAAAAAACACAATGATTCTGTTTCTGGCAGATTGTATTTTTCAAGGGTAAACTTTGATTCTGTCTCTCACTGACTCTGTTTTCAAAGTGAAGTAAAATGGAGTGTTAATTCAACATGTGTCAGTCTGGACAGTTAAATCCTATCACCTGTATTCACCATCTATCTTATGTCCCTGCTCTTTCTCTCCCCTCTACCCCAAACACATACAGAAACATAAAGTCCTTTATTCTCAATATTTGATTCCTTTTTTTTTTTTTTTCCCCTGCAGTATGTGGGCCTCACTGCTGCGGCCTCTCCCGTTGCGGAGCACGGGCTCCAGACACGCAGGCTCAACGGCCATGGCTCACGGGCCCAGCCGCTCCGCAGCATGTGGGACCTTCCCGGACCGGGGCACGAACCCGTGTCCCCTGCATCGGCAGGCGGAGTCCCAACCACTGTGCCACCACGGAAGCCCTGATTCTTTTTTTAAAATAAATTTATCTATTTATTTTTGGCCGCGTTGGGTCTTCATTGCTGCGTGCGGGCTTTCTCTAGTTGTGGCAAGCAGGGGCTACTCTTCGTTGCGGTGCACGGGCTTCTCACTGCGGAGGCTTCTCTTGTTGCGGAGCATGGGCTCTATGTGCGTGGGCTCAGTAGTTGTGGTTCGCAGGCTCTAGAGCACAGGCTCAGTAGTTGTGGCTCACAAGCTTAGTTGCTCCATGGTATGTGGGATCTTCCTGGACGAGGGCTCGAACCTGTGTCTCCTGCATTGGCAGGCGGATTCTTAACCACTGCACTACCAGGGAAGTCCTCAATATTTGATTCTTACGTCTAACATTTTCCAGATACTTACACATTTTCCCCACCTAGACCTTCTATATATGTGTCCATTAATCCCAGAGAGTAACTGTGTATTCATAAGATCATTACAAAACAACAGAACACAGAACTGTTAATAATAACTATAAAAGCTGCTATTTCTTAAGTATTATAATCCAGAGTTTCTGTTAGGTGCCTCATGTAAATTACCATATTCCATTCTTTTGGCAACCTGTTATGAGTCGAATTTTGCTCCCCCAAAAAGACACACTGGAGCCCAGACTCACAGTACCTCAAAGTGGGACCTTATTTGGAGATAGTCTTTACAAAGGTAATTAGGTCAAGGTGATGTATCAGGGAAGACCCTCATCCATGATGACTGATATCCTTATTAAAAAAAAGGGAAATTTGGACACGGAGACACACACAGGAAGAATGCCATGTGAATATAAAGACAGCTGTCTACTATCTGAGGACAGAGACCTGGAGCAAACCCTTCCCTCACAGCCTCAGGAGGAATCAGCCCTGCCAACACCTTGATTCCAAACTTCCAGCCTCCAGACTGTGAGACAACTCATTTCTGTTGTTTAAGACACCCAGTTTGTGGTACTTTGTTACAGCAGCCCTAGAAAACTAATGCACAACCTTACAATTTAAGTCTTATTCTCTTTTTACTATAAAGGAGGACACTGCATCATAGGAGGATTAAAGCCCTTACCCAGAGTCCTACAGGCAGTAGTATTAGGGCTGTCAGGCAACACAGATCTGTTTTATTCCAAAGCCCACGTGCTTGTTGCTATAACATGCTGCCTCCAAACCTACGTTTGCACATGGGCTTCCTGGACACACCTAGAATTGTACAATCAAGGAATTTTTATATTGTTTATTCCAAGGAGAGCTTTTTGAACACTCACTTCCCCATGTTTTGGGAATGAGTTATCACAGAAAGTTCGAGAGTGAGGTAGAGCCAGTGACCTGGTTTGGGAGAAGCAAGGATATATAAACAATACATCATTTTCAAATATAAGTACCTCTCATGCAATATTTGGGACATGCTTACACTAAATTTTTTCCCATTGTTTATCTGAAATTCAAGTTTCACTGGCATTTCTGTAATTCTATTTGCTAAGTCTGGAAATTAAAAGTTCTTCCCCAGGAGAACTTTTGGTTTGGGGTCTCAGCCCCTGATGGCATGGGAGTGATGGCATAGAAGTGGCAGCAGAGGTGTCAATACCTAGGCCTGCTCTACGTGTAAAGTTCTTGAATTGTCTGGGAAATGCTTGAGAATGCTCAATAAATACTGCCTATTATTATTATAGCCATTGGGAAACACCCTCTTAGGTCCCAGAAGAAGACGCAGGGGCGGGGAGGGGAAGGCAGAAGGCAACAAGAGAAGAGATATTCTTATTATTCCACGGGTGGATTGGCACTGGAGGGCTTACATAGTAAGATAAAACATTGGTGAGAGGTTTTTCCGGGAAGATGGCGTAAGAGTAAGACGTGGAGATCACCTTCCTCCTCACAGATACGCCTGAAATACATCTACATGTGGAACAACTCCTACAGAACACCTACTGAACGCTGGCAGAAGACCTCAGACCTCCCAAAAGTAAAGAAATCCCCCACGTACCTGGGTAGGGCAAAAGAAAAAAGAATAAACTGAAACAAAAGGATAGGGACGGTACCTGCACCAGTGGGAGGGAGCTATGAAGGAGGAAAGGTTTCCACACACTAGGAAGCCCCTTCGCGGGCGGAGACTGCGGGTGGCAGAGGGGGAAAGCTTCGGAGCCGCGGAGGAGAGCACAGCAACAGGGGTGCGGGGGGCAAGGCAGAGAGACTGCCGCACAGAGGATCAGGGCCTACCGGCACTCACCAGTCCGAGACGCTTGTCTGCTCACCCGCCGAGGCGGGCGGGGCTGGGAGCTGAGGCTCGGGCTTCGGTCGGAGCGTCGGGAGAGGACTGGGGTTGGCGGCGTGAACACAGCCTGAAGGGGTTAGTGCGCCACGGCTAGCCGGGAGGGAGTCCGGGGAAAAGTCTGGACCTGCCGAAGAGGCAAGAGACTTTTTCTTCCCTCTTTGTTTCCTGGTGCGCGAGGAGAGGGGATTAACAGCTCCGCTTCAAGGAGCTCCAGAGACGGGCCGAGCCGCGGCTGAAAGCGCGGACCCCAGAGACGGGCATGAGACGCTAAGGCTGCTGCTGCCGCCACCAAGAAGCCTGTGTGCGAGCACAGGTCACTATCCACACCCCCCTCCCATGAGCCTGTGCAGCCCGCCAGCCACTGCCAGGGTCCCGGGATCCAGGGACAACTCCCCCGGAGAACGAACGGCGCGCCTCAGGCTGGTGCAACGTCACGCTGGTCTCTGCTGCCGCAGGCCCGCCCCGCACTCCGTGCCCCTCCCTCCCCCCCCCCCCCCCGCACTCCGTGCCCCTCCCTCCCCCCCCCCCCCCCCCCCGGCCTGAGTGAGCCAGAGCCCCCAATCAGCTGATCCTTTAACCCCACCCTGTCTGAGCGAAGAACAGACGCCCTCCGGCGACCTACACATAGAGGCGGGGCCAAATTCAAAGCTGAGCCCCTGGGAGCTGTGAGAACAAAGAAGAGAAAGGGAAATCTCTCCCAGCAGCCTCAGAAACAACGGATTAAAGCTCCACAATCAACTTGATGTACCCTGCATCTGTGGAATACATGAATAGACAACCAATCATCCCAACTTAAGGAGGTGGACTCTGAGAGCAAGATCTATGATTTTTTCCCCTTCTCCTTTTTTTGTGTGTATGTGTATGCTTCTGTGTGAGATTCTGTCTGTATAGCTTTGCTTCCACCATTTGTCCTAGGGTTCTATCTGTCCGTTTTTCTGGGGGTTTTTAAATTTTTTTTTCTTAATAATTACTTTTTATTTTAGTAACTTTATTTTACTTTATCTTCATTCTTTCTTTCCTTCCTTCCCTCCTTTAGACAACGAATCATCCCAAATTGAGGAGGTGGATTTTGAGAGCAAGATTTATGATATTTTCCCCTTTTCCTCCTTTTGTCAGGGTGTATGCATATGCTTCTGTGTGAGAATTTTTCTGTATAGCTTTGCTTCCACCATTTGCCCTAGGGCTCTATCCGTCCTTTTTTTTTTTCTCTCTTAATAATTATTCTTTTATTTTAATAACTTTATTATATTTTATCTTACTTTATTTTATTTTAGTTTATCTTCTTTCTTTCTTTTTTTCCTTCCTTCCTTCCTCCCTCCCTCCCTCATTCCCTCCCTCCTTTCTTTCTCTGTTTCTACTTCTACTACTTCTTTCTTTCTACTTTTTCTCCCTTTTATTCTGAGCCGTGTGGATGAAAGGCTCTTGGTGCTGCAGCCAGGAGTCAGTGCTGTGCCTCTGGGGTGGGAGAGCAAACTTCAGGACACTGGTCCACAAGAGACCTCCCAGCTCCACATAATATCAAACAGCGAAAATCCCGCAGAGATCTCCATCTCAACACCAACACCCAGCTTCACTCAACGACCAGCAAGCTACAGTACTGAACATCCTATGCCAAACAACTAGCAAGACAGGAACACAACCCCACCCATTAGCAGAGAGGCTGCCTAAAATCATAATAAGTCCACAGACACCCCAAAACACACCACCAGACGTGGACCTGCCCACCAAAAAGACAAGACCCAGCCTCATCCACCAGAACACAGGCACTAGTCCCCTCCACCAGGAAGCCTACACAACCCACTGAACCAACCTTAGCCACTGGGGACAGACACCAAAAACAACGGAAACTACGAACCTGCAGCCTGCAAAAAGGAGACCCCAAACACAGTAAGATAAGCAAAATGAGAAGATAGAAAAACACACAGATGAAAGAGCAAGATAAAAACCCATCAGACCTAACAAATGAAGAGGAAATAGTCTACCTGAAAAAGAATTCAGAATAATGATAGTAAAGATGATTCCAAATCTTGGAAATAGAATAGACAAAAAGAAAGAAACATTTAACAAGGACCTAGAAGAACTAAAGATGAAACAAACAATGATGAACAACACAATAAATGAAATGAAAAATACTCTAGTAGTGTTCAATAGCAGAATAACTGAGGCAGAAGAATGGATAAGTGACCTGGAAGATAAAATAGTGGAAATAACTACTGCAGAGCAGAATAAAGAAAAAAGATTGAAAAGAACTGAGGACAGTCTCAGAGACCTCTGGGACAACATCAAACGCACCAACATTCGAATTATAGGGGTTCCAGAAGAAAAAGAGAAAAAGAAAGGGACTGAGAAAATATTTGAAGAGATTATAGTTGAAAACTTCCCTAATATGGGAAAGGAAATAGTTAATCAAGTCCAGGAAGCACAGAGAGTCCCATACAGGATAAATCCAAGGAGAAATACGCCAAGACACATATTGATCAAACTGTCAAAAATTAAATACAAACAAAAAATATTAAAAGCAGCAAGGGAAAAACAACAAATAACACACAAGGGAATCCCCATAAGGTTAACAGCTGATCTTTCGGCAGAAACTCTGTAAGCCAAAAAGGACTGGCAGGATATATTTAAAGTGATGAAGGAGAAAAACCTGCAACCAAGATTACTCTACCCAGCAAGGATCTCATTCAGATTTGATGGAGAAATTAAAACCTTTACAGACAAGCAAAACCTGAGAGAGTTCAGCACCAACAAACCAGCTTTACAACAACTGCTAAAGGAACTTCTCTAGGCAAGAAGCACAAGAGAAGGAAAAGACCTACAATAACGAACCAAAAACAATTAAGAAAATGGGAATAGGAACATACATAACGATAATTACCTTAAATGTAAATAGATTAAATGCTCCCACCAAAAGACACAGATTGGCCGAATGGATACAAAAACAAGACCCATATATGTGCTGTCTACAAGAGACCCACTTCAGACCTAGAGACACATACATACTGAAAGTAAGGGGATGGAAAAAGACATTTCATGCAAATGGAAACCAAAAGAAAGCTGCAGTAGCAATTCTCATATCAGATAAAATAGACTTTAAAATAAAGACTATTAGAAGAGACAAAGAAGGACACTACATAATGATCAAGGGATCGATCCAAGAAGAAGATATAACAATTGGAAATATTTATGCACCCAACATAGGAGCACCTCAATACATAAGGCAAATACTAACAGCCATAAAAGGGGAAATCGACAGTAACACATTCATAGTAAGGGACTTTAACACCCCACTTTCACCAATGGACAGATCATCCAAAATGAAAATAAATAAGGAAACACAAGCTTTAAATGATACATTAAACAAGATGCACTTAATTGATATTTATAGGACATTCCATCCAAAAACAACAGAATACACATTTTTCTCTAGTGCTCATGGAACATTCTCCAGGATAGATCACATCTTGGGTCACAAATCAAGCCTTGGTAAATTTAAGAAAATCAAAATTGTATCAAGTATGTTTTCTGACCACAACGCTATGAGATTAGATATCAATTACAGGAAAAGATCTGTAAAAAATACAAACACATGGAGGCTAAACAATACACTACTTAATAATGAAGTGATCACTGAAGAAAACAAAGAGGAAATTAAAAAATACCTAGAAACAAATGACAATGGAGACACGACGATCCAAAATCTATGGGATGAAGCAAAAGCAGTTCTAAGAGGGAAGTTTATAGCAATACAATCCTACCCTAAGAAACAGGAAACATCTAGAATAAACAACCTAACCTTGCACCTAAAGCAATTAGAGAAAGAAGAACAAAAAAACCCCCCAAAGTTAGCAGAAGAAAAGAAATCAGATCAGAAATAAATGAAAAAGAAATGAAGGAAACAACAGCAAAGATCTATAAAACTAAATGCTGGTTTTCTGAGAAGATAAACAAAATTGATAAACCATTAGCCAGACTCATCAAGAAAAAAAGGGAGACGACTCAAATCAATAGAATTAGAAATGAAAAAGGAGAAGTAACAACTGACACTGCAGAAATAAAAAAGATCATGAGAGATTACTACAAGCAACCATATGCCAATAAAATGGACAACCTGGAAGAAATGGAAAAATTCTTAGAAATGCACAACCTGCCAAGATTGAATCAAGAAGAAAAAGAAAATAAGAACAGGCCAATCACAAGCACTGAAATTGAAACTGTGATTAAAAATCTTCCAACAAACAAAAGCCCAGGACCAGATGGCTTCACAGGAGAATTCTATCAAGCATTTAGAGAAGAGCTAACACCCATCCTTCTCAAACTCTTCCAAAATATAGCAGAGGGAGGGACATTCTCAAACTCATTCTACGAGGCCACCATCACCCTGATACCAAAACCAGACAAGCATGTCACAAAGAAAGAAAACTACAGGCCAATATCACTGATGAACATAGGTGCAAAAATCCTCAACAAAATAGTAGCAAACAGAATCCAACAGCACATTAAACGGATCATACACCATGATCAAGTGGGGTTTATTTCAGGAATGCAAGGATTCCTCAACATATGCAAATCAATCAACGTGATACACCATATTAACAAACTGAAGGAGAAAAACCATATGATCAACTCAATAGATGCAGAGAAAGCTTTCGACGAAATTCAACACCCATTTATGATAAAAATCCTGCGAAAGTAGGCAAAGAGGGAACTTTCCTCAATATAATAAAGGCCATATATGACAAACCCACAGCCAACATCGTCCTCAATGGTGAAAAACTGAAAGCATTTCCACTAAGATCAGGAACAAGACAAGGTTGCCCACTCTCACCACTCTTATTCAACATAGTTTTGGAAGTTTTAGCCACAGCGATCAGAGAAGAAAAGGAATCCAAATCGGAGAAGAACAAGTAAAGCTGTCACTGTTTGCAGATGACATGATAGTATACATAGAGAATCCTAAAGATGCTACCAGAAAACTACTAGAGCTAATCAATGAATTTGGTAAAGTAGCAGGATACAAAATTAATGCACAGAAATATCTGGCATTCCTATGCACTAATGATGAAAAATCTGTAAGTGAAATCAAGAAAACACTCCCATTTACCATTGCAACAAAAAGATAAAATATCTAGGAATAAACCTACCTAAGGAGACAAAAGACCTGTATGCAGAAAATTATAAGACACTGATGAAAGGAATTAAAGATGATACAAATAGATGGAGAGATATACCAAGTTCTTGGATTGGAAGAATCAACATTGTGAAAATGACTCTACTACCCAAAGCAATCTACAGATTCAATGCAATCCCTATCAAACTACCACTGGCATTTTTCACAGAACTAGAACAAAAAATTTCACAATTTGTATGGAAACACAAAAGACCCCGAATAGCCAAAGCAATCTTGAGAACGAAAAACGAAGCTGGAGGAATCAGGCTCCCTGACTTCAGACTATACTACAAAGCTACAGTAATCAAGACAGTATGCTACTGGCACAAAAACAGAAAGATAGATCAATGGAACAGGATAGAAAGCCCAGAGATAAACCCACGCACATATGGTCACCTTATCTTTGATAAAGGAGGCAGGAATGTACAGTGGAGAAAGGACAGCCTCTTCAATAAGTGGTGCTGGGAAAACTGGACAGCTACATGCAAAAGTATGAAATTAGATCACTCCCTGACACCATACACAAAAAAAAGCTCAAAATGGATTAAAGACCTAAATGTAAGGCCAGAAACTATCAAACTCTTAGAGGAAAACATAGGCAGGACACTCTATGACATAAATCACAGCAAGATCCTTTTTGACCCACCTCCTAGAGAAATGGAAATAAAAACAAAAATAAACAAATGGGACCTAATGAAACTTCAGAGCTTTTGCACAGCAGAGGAAACCATAAACAAGACCAAAAGACAACCCTCAGAATGGGAGAAAGTATTTGCAAATGAAGCAACTGACAAAAGATTAATCTGCAAAATATATAAACAGCTCATGCAGCTCAATAAGAAAAAAACGAACAACCCAATCCAAAAATGGGCAGAAGACCTAAATAGACATTTCTCCAAAGAAGATATACAGACTGCCAACAAACACATAAAAGAATGCTCAACATTACTAATCATTAGAGAAATGTAAATCAAAACTACAATGCGATATCATCTCACACCAGTCAGAATGGCCATCATCAAAATATCCAGAAACAATAAATGCTGGAGAGGGTGTGGAGAAAAGGGAACCCTCTTGCACTGTTGGTGGGAATGTAAATTGATACAGCCACTGTGGAGAACAGTATGGAGGTTCCTTAAAAAGCTACAAATAGAACTACCATATGACCCAGCAATCCCACTACTGGGCATATACCCTGAGAAAACCATAATTCAAAAAGAGTCATGTACCAAAATGTTCATTGCAGCTCTATTTACAATAGCCCGGAGATGGAAACAACCTAAGTGTCCATCATCGGATGAATGGATAAAGAAGATGTGGCACATATATCCAATGGAATATTACTCAGCCATAAAAAGAAACGAAACTGAGCTATTTGTAATGAGGTGCATAGACCTATAGAGTCTGTCATACAGAGTGAAGTAAGTCAGAAAGAGAGAGACAAATACTGTATGCTAACACACATATATGGAATTTAAGAAAAAAAAATGTCATGAAGAGCCCAGGCGTAAGACAGGAATAAAGACACAGACCTACTAGAGAATGGACTTGAGGATATGGGGAGGGGGAAGGGTAAGCTGTGACAAAGCGAGAGAGAGGCATGAACATATATACACTATCAAACGTAAGGTAGATAGCTAGTGGGAAGCAGCCGCATAGCACAGGGAGATTAGCTCGGTGCTTTGTGATCGCCTGGAGGGGTGGGATACGGAGGGTGGGAGGGAGGGAGACGCAAGAGGGAAGAGATATGGGAATATATATATATATATAACTGATTCATTTTGTTGTAAAGCAGAAACTAACACACCATTGTAAAGCAATTATACTCCAATAAAGATGTTAAAAAAAAGAAGCTACATTATATTACCAAATAAAATTAAAAAAAAAAAAGATTGGTGAGACCTGTTGGTTTAAGGAATGAATGCTGCAAATCTAGCCTTTTTGCGCATCTCATCGGTCTTGGGCCAATGGAATGAAAGAGCACAGAGAGCTAATAACACAAAGGACTAAGGTCTGGAGACACAGTGGCCACCATACTTACTCATTAAGGTAAGTAGGAGAGATTCAGTAGATGTGTGAGAGACACAGAAATGGATGTCTTTTAAATTAAGTGGAGTGAAGTAGTATGACTGCATTGGAAAACTACTGGGAAGCCAGCTACCAATTAAAACAACCAGAAAATTCCTTGCTGCTGAATGAAACTCAAGAAAAAACATACTGTGATCTTTTTGAACAGCTTATGCCTTCTGAGTTTCTGGCTAAACCCTCCTAATGAGTAATGAGAAATGTTTTGGAAAATGGAAAGAATGCCCCCAGGACCAAAAAAGTTAAGTCAAAGTGGTGGTCATGAAATTGGCAACTCACTGATAACTGCTTTTTTTTTTCTTTAAAATATACTTCTACTTCTGGGTTTACTCACTGTTACAGAACCATGCAAGTATTTCAAGAGCAGCAAATTTTTGTCAGTTCAGGAGTCATAAAGTGTATATGTAATTTTCTTTCTGATGACTGCACAGGAATGTGGAAAATGGGCAGAAACAGATGATGACTGACAATTTCTACAGCAGCTTGTCTGCTTTGTGAAATCAAAGTGAGGAGCTGCACACATTTCTTAGGCTCAGTGTGTATAGAAAATGACCTTGGGTATGATGGTCCAGAAGCCTGGTTCCATACCATCTGCTCTTTAGGGCGCTCTGTGCCCATCGTGTACATCTGATCTCCTGACATATCCCAAGTTTACGTTACTTAAGGAGGCGACTGTGGGTAGTAGAAGCAGCAGCTAAGAATATTTGTCATTTTTCAGATATATGTTGACACAAAATGGAGATACCTATTTGTAGTAGAGTGAAGTGTTACCCTGTAAACTCTTTATATCACTGTTTTGCCTTCCTGAGGAAAAGACACAATTTTTATCTTGTTAAGAAATGAGACATACAACCAAATAGCTAAATGATTACAGTATGAAACACCACCAAGCACAGCTAAATAAGCCATTCATGGTGTCCTCCGATTCCTAAAGTTTTGGTGATCTGCTCAATTTACCCTAAAGCCTCCCTAATTTGAACTAATTGTGTGTGAAGTTCCCATCAGCGTGATTATAGCCACAGCAGAATATTATAAGGAAAATATTACCAAAAGAGAAATAAAGAGAATTACACTATGTGAAAGCATTTATTCACATTAAAGGGGAAAACGAATATAAGGTTTTCTTGTTAATAATTTGAATTAAATTTCAAATTTATATAATTTCCCCAGATTGCCTAAAATTTAACTTTTTCAGCAAAATTTTTTTCATCAACTATACAAG